>NC_134512.1:14641918-14951085 GCF_027942865.1 Odontesthes bonariensis
AAAACAAAGTTAAAAGAAACATAAAAAGTATATTATATTGACCACATCTAGCCAGTCTCTCATCCCCCGTTGGGTCTTCCACTGTGCCCCCCCCCCAAAAAAAAAGCCACCATCCGTCATATATGGGATGTAAGACGCTTTCCCACGTCAGACAAAGAAAGCCAGGTGAGCAGATCTAAACCTCTGTCCATGCATTTGAATAGTAGTGAGTTAGGACAAAGAAAAGGTCATTTCATTACTAGTGTGCATTTAAATCACCAAATATCAGCAGTTGTTTTCATATATATAAAGTATACATGTACACATTATGTATATGAAAAAAATAAAAGACTGTGTCCTTTAAATGCAAATGAAGCAGGAGGAGGTCTTGGCAGCACAAGATGTGTTCACACACATGACTTTCATTTGCGTCTCCGTCTGTTGGACTGCTTTACACTTCATTTTTGTTTCCAGCATAAAGCCTGGTCCATGTCTTGGCTGCAGAAACAAACATGTAAAAAGAATAACAGTTAGATTCATTTCTCAACATTTCATAACATCAGTCATGCTGAAGCATTTCCAATAGTTAAGAAAACTATTTTCTGTCTTATAGTATTTACTTATTTAGGACTGGTGGGATACGGTTTGGTTTGGAAAAATGTGGACACTGCCTCAAATTTGGTCTATCAGTCACAGAACCAAAAAAAAAAAATCTGTAGTTTATTGTGAGTTATTGTCTGGATCCAATTTGCTGTATTTGGCTCAGTCTGAGCAGATAGCACCTCCCTAAGCACATCAGAACTAACGAGCCTGCTTTATGACTTCTGTCTCATCTGAAATAAATTCTTTGTGCCACTGGAAGACAGATGTTCACTATCCATTCCGTCACAATGCATCCGTTTTACAAATGATGACATCATGGGCCGTTTCACACCTTTTCCCCTTTTTGTTTTTCTCTCTCCATTCTGACACAGGTTGTTCTCAGTTTAATCTGTACACAGATGCTGTTCCAGGATACAACTAACTGGAGTATAATTACTCAAATACAAATTCAAAGATATGTCTGAATAGCTTTATTTCCATGCAGCAGAACAAACAGAGCATTCTAATTAATACATTTCTGTGCATATTTAAACCACACAGAGTTAAAGTGGCATGATGTGATGGGCATTGACATTTCGCTTTCAGTCCCGTTTCCTACGTTCAGTCTAAGGCAGGTTCACAGAGAAAGCTGTTCCTAGTGAGCTGCTGAGGTCCGCCTTTTTTATCTTGCTCGTTTATAGATAGTCAGAGGAAAAGGTCGCTGTGCTTCTGATATTGCTGCTTCAAGGAGCAGCAGAAAGGACACAACTTAGCTCCATCTTGCTCACTATCAGCTACTGAATGTCTTGAAAAACAAAACTTATTCTTCTGTTTTATACGCTACAGATAAACAGTATTCTAATTCAATGTTATGAGGCATGTTAAAGGCATATTTTAATCAGACTGAAGGCTTTTTTTTTTGTTTTTTTTTTAAATATGTCCATTTATTTAGGTTGATAGGCGCTTTAAATCCAAACAACAGACTGCGAGGTGATAGAAAAAGAGACAAACCAGATCAGATCACAGCTCCCACCTGTTTCTATGGCTTCGGCTTCACTGGACTTCCACTTTTCTGCAACATCGTTTGCTAGGGGATCGTCAGGATTGGGTGCACTTAGTAAAGCCTGGATTGATAGCAGCACTGTACGAATCTGCAGAGCTGGTGACCATTTATCTGGGGGGGGGGGGGGGAATGGATGAAGAAAGATCGAAGGAGGCCAAGGAACACAGAAGGACAACAAAATGTAAGAAACCAAAAACTGTGATGGAGCAGTGAAGTACTTGGTGATATGCAGCTCTGTGGGCAAAAAGCTTCAGGTAGAGAAACAAACCCAGTGGAAGAAGATCTTTCAGACAAATCCTTCACTTCACTCAAAGGTCGAACATCAGTGGCATATTATTGTACGGGACAAATGCAACAGAACGACGACAGAACACACGTTAAGTACTATAAAAGCTGCCGTGTTTTCCATCAGTTCTTATTTTAAAGACAACAGAGGCAGGAGACAGATTTTAAAGCTAAAAACAATCAAGAATCTTTATTGTCACTATGCAGGCATAATGAAATTTAGTGCAGGAGCTCTTGGCTTTGGATACACAAAAGATATAAAAAGATATCTAAATAATATACAAGAGAATAAAAATAGTTAAAGTAAAAAAGTTACAGTGCAATCCGGTTGTTGTATGACTGTATTGCACATATTGCAGCACAAGCAAGTCAAATAAGTCAATGGGGGGGGGGGGAGCCATAAAACTCACAAATCAGTGAGGCTTACCTTTCAAAATGTCCAGACATATTCTTCCCAGTTTGTCCACATTGGGATGATATATTTTGGTCATGAAACGTACTTTAGGAGCTGCCATGGGATATTCTTCTGGTAAAAAGAGTTCAAGTTTAAATGTGCCTCCTTCAAAAGGCGAGTCCTGAGGTCCAGCAATGACCACGTGAAAATAGCGGGCGTTGCCTTCATCTGGCTCCGCGTTGATGCCGGGCACAGGCTCTGCAAGCAAGCGCTGGGTTTCCTGGTTACCAAAAATGAAAAAGGAAAAGAAAAATTCATACAATACACATATATAAAAGATTTATTTAAAAAAAAGATCAGGGATTATTTACAAGTTAATGCGTTTTATCAGAAGGGTTATGATGTGTGTACGGTTCAGAGGTGGGAGATATGGTTAGGTGTGAGAAAATAAACTGAATTTCAACTGGGAGACAAGACTTCCAGTGATCAGCAGCACAAATCTGAGATGCATCAAGATGTGATATGGAAGATTTTAAATTCATTTAAAAAAAAAAAAAAAGATCTCATGAGAAAATACTGAAAGCAGAAATTAAACACCTGAACAGTTTACAGCACCCGCGAAATGACCGAGTGAGAAAATGCCCTCTGCATGACGAGATCGTACAAGGAAGAACTTTGGCTTCCATGAAGTGAAACAAATTTTGATGTTTTGAAAAACACGTGAACATATGTTCCCACCAGGGAAAGGATGAACAACATTCATCTGCTTCCAAACAAGATGACCATCAAGAGACGTCGAAGCTTAATCCAAACTCAGAAAAGGCGAAGCAAATAAAAAAAAAAAAAAAGAAACTATTGAAACTTTTACCGCCAAGACTTTGTGTCCGTATTCAGTTTTAAAACCAGGGATTTTGAGCTGAAATAACATGTCACATATCACAGATAATTTATTTGACACATGTGCTCTAAACAAGAGCATAAAGTGAGTGATTCTATGGTTCATTGCAGATTACAGGAGGATGTTTGTTAGGATTCAGCTGTTTTGTGAGTTTGAATATCTCAGCTGTAAGTGATCTATATCAAAAAGCACACAGCTAAAGGCAAACTTTTCTTTTCCTGTTGGTTCCTTTTCAATGCTGGATAATCCGATGGCAAATGTAACCCTTTCAGTTAACTGGTCACATCTTTTCTCTTTGTTTTACTAATAAAAAATAAATTGGAAGTATAAAATTAATTTTGGATCGTTATAAATGCTTTGCTTTCAACACTCATACAGTAAGAATAAATTAATCTAGTATAGATAAAAACATTTTTTTTATTAAATTCTAATAGCATTGCAGTCCTCTAACCAGAACAAATTGTGAGGTGCCCAGAGATTCAAGCCCTCAGTAGGTGACTGCAGAAACTGGGAAGCTGTACCAAAGGGTTACAATAAACTGCACATAGCATTTCATTTAAAAACTGTGTTATGTAATTTGATTATTATATGTAAAAGTAATTTATTAATCATATTCATGCAAAAGATTTATAACTGCATTTTCTACCGCCCTCAGTGTCAAATAGTCATGCATCATTGTATAAAAAAAATGCAAGGTAGCTCTTCTCCTTTAACTCAGAGGGGAGGGTGGTTCTCACTGCAATGGGGGCTCAGTGCTGAGAGTCTGACGACTGTGCAGTATGTAACTGTCTTTTACAAGTGACACTGACTCAGCTATCGCGCCACAGGAGGCCAGTGTTTCCCTTACCATCAAGTCACTGCAGCGAGGCTGCTCCCAACTTACAGCGACGGTCAAATGACCAACAGAAACGCTACCTTTACGTCGAAAGCGGCGCAGGTAAATGCTAAGATTTGTGATATGGATGAGCGAGGCAGCATAAGCAGAAGGTTTACACAAGGAAACAAAATTCAAACGCACCAAGACAAGTTGTTAAGCAACTATTCACTGTTCTTTAATATTGATAATGCATTTATTATTTGGCTTTGTAAATTTGTTTGATTTTATTTCAAATCTAAACCACCTCATGTCCTTCTTTGGTTGTTTGAAATGGACGCCTGGCCCGACTACAAAGAAGCAACAAAAACCACAGTTACAAAGTTAGCCCCCGGTCACCATCCTTGTTTTTGACATCCTTTTCCTCAATGTAACTGGGAGTGAGATTCCTGAAATGTTTCAGATAACCCACAGACAAAACCATGCAGTAAAAACACAGACAGGAGAGGGGCTCCCAGTAGCAGTCACACGCTCTGAGGGGCTCAAGGGCTCGGCCCACCGACTTTTCCCAGTCCTCCCACCTCTGTGGTGTGCTTCCTCACACACCTGTCAAGCCTCTACAATTCATCCCATTCATGCTTTCATCTATGAAACCTCAATGAAATAGAGTAAATGAATGAAGTAATAATAATTGAAAATATCCAATAGGTTTACTTAAAAACAGACGACTGCTCTTGGTTTCCTACCACCTTGTTTTAGCAGGAAATCTGAATGAGGAATCAACTGACTGGTGGACTCACAAATACAAACAATGGCCAGTTTTTGTGTTTCACATCAGTATAAACTAAATACTTAACCAAAATAACAATGCAACACCCCACCCCCCATGTCTCTAAGAACATTTAACATTAAATAAGCCAAATAATTATTAAATTAGCATCAACTATGAATAATTCTGCAGTGAAGAGGCAAAATGGTTTGCATAGTCTCCTCGCAGCAAGACTCTGGGTCCAAAGCTTCTGGTCGCTTGGAGCCTTTCCGGGTGAAGTTTGCATACTGACTGGGAGGTCGGGTCGTCTCCCCAGGTCCACACTGCTCACCCTAAATTGGCTGTAGGCTTGTCAATCTATCTTTGTTAGTCCTGTGATGGACTAACAGCAACCTGACAGGTTACATTATGAGGCAGGTTTATTAGTAAATGGATCCTACCCTAAATCAAAGATGATAACAGCAGTGTGAAAGGTGAACACAGTCCCTCTAAAAAGAAAGAAAGAAAACAAAATCCTTTAAAAGTACGATTCTGCTTTTTCTACTAAAGGACATTCAGTTGTTCTGAAGACTGGCAGTGTTGTGTTAGGGGGGGCTTCACTGGCCTCTTTGGTTAGACAGCTAACATCAATAGCCTGTACCGTTTCATCACCAGGGGGCCATGCTGCCACATTCTGCATTGGAAGTGATCTCTGATCAGGTGTTGATCATTAGCCCATCCAAATTGAGGCATAACATGTGGCCTTTGCGCTTTGAGAAAACAATTAACTCGAAACAATTACTAAGAAATAAATACCAAAGCAGAACGGTGTCCAAAGAAAGATTCTACTTTGGGCATTTAAGTCCGTTTAGAATGAAAGTTTAACACTAGCGATAACAAGGTTAAGGCTCTCGTTTTATCATTAAAGAATTCAAAGCTAACAAACTAGCCGGGGTTAGCATCGTTAGCCAGGTAACCCAGCAATTCTGTTAGCAACAAAAGCAACTTTTTTTTAGCCCCAATGGCCTTCAAAGGTATATTTGGAGAAGATGTGCCAGGCACAGATCACATTTCTCCGACATATTTCCGGTGTGGTGGTTAAAAATACACCTACTGTATGTCGTATCTGGGCACAGGGTAGAAGCGGAAGTTACTTTACCAAACTACCGTTAGCCAATTGGACGCTAACGTTAGCACACAAAACTGTGTTCACCGGACGTACCAGCAAAGCATGAGGAGTTTAAACTACGAATGCAGCGTCTTGTACTCATCACAGAAAAGCTGCTGTGTTGTTAAACAAAAAATCTAAATGTTTACCTTAATGATCCTGCGGGGCAGTCCTGTCATCTTGTCTTAAATGAGGGCTTTTAGTTCTCGGTGCCTTCTCTCTGTCGTTGGCATTGACAGCAATCAGACGTCTTCCGGGTTCGCTGAGTCATGATAGTGGATGGAATGGGCGCGATCGTGGTCAGCAGAGCTGTTTTAACGCTGATTTCACACAAAAGTGTCAGTGTTAAGGACATAAAGTGTTCCTCGGGGCTCCTCTTACGTTGATCACCAGTAGAATATTCTAGATTTTTTTCGGTTTATATATTGAATTAACCTAACAACAGATTTCATTGAAGAAATCAATTTTTCTGAAAGTTGCACAAAACACAACATGCAGCTACAGCAAGAAGAAGAGGGATTGAACAAGCATAGAAAAACAATATTTTAAAAGTCTGAAAAGTTTGTGCAGTTACATAAAACAGATTAATATATGGAAAACAAACTGAAATGCTGAAATGTGAAGCTATTTTTGGAATTTATTCCTAAGAAACGTTTCACATTTTCACTGTTGTATGACCTTTTTATTTTGTCCTGTTTTTTTTCCTTGCTTATTCAAGATTTTGTGTGACCTTGTACACCTACATCAAAATACTATAAGATCAACTTTGTTAAATAGAATGTAGTCTAATATTTATAAAATGAGGGCAAGAAAAGAGTCTTACAGTAATGTGCAGAAATAAATCTAAGTTTACTTAATATTACTAATACAAATCTATCACACGTCTTTAATTGGGTATTTCTACAAGCTACATTAGTCTTTTGAATGAAGAATTGGTATGGTTTTCCAAAAATACAAAACCTCATCCTTCACAACATTTAGTTTTTTAAGATGGCGTCATTTCAAGTTGAAAGATAGCAACTTTTCCTTTTCACTGTAGCATCTGCAGCAAAACCTTTACTACGCCTATGAACAGGGTTGCTCAGTTATTTTTTTAGGCCATTCCATTCACCTGCTTATTTTGGAGGCAGGGATTTTTTTCAGAACTTGTCACACAGTATGTGCCTGACTATTTCTCTGCCTGTTTCAGACAAAACAACACACGGGTTAGACTTAACACCTCTGAGGGCCAATAAGGCTTCCCGTACAGCTGCATATTCACTTCTTTTCCTCCACTAAAGGTTGAATAAGAGCTATAGATTGGAGGGGATTCGGGGCTCCTCCTCCTCACATTTCTGTATGGGCCAAAGCTTTGCTCCTGTGGTTATCAGCCCTGTTACATTAGCAGTGCCTCAAACTTACAGGAGCTTTATATAAAGATCTGATCAAGAATAAGTCCAGCATGCACTTTCAGTCGCAACTACGTTCAACAGGTAGGTCTATTATTTTTGTGTCCTGTTTCCTATTTAACTGTTATTCGCTTATTTATTGATTAACTTTTCTTAAATGCAAATGTTGTACAAAAAGAGAAATGGTCTTTTTTAAAAAGTGCATATATTTGTGGTTGTTTTTTTTGGCTTGGCCAAGGTAAATTGAAAATAAATATTGTGTTATTCTGTTTTGAGGATTGTTACATTTTGTCAGGATTATCTCATTATGTGATCTTGTTCAGTGCATTCACTTCATTCTACAGTGCTGCTCTAATTTGAATTCCTCACATTTCCCTACAATGTAGTGGGTTGCTCCGTAATGTTAAGATGTGTTTCGCAAAGTTTGTTTTCACCCTGCAGGGCAGATTATCTGACCCCCATAAAGGTATTCTTTTGGTTGCTGTTGGTCTCAACTTTTCCAGCACAGCTGAGGACTAAATATCTGTTATTAGACTCCAGTAAAATATGCATATTACAGGGGACACCGCCAGGTTTAAAACACAAGCCTGCAATTACTCATGTCTGTAGCCTTTACTGTATGGGTACAGAGTTTCCGCTCATTTAGTCAAGATGATGGAAGATCTTTGCACAGTTCTGACCTGTAATCTGGTCTATTTTTCTCATGCATGCAAACATTGTGAATTTCTTTTTAAAGGGGTGGATGGTGATTTTGATTTAATAAAAAAAGATTTTCTACCTAAACATGCTGCACTCTCTACATTATATGAAAGTCAAATAAATGCAAACAACTGAAGTGCCTGGGAAATATCATAAACTCCAGTTCCCACAGAAATATTGTCAGATTAATGATTGAATCCATCTATTGAGGCTATCTACACTTCAAAGTAATGACTCGCTGACATTTTTCTGTCTTTTGGCGCTCTGTCCTGTCCTGCCCCACCTCACCAACCCTTGTTAGTGTGTGTTGAACAAATTTTCCATTGTTCAACACACATAGGAACAGATGAACCAGCACCTAATGTCGTCCCTTCTCTCAGTGCACAGGGAGAACAGAAACATCAGCCACATTACAGGGGCTGCTGTTCACACCGAGTGCGTGATTTTATGTCAACAGAGAGTAGCCAGACTTCCTTATCAACTTGTATTTCATATGGAGGAACCACTGTGTGTGATGAGCTTGGTCTGATGAACACGACTCATTTCAACAGAAGGCTGTTTCACTTTGATATTGGCTGTCGGTAGTTACCCCAGTAACAGTTTTGTCTTTGAGCAACTCAGCTTCATAGTGATACTGGAAATAAAGTTTAGAGACTTTGGTGTATATTCTTTGAGAGAATGTAAAGCTTTCTTTTGCAGGCTTTTTTGTCTCGGTTTTTCCTGTAGGTTTATTCACATTCTGACAAAGAGTTAGATGAGATGATTGATATCCTCAAGTCTGTGAGTCAAATATAGGAATATAACCACAGTAGATTACTGGTAGATCGAGTAAGCTCTTTCCAACCAGCAAGATACACAGAAAAGGCACATACAAAATGACAAGTCTTTGTATTTACACTTTGCTTTATGACTTCATTAAACAATCCTGTTTTAACGTGATAATGAATAAGCTAAAGATATAATGAGATTGGTTTGGTAGCCTTCTTGGCAAGAGTCAGAAATTAATTTCCTTTTTTTTTCCTCTTGTCTTTAGCTCAGTGGAGCTCACTTCTGTTCCTGGGGTGTTTATTCGTCACGATCCTTTCCTCTGGAACAGTTTCATCTCTTCATGTCCCATCAATGACAACAGGTTTCCGCTCCGCTTTCTCTGCTACCCGAACCAGCAGTGTGGTGGGAGGCAAGCAGAGAGCAGTGACTTTCAACAAGCTCATGGTCAACATCGGAGGGGATTTCAACCCAGACAGCGGCCACTTCCGTTGCCACATCCCAGGGGCTTACTACTTCTCCTTCTCTGTGGGAAAATTTCCCAAAAAACTGCTCTCTGTCATACTGGTGAAGAATGGGGAGGAGGTGCAGGCCATAGCTTATGATGATTACCGCAAGTCGGGGAGGAAAATTCAAAGCCAAAGTGTTATGATCAGTTTGAAGGAAATGGACACTGTATGGCTGCTCTTACAGCAGAATCCTCAGTATGCCGTGTACAGTAATGCTGGTCCTTACATCACCTTTTCTGGTTACCTCGTTTATCCTGACATCCAGCCAACCAACTACATTTACAACCACCTCTCCCCACCAGCTCTGTCCTACACCAACTGCCCACCTCAGGTTGATCCCAGGGCCAGAGATCAGACGACGGAGCAGCCGCAGTCGGCCTTCTCGGTAGCACGGACATCCACTCTCATAGGTCAGAGCAGCAGGCATCATGAGAAGCCGCCTCTGACCTTTGATGTGGAATATGTCAACATAGGGGGCCATTTTAACAAAAGCTCTGGCTTGTTCACATGCCACTTCCCTGGTGCGTACTTCTTTGCCTTCACTGTAGGGAAACACCCACATAAGGCTGTTTCTGTGAAGCTGATGACCGGGAACGGTGAGGTGCAGGCGATGGTGTTCGATGAGGATACATCGAAGAGACGGGAGATGCAGAGTCAGAGCTTGCTGCTGTTGCTCCGCAGAGGTGACAGAGTGTGGCTGTACAGTCAGCAGGATGAGCGTTTCGCCGTTTACAGCAACCAGGGGAGGTACACCACGTTTTCTGGCTTCCTGGTTTATCCTGGAGCGGATGCACCCCCCAACAACCGGGACAGAACTCAGCTATAAGTGGCTTTACCCTCCATTGTGTCTTTAGAAAATAACGGTTTTTGTAGTGAAAATGGCAGTAACTTAAATGTGGATGAGTTTCAGAACTGTGATCAGCAGTTTGTTAGTGCTGCTTTGTTTGCTCTTTGTTTGTTTTCTTGGTAAATAATTGGCTTTGGGGGGTAATGTCTGTTGCATGTTCGCACCATTAGATGGTGCTCTGACACAACCATGAACACCAACCAGAAGGAAAAGTACTCCTGTCCTTAAGTGCAATTAGCTACAAAACATCACAAAAAGAAAGTATGTTTAGATATTTTGTTCCTTTGCTCTACATATATACATTTAATTTTTAAAAATCTCTTTGTACTTAGAAGTTTTGAAATATGGCCTTTTTTTATGTAAAAATGATTGTTGCATGGTGGGAATAACCACGTAAATGAAGTAAACTTTGTCCAAATTGACTTTCCATAAAACAAAAAGACTTAGATATACATACCGTTATGTATAGAACTTTTATACTGTTGACTGATCTCTTTTAGGTTTTTCCGTGCGATTTGTGTAAAAATACATTTATTGAAATCAACCATTAAAAAGTTCATATTTCTTCCTAGTCAAATAAATAATGGTCAAAATAAGTACAGTAGTGAACTTAATGAGTAGAAACGTATTGATTTTTATTACTTTTCTACTCAGTACTCAATGTGCAGTGCCCCCAGATGATGCTGTAGGTATTAAAGAGCCCATGTTGTGCCATATTACAGTTTTAACAACTATTTTGACACTCGTCCCAAGTCCACATCCACTGCTGCGAAACATTTAACATTGTGTGGTTTCAAATACACACCTCAGCACATCAGTAAGTTAGCATTTGCTGCAGCACAGCCACTAAAAAACACTATCATGTATCAAAACCATGACAAATGCTGTCCCCTAATCATAGTACAGAGGTATCGCATATTCAGTGATCTCATAATCACAACTTTCAGCGTTGCCCAGTACCTTTACAGTGTGTGATGGTATCTTCCAGACTGGCACAAATTTCTTTCAGGTTGCACTGAAAAAAAGAGGTTCCCATATGCTGCATCATTTTTGATATCATAAAGGGATTGTAATCTAACATATTACAGTAAAATTAAATAAATCTTCAATCTTCAGTGCACTTACATAATTTCATGAGGCTCTGACCTTACTGTATGCTTACTGACAAAGTATCTTAGTGCCTGTAAAATGAGCTGTAGTTGTAAAGAACTGTGCTGGTGGTGTACTTTGACTGAGAGAGATATTCATGTATTTTGGAAAGAGTGGACAGTGAATACATCTTGTGTCAAAGCAGTGGTATAAAGTATACATAGTTTAGCTCACATGTTTTACTGATATGATGAATGAGGCACATGTTAAAACGACTGTAAAAGACTAATATAGAAAAAGATAAATGTCCCTTATATATCGATGTGGATTAGTTTGGGGGGAAAAACTGGATTCTTCTGTGGTAGAGAATAACTACCTTTAGTGTGGCTGTTGGACTTTGTAACTTTTTACAATCACAAAAAGGTCTGCGCTATATATTACTCACTGAACTTTTTCTTCATAGTGCAATGAATGCGAAATTCCCTGACAAAACAAATAAGAGAGTGTCGGATAAAAGAAAGAAAGAAAGAAAGAAAGAAAGAAAGAAAGAAAGAAAGAAAGAAAGAAAGAAAGAAAGAAAGAAAGAAAGAAAGAAAGAAAGAAAGAAAGAAAGAAAGAAAGAAAGAAAGAATAACTTTATCCAAAATCATCCACAGCAATTTAATCTACTAACTTCAAGTAAATTTGGTGAAATGGGGGCGGTCGGTGGTGTAGAGGGATAAGCAGCTGCCCCATATACAGAGGCTACAGTCCTCGCTGCAGCTGGCCCCGGTTCGAGTCCTGCACCGAGCAGCCCTTTGCTGCATGTATTCCCCCTCTCTCTGCCCCCTGCTTCCTGTCTCTCTCCAACTGTCCTATCATTAAAGGCATTAAAAGCCCCAAAAAATATAAAAAAATTTGGTGAAATGAGCAAAAACACAGTCACAGTCCTTTAATTGAGGTGCTTTCATTCTCAGAAGGTTGACTGCAGGCATAAATAAGGCATGAAAAGTCAATGATCTATTGCTGCAGGTTGTGATGTTATATAAACCAAACATGTTTCATCAAGCATATCTTTACATTTAGAACAGACATAACATTTAAATCAATGAGAGATAAAGTGAGTAACACTGCTCAAGTCAATATAATTCAATGTTCGAACAGGAAAACATGCATTGCGCCACTCAAAAGGTGTTCACCTAGCTTCCCTAATCTCCAGACGCCCAGCTGAAGGGATGTGAGAGTCCTGCTCCGTAAAGACAACACATCACAACCCACAGGGCCTAAAGGATCTACTGCTAACATCCTTGTAGCAGACACTCCTGGACACCCTCAGGAAACCTTAAGATGTTTTTTTGTCTGATCAGAACTCTTCTGGCAGCATGAGTTGTATTCAATATGCACAATGTTGACAATGATTACTGTACATTTATTTTACAGTTAATTTGACTGTCTTTCTGTTTACTTCATTGAGCTTAAGCTTTGAAACCTTTTTAACATTACAATATTCCACATGTACAACACAATATAACTTGTTTTCTGCTCAGTGAATAACAGTCTCCTCTCTAGTATGGAAAATGTTGCCATGTAAACCCAATCCTTGAAGACAATTATAGAGGCAGATGGATAGAAAATGCATTTCACACGTAAAACTTAAACAAACACATCATCAAACCTTATCTAATCTAAATCTTACACTTTTTGTGAGCACCTACTCTTCTTTGGCCAAGTACCAGTGTTCGCACTTGTTTCCCTAATCAATTTCTTTTAACTTGGTAACCCCCCCCCCCCAAAAAATGGTTGCTAAATAAATCCAATCCTGTGAAGAAGTGATGAAAACCCTGATATAATTAGTAATAAAGCTTGTGTGAGCCACGAAAAAAAAAGTCAGCCACAACAGAGGCAAAAGGTTGTCCAAGAATTTAATTATCCTCACACTCTCCAGTATAAACACACACTCCTGCTGGGCCGGGGATGTTGTCTTGCGAGCTGAAATGTTCATCCTATCATCCCGACCCTCTTCACTGCTCTTCTTGTGTCACTGCACGTCCCAGATCTCACAGAGCAGGGGGGTGAATTTGTGGTCGTTCACTCTCCAGGATGTGAGCATCTCTGCGTGGTAGTGGTTGAGTGTCCGCAGCTCTGTCAGACGGCCCAGGAGGCGGGCAAAGTACTGCGGGTCCTGTGGATGCTGCAGGGCGCACATCTTTCTCAGCAAATCCACCATGGGCTCCTGCAGTCTCTCAACGGCCTGCTGATCCTTCACATAAGGCCGATCTGGAGGGGAGTGAGGTGCATTGGGATTATGTAACCTATTAAGGTATTGAGGATTGGGAATACTGATTTAGGAAACACATCGCAAATAATAACAGAACAGTAGAATCTGTTTACAGAGGCTCACCTGGGGTCAGGATGGTTATGGCGGTGAGGAGAGCCTGTTCCTCCAGAACCATTTGGAGCTCACCAACGCTTTTGTAAAAGTTGAACAAGGGCGTAATAAATTCTTCTGATATACCTGGAAAAAAAAAAGAAAAGTCTTTACGGTAAACCTTGGAAAATATTCACAGTAAAATGGGACAAGCAAAATCCCAAAAATTTAAAGAAAATAGTGATTTTCTTTCCATGGCCTCGGTACATGCAAGGAAATAGATTACCAACACTGACACAGTAACACGGTAAACTTGGACTTACTGTCACGGTCTGTGGGCTTTTATCATGTCTCTGGTTCTGTTTTAGTGTTAGTTGGTCTGATTTCCATGTTTTCGGTGGTAAGCTTCGTGTTTCACGTCGTGTTTTCTGTTTTATGATTTGTATTCACGTTTTATTTCCTCCTTCTGTTCCCTGGGTAGTCTCCCTTATAGTGTTAGGGTCCAGTTGGATAATCTTTTTTTTTTTTTAGGAAGCTTCCAAATGAAATGACCCAGAAGCAGCCATGATAAAATTGTTCTAATTGTATCACTGTCAACAGAGTTGACTTAGAAAAAATTGACAATCCTTCATGAAAAAGAGGAAGGAGATATTTCCATCCCGCTGTTACTCATGCCCAAAACTTTCAAAGTGACACCTGATTTTATCGAGACAGTTGAGCTGACCGTAATTTGTGTGGACGTATATCAGGACATGAGGGTGTGAGTGTGCTGTTTGTCATTAACTCCCTCAATATAAATTCTCACTGGTTTCCTTTGTTCAGTGCTAGATCTTGGTCTTTGATATCTGTTGTGTTGGTTTTCTCATGCCATGTTGGTTATATTCCGAGTCCTGATCAGCTCAGTGCTTTTGGATTTAACGGTGTAAGGTATTCTCGCTTTGCAGCTCTTTTGTTTATCTAATAAAGTTATTGATTTTGCACCTGCCTTCTTCTGGATCTTTTTCTGCATTTGGATCTTCATCTCCGCCTCTGATATACACATTACGACACTGACTTGGACTTTTGCACGAGCTTGTTCACAGACAAACAAATAGGACTGAAAAAAACATCAAATTAAGTATAAATCAGAGGGTCGGGGGTCTAATGCCTGGGCTCTTTTTTTTTTTAGGTGTGTGTCACTGAGGAAAGATGAGGATTTGACCTCAGACATGTGAGATGAACAAGATAAAAAAAAGAGTGCTCATTGAAGGCAAAGAGGGGAATAAAGGCACAAAATGATCTTACTTGTATAGAAATGTTCTGCAAAATGCTGTATTGGACTGCTTTTCATGTGTGTCTATACTGTATTTGTCTCTTTGATATCTTAATGAATGTAATTTGGACAGATGGGGAGATGGGATGCAGAAAAACAAGTCATTTTAAATGTAAACATTGCTAAACAAATGTAGAGGAATTTATTTTTTGTGTTAAAGCTTATCTCAGCTCTCATAACATATCTGCAATTATTTCTGCTGATTTCTGCAGCACCCTTCGGCACACAAAGACATAAATGAAAAGCAGGGATGATTCAATAATGAATAAGAATGAATATTTTAAACATCTCTCTATATAATTTAGGTTTTTACTCAGTGGGCTGTTGCACATACTACTTCAAACGCTCCTCACACCGGCTGAGGGAGTCTGTCTGCTCGGGCACATCACCGAGCTATGAGAAATGCCATCAGGGCTCAGAGGGAACGAAGAGCTCAATAGCACTCTTGATGTTTTGATAAGAAACAATGGTCTCTTCAGACAGCTTTGCTGCCTTATTCTCCCAGACTGGCCTTTAGTGTGAATATCTCTTATCCCCACCATTCACGCCAAAGCAGCACTGAGGGACCCGGTGACAAACACATTCCTGCCATCACCACTGCTGTCTGTCTAACTGTCGAACTCGCTTGACGTACTGACACCTCACATACATATAAATGATTTCTAACCAAGCAAGTGAGTAAACAGATCAATATGTGAAATTCTGTGTGTGCAAATAGAGAGGAAGCAGAACACTATGTGTGGGTTTTGGTGACTTTATGATGATAGTACAAAATAGGCTGGTTTGCTCTCCTTCACAGGCAAAGATGCTCACACACCTTGACCCAAAAAGAGTGAAACTGTACCCAGCAAAGGTGTGTGTGCATGTGTAACCTACACCCAAGCCGAGATCAGTGGGTCAGCACACATCTCCGCTGCATCACACAGATCAAATATTTAAGGAGGCTGTGATCAGGCTTGGCTGAAGCTGCTGAAGGACAAACTATGTTCTTTAAAAGTTGCTTGCACTATATTTTCAGTGAAGCTTCAGAGGAGTAGTGTTTTTTTTTTTTTTTTAAAGACCACAATATCATCATTACAAAGTATTTCTGAGTGGACTCACCACTTTTGCGTATCCTTTCTTCTAAAAGATCTGTGTGTCCATAGGGCATCTTCCTGCTGAAAATCTGAGCAGAACGCAGAAACATCGCCTCCACAGCCGAACCTTTCAGCAGAGCGATCTGATCTTCATGATCCAGAGACAGAAAGCCTGCCGAAGGATAAAACCGCTCATTACAACAATAAAAAGTGAGGAACCATGAATATTATATATAAATATATATTTCCACTTCCGGTGAATGTAGATACAACTCTACCGTACATGCTACAGCTCAGCAATACCTGGAATATTTTTTGTAAACTCCACCAACACTTGAACTTGGCTTGTTGCGATTTCCGTCAAGAGGAGAAAATTTTCCTCTTTGCTGTACTGTTCTTGTAGCTGGGGAGAAAAAAAATCAGTTAGAAACACTAAAACAGATGTTTTCTTCTGAGAAAAGACAGCAAAAACAGGAACACTGTGGCAAGAGCAAAGCAGCCTCAGCGTTTAATGACGCAAACTTTGTTCCAAACAACAGAATGATGTCAGCTCCAAGATAGCAACACTTGTTTGATCATTCATTGTCAATAATTTAGCGTATGGTTGGGGGAAAAAAAGGCAAAATACCAGTTTTTTAGCAACATCATGAGGAAGCTGATGTGTGTTGTAAGCCTCTACGATGAGTCTCATGAGTGACTGCTGCTCTTGAGTGATTTCAACCTTTTCCTGGATTTAGAAATAAAACCAAAAACAGTGCATCATTAAGGGGTGATACGGTTTGTCTCATGGTTTGATGCAGTTTGTTTACCTTTGACAGTTTGGTGGTTGAAGTGACCTGTTTGTTGTCAGCGAGGTCAACCCCCTCCGTCTCGTCTCCTGTCGACCGACCTGGGGAGGCCTTGGTGTTCTTGCGCAGTCTTTTTGATTTACACTGGATCTCTGTCAGCAGGCCTGTTGGCATCGATGAAGGCTTCACTTTGTGTGTTAAATACCTCACAGGTTGTTCATCCAGCAGAACATCTCAGAGTTCAGAATGTTCATTGAAATCTTAATTGGACTTGATTGATTTTTGATTATTATTTTTTTCAATTCATTCCCAAGAGCAAACCACACATTTTTAATGACATTCCTTTAAAATTCTAGCTGATTTCAAACAACTTGAAGAAAAGCAGTGATAGATTTTAGGCTTGAATATTAATACACTAAGAATAAGAATAAAGAAACCAACATCTGTTAAATGATCTGTTTTTCACATTATGATTTAAAACAGTCTAACCTGTTGGACTCTTGTTGCAGTAGCAGATAGTATCGTCGCAGCCTTCCACTTCCACCATGCAATATTCATCACGGCTCCCTGGACTATTTATGAGCAACAGGAGTCCAGTTTGTCCTTTCTACTGACAGCTTTTAATAGACCCCATGACTTCAGAAATAGTATGTGGGCATTCATTTTTTCTAAACCGAACTTTCTGTTTGACTACTTCTGTTCTGGGAACAGTAACAAAAGCCGAGCCTTTTGTATTGTGTGGCATAAGTGACATGCGATCTCCCAGAATAACTCAATAGACCGTGTCAGAGAAGCGAGAATGGGGGCTCACCCCTGACAGCTGCTCATGATTCCACTTAACAGACAGTACAACGTTTGCACGTTGATGGTGCAAATAAGTTTAAGATATGTGTATAGTCTTCTCATTCCCTACTGAGTTGATTACTGGCTGTCTCATCACCATATGAGACAGGATGTCTCTCGACAAGCAGCGGCACTCACACTCTGCCAGCATGCCCATCTCCTTGCATTTTCTCAGCCGGCACTCCTGGCATTTCCTGCGCATATACATGTCCATCTCGCAGTTTCCACCACTCTTGCACTTGTACACAGCGTTCTTTGTAATGCTTCGTCTGAAGAAACCTGAACACAGGAAAAATATGACATGAATACAAACAGAATACAGAAAACAACGCTGAAAAGCCAAGTTATTTTGTACTATTTTACACATTAGAGGACAAAGTGTAGAAACTAAATTTGCTCTTGCACCTGTGGAACTTCCACGGTATCAATATAATAAGGGATAATAATAGTAATAGTAAGGGATATCAGTGTATCAGTGACGTGTGCGTTTATTGTATATGAATCCCAAGTGTAACTCCCCTCATTTACAGGTGTCTCCTAATTGATCATCAAACAATAAAGGAATATATACTGTTAAAACTATTCAGAAGTATGCATCAACCAGAGACCTACTGTATTGTACTTTATTTATCAACACCTAAAACTTTATATATACAGTAGCCTTTAAGAAAATCTATATGAAGTGAAGTCATTTTAAATTTTATACCTGAAAGAGAAGCTTTTCCAGGATTGTGCAAGTTTCTGCACTATGATATCCTGTTGTTGTTTTGACTGACATACAGTATTCTGCAGAAAACTAATACTGGCTGTTATATTGCCAGCTACTGTGTAGACAATGATTTCATGTTTTTTGATGATTTTTATCATCTGCCAGTTACAACGATAAAAAGATGCCCATGCATGCAGTAGCAAAGCTCGGCAAACGTTCTTATTTTTTTCAATCTTTAAATAACAATGGTAGAAGCAAATAAAGGATATGAATAACTGTTCTTGCTTGTTCCATCTTTTGCTGCTATGTTGTACGTCTTAACTCTGGGGTGAAGAGGGTAATCTGCTTTGCAGCCATCTCTTGGGGCAGCAGATTCAGAGAGAGTGACTCAAAGAACTTGAACAAACTGATGAAAAAAAAAGACAGCCCTGTGCTCCCTTCTTTGGAGCCTCTAAAGTGATTGATCAAAGAAGAACGCTGCTCCAGACCCCATCTATGCCATCTACACAACCCAGTGATCAAATGACTGGGGTGAATTCAGTCAGAGTTGATTTTAAACCATTAAGTATAATGGTTTTAATGGCTTATATTTTCACTATAATCATATACAGTATATATAAACTCAGCTTCATGGGTCACACACTGCTCGGACAATGTTGCAGGTACATCTGGCTCTGATCCACACAGCAACAGGTGAAAATAGACTCATGTCGGGACTCATGTTGACATAATTCAGCCCTTTACTCCTCGCTCTAACCTTGATCTACCCCTTACCTAATGCTAACCTCTACCCTCATTTACACACTTAAGCAGTTTGGTTCAGACATTGTAGTCAGACCCCGCAAACAGAGCAACTTACACAAACATGCACACGCACGCAGAATAAGTTTGGAACTTTTACCAGACATTCTGACATCACTAAGCACAATGACCTGCATTAGCGTGACTGAGCTCAGGTTGCTCGTGCATTGTGCAGCAGAAAGCTGAGAGGGAACCCAATCTGTCAGCAGTGCCAGGTAGATCTGAGCCCGTTCTCAGTCAAATGGCAGCGCATGTCACCTGCCACACTTCTGGCATTGTTCAACCAGGCAGTGTGGAATTACAGTTACAGCCATTCACCTTGTCTTTTTACAGGAATCTCACTAAATTCACAGTGTCATAAAAACACAGGGAGGGGTCCCTGAAGGCCATATCTTTGCGTTCACTCAGTTAATTATTTATAAATGGAATAGGGGTTATAAAGTTCTCCCTCGTAATGTAAAATCGAGTCCTTTTGTTGTTTTTGTTCTCTTACAATCAGCCCCACTCAGTTATAGTCAGACCTGGTCGTATGTCCTATGCTTCGTGGTTTAATGCCTGTTCTCGGCAGCTGATTAAAGATCAAATCAATAGTATTTTGTACATAGTGTTCTTAAGTAGTTGTAAACAACTGTTACAAAATCTTCAACAGCACCCAGATAAGAAATAGGGTGCAGCATCAGAGGATATTAGAAAAGTACATGCCTTGTGGGGATATTTCTGCTCCTCAGTCAGAATTAATATGCAACAACTATCTGAGCAAGGCTTTCTGGAGTTGTAGAGCTCAGTAGCTTTTAATTGCCACATGCTCAAATATTACTCTTCACCAGCTGTTTGGGCTGTAGAAATAAACATCCTTGTCATTACTGACCCCTAAAGCTCAGAGCTAAAGACAACAGATTTTGGGTATGTAAGGCAAATGTCATTCAGCTGCTCAGTATACAGCTATATAGCATAACTGTATGGAAATGCACTTTACACTGTACAAACTCCGTTAGGCTTAGATAAATACTTTGTAAAAGCAATACTAATACAAGCAGAACAACGATTTTAGTGCATTTTAGTGAAGGAGCTGATTATTAACACAGTAACTGAAAGGATGCAGCTTTCCTGCAGGGTATTTCTTTGGATTTTTTTAAACTTTTAATTAAATAGTGAAGTATCTTGGACTCGTCACTTTGAACGTTTGGAGGTTGGCGATGAAGCATCACTGACAGATGAATCATTTATAAAACTTCTGCAGCCCCGGCCTCATCTATCATTAAAATCCAAATTAAATACGCTTCTGTGCTGCTATATGCCACTGCTCTGTCCACTCACCTTTACATCCCTCACAGGTCAGAGCGTTATAGTGGTATCCAGAAGCCTTGTCTCCACACACAACGCACAGCTCCTCCCCTTTGATCCTTCCAGCTTGCGACATGTGTCGGGCCCTCTTACACACAGCCGGCACAACAAATGACCCCTCCTTCATCTCAGTGTCGTGGCTGCCCTCCATGGGTCCTTTCCTCAGTTCATATATGCCTGTGTGTAAGTACCATTCGTCTCCGCTGTACTGAGAGTAATAGTTCTGAGCAGAGTAGTATGGAGTAGATGACATGTTTGGCTCCATGGTTGGGTACTGCATGCTGGGATAACCCGTAAAGGGTGAGGTGTCAGGATCATGCAGGAGAGGGCTGCCTTGATCCGCCAGAATGTCTGAGAAAGAAAGAGGAGAGGGATTATAAAACACACAAAACTGTAAAGATTAAACACACTTATATAGTACCTTTTAACCTTGGCCAGGCCCTACAAAGCACTTTACGATGTGTTTCACTTTTATACAGAGTTTTTCATTGAATACATGCAGCACTTTCTCTCTATCATACTGTACACTGATAAACCCATCAGGGGAAATGTTGAGCTCAGTGTCTTGCCCAAGAACAGGTGAACATGTGAAGAGCTGGGTGATAGAAACCACTGATGTCCAAATCCAGTGTTATTATTCTACCACCCAACCCACAACCACCTACAAGCGTTGACACTCTTCACTCCCCCCATTTTTTTCCCCCACCCATTATCTGTCATTAAAACTACACATGAAAAGTCTACATTTGAATTGGAGAAACATTATCATATAACAATCTTTTATATTAAAGAAAAAGGAAAATAGTTTTTCAAACTCCCTCAAATTTTGACGTGAACACTTATTTTCAGGATTTTCAGGTGCCGTGCAGGAAAGTCCAACTATGGCAGCTAGATTTTAGCTTCCTGGCAGAGATTGTAAAGGCTTTCAGGTCGTTTATGCTGGGATTTCACTAAACATCTATCACCACACTTCAGAGTGGCTTTCAAAGAGTTTTCTCTGTTGCTGTCTTTATTTATACATTTATATTAATCTATATTATACCCCAAAAAAATGGTGTTTGTCATCAAATAAACATCTTCCAATCATCTGTATAACTCTGTCTACTTATTCCTCATACAGTGCTGCATGACATGTTGAACTGTGACCAATCCTTACTTGGGACGACTAAGCCTGTGGTGGATGGGGCCTGTATACCCTAATCATGAAACCTTCACTGGTCCCCAAATACTCACCCGATTGTTGATTCGTTCAGAACGCTGTTCCTTGTAAATTCTAAAACCTTTTTCTCCCATATTTGCCTCTTTCTCACCTTTCTGCTGGCAATAATCTTCATGCTTAAATTTCCTATGTACAATGACGTCTGTCAGTAAAGACATTTAAAGGTATTTCCTTTGTAATTGAATTTGTTTGAGATCCAAACGACCAATTAAAGAACAGTTTTAGGTTTGGGTTGCATTATAAAGAATATTTTTGGAAATGTGGTTCAGTGTTTTGTCAAAATGATTGATGAAGACATAATTATCCCATTTATGAAAATTCTGACATGTGGTTTGCACAGTCCCTACTGGAGATAACGTGGTGTGTGGTGCAATGGCTTTGTGCTAAAGTCCTCCAATCTCCCGTTGTATTTTATCTATTATTATCTATTATCTGGTCCATGTTATTGATCAACTTGAAAAAACTGATATGATGAACTGGTTCACAAGCAATCTCCTATTAGCTGTAGCTCAACCAGCGCCTTTTGTTTGTACTTTGTTTTTCTGGTAAATAAACCCAGTTTGCTTTTGAAGTTCGCATCCGTGTCCTACCTTCCCAACACCCAACTTGACACAGCTGTGGGTTGGAGCATGTTCCAAATCCTTAGGAAGATGGTAAAACACTCCATGGATCTGAGAGGTTCTACAGCGTGTGATAAATTATGTGTTTTTATTGTCAATTTGACATAAAGTCATTTTCCTAGTGTGCGCCTTTTTTTTTTTTTTTAGTATGGACCGTTTAATTAAATGGTCAATTCCAGCAGTATATCTGTGTAGTGTATGACAGCTCCTGACTTGAAACCCTGGAGAATCTCAGCAGTCCGCACAACATATACTATTATCCCATAAATGATTAACAATTTGCTTGCACAGAGCACACTGTCTTTTAGAAGGACATGTAACAGTACGCCGAACAAACATACACATTTGAAACCGACACTAAGTTGAACATAAGGATGTATACAGGTTCACAGCCGTGTTTTATCATCGCTCACTTCCAGAGCAGGTGTTTGGCACATACATTTTTCCTTTAAAAACATCGGAGGAGGGATGACCACCACTTTAAAGACATATAAAAAGGATCCCTTAGCTTTGCTAAAATCTTGTCAGGTATCCAAACCTTTCCTTAAAGCAGAAACACCAACAGAAAATCTGTAAAAGAAAGAATGAAACACTAACCTCTTGAGGACTGCTTCTGAACCATGGCCACCTCCATGTGACCAGACAAATGACTCTGAGACTTTACTCCCTTATCCCAACAGTCTGCCTGTATTCTGAAGTTCAGTCCTTCCTTTGTGTCTTAACAAAGAAAAAAGAAATTCTCTCCCATTTATTTCTTTTAATTGGAGAGCTTTCCGCTAAATATTCGCGAACAGCAGCTACTTTCCACTCGCTTGAGACATCCCAAGGAGAGCAAAGGTTGCCACGGCTACTCATTAACCACTTTACTTGACATCATTACAAGTAGCTGGCTGATGTACAAAGTCATTCCCAGGTTTGGGTACAAACAGGCAGCTACTGTGCGTTGGCAAGTGATGATGTGAACTGGCTCATGCAGGAACTCTGCAGGTGATGAATGAAAGTTACCCGTCTGCTAACTCTTTTCTTGTTCCAAATACTTTGAGCTTGAGAGTGTGAATATTCTAACTTAATCTCCTTTTTCAAACTTCTTATTCTTTTGGTAAAATCCAGTTTGCAGTTGTAGAACCCTTTGGAGCAACTCAATCTGGTCCCTGTCATGATTTAATTGGTATTTCCAGCTTGGTGTTTCACTTCCCTTCTTGCTCTCTGAGTGAAACGTGTGGCAACATGATGTACTCATTGAGCTGCACTGAGCCTTCAATAGGAACAGTAAATATCCTGCTTTGCAACGATGCTTTTTGTATGCTTGGAGCGTCTGCTGTTGCATATTTATTTGGTACGTGCAATTAAAACTAAAACAGTTTCATCCAACAATAAAAGAGGTTTAAAGGTCGTAATGTTCCGTTCTTGTTGAAACTGTTTCATAGAGGTCTTCATTCAGCTGCATGATCATTTCAGAGGGTAGAGTTTGTGGTGCTCTTGGACTTTGGTTGCAGTGTTGATACATATGTACTATAATGACACTGTTAAGCTCTAGCTCACAGAGAAATTTTCCCCAATATATGATCATTTGAAACTTTTTGTGAGTTACCTTATATTTTACCTTTTGAAAATTGATGGAAAAAATGATTGTCTTGTCAGCACAGTCACCAGAATAAAACAGTGACACCATTGGTTAGATGAAACGTCAATGTTTGTCACCCATAGGAGCCCTATGTCTCTGCCACTGTGTCGTGACAGTTTTTAAGGAACATGCAAGATTAGAAAAGCCTTATTCATGCCAGACCATTATATTTTCCTCACCTTTATCAAATCATCCTGGTCCCTAAACCCAACTACACTCACTGAACTAAAAACTAAACTAAAAATGATCCTAAAAGTTTGCTAACAAGAGACTGGAGTCACGTTATCTACATCAAAACAAAACAATTGTTTCACCGTTGGGTCAATTAAAGACCATTGGCTTAATCTACCACCACCTCTCAAGCCTCCAAGGTAGTTTGCATGTTCATAATTCCCATTTTCGCACGTGTTGCCAAAGTCTTGAGATTGTACCCCTCCATTGTTTCCAGAAACAAAAAATGGCTACGTTTTTCTGGATTGATCAGGTCAGTTTCATCACCGCCTTTAAAATCTCACATTAGATTAAAATTTGTAATTTGTAAGCACTCGAGTTCATGACCCAAACAACAGCAAAAGTACATTCCCCTCAGCTTCAGATTTGTTCCACACTAATGAGAAAGTGTTAGCATTCCAACAAATATCCACCAAACTACAAAACATCTGCATGTTATTTTTGTGTCTGTGGCTGCATGTTAGCATGTTGATGTTACAATTGAGCTATTACACTCCCCCAGTGGTTGTAGACTCATCTTGTTATATTTTCCATAAACTGGCTCGTGCCAAGTGCGCTTACCAAAGAAGTGGGCGCTCTCTGAGATTGAGAATTCATCGCTGGGTGGGATTTGTAGCGGCCCCACCACATTGATGTCAGGTCCCACCCACTCATTCATTCAGGTGAGTTTTCTGTCACCAGCTCAGAAAACACAAACAGGAAAGGGCTGCAAACCTGTAGTAAGCCTTTTTTTTTTTGTTCTCTGTTAAAAAAAAGAAAAGAAAAGTGTGATTTGAAAACCTCGATGAAGATCCTGGACTACAGCGTAATTAAACATCAACACACCTGACAGGTCTCCTTCCCACACAGGAATGAGATGTTCAGTGGCTGTCTGCAGGCAGGGGGAGGATGAAGGTCGGGTCACTACTAGGCCTGGAGGTCATGGAAAAGAGGCATTTGTAATATGTCCTTGTCATCTGGTCACAGTTGACTGAATGTACAATAATATTTGTATTGTCACTCCTCACGAGCCCCCAGAGTTAATAAGCATTTACAGCGTATTAACAAATGTACAGTAAAGCCTCAACCATACGCGAGGACACGTACAGAAAAGCTAACCTCCTGTCAAGGCCACTAAATGTCCACATGTGAGACACTTACTGTTATTGACTGTACCGCCGCATTTCTAATTAACTCGGTCTAATTTCCCTTGAGTTCAGAAAGTAGCCCACAAAGATTCATAAACCTCCAGCCCACACAACAAGCGCACATTAGTCTCCAAACCGGTGGCACCGCAGGCTCATAATAACTCATCTGATATCCCAGCTCTTACCCTCTCCTGGTCAGTCGATGATGAATTCTGTCAATCCGACTTTTGTCTCCTTCTGTCTTTTTTCTGTTATCCAGGCTGTGATTTACAGCTCCATCAATATTAGCCAATGAACTTTAAGCTGCTTGTGTCTGGACTCCAGTGAGAGCATGTGTGACCAGTTGAGGTCAGGGAGAAATGGGTGGTGGTTATTAATTAAACTGTCCATTCCTGTCCATGTCAACCCACCCCTCCATACCCCCCCACCACCACACACACACACACACGCGCGCGCGCACACACACCATTTTATCTCATCATGACAACAGGCTGCTTCAAGAGTTCCCTCTCACACACGCAAACGCCACACTAACAGATCATGCATCCAGTCATTAGCGTTGACACACTCAGCAGCCGTGATTCATCATCATTCAACTTCGAATTTTTAAAAAAAACAGAGCATTTTTAATGCAATTTGTGAGTTTTCTGGGGTTCATTGGACGTATTCTTTTCAATGCCCTTTTATTACATTTTCAAGGGGAAGCTTAAGTTGTCTAGGAAAAACTCTGAAAGCAGACTGTGTGGCAATCATGCGTCCTTGAACTGCTGGTGACCATTTTATCACGTCACTGCAGTGTGCACTACTGCTCAACACCAGATTTGTTTATTACAGCAATTTCAGGCCATTGCGTACAGGCCTTATTGTCTTTGTGTATTCCGAAATTAACACAGACACAGGAAATGTAATTCTTTTTGTCTTTTTATTCCTTAAATTGGCCCATGAAAGAATAGTTTAATGATTGATGGATAGTTGCTCCATCCAAAGAGGCCCATCTGAGTCAACAGACAGTCTCTGAAATAAACAGAACCTTTGCCATTTGTTGCTGTTTGTGGACTATCTGGTCTGAGTTTGGGAGCATGTAGATGTACGTGTAGTCACAGCACTAATGTAGAGCAGATATCAGGCGCTGGTTTGTGTTTCCTCTCACTTCGGCGTTTTGTTACTGACTCCAGACGGACTGTCTTGTTGCGAGAGACACACTCATGAAATAAACAGACACACACTCTGGAATGTAACACAATGGAACACATGCTCGGCAGACCTTCAGAGAACTACGAGGACAACCAGAAACAAAGTCCATAACCTTGAAATCTCTTATCACCATGTGAAAGGGAATAATCATTAGCCTTTTCATAGCCAAATCACACAAAGCTTATTCAAGTGTTTTTCAAAAGAGTTTAGCTTGTACAAGCGTGTAACGTTGGCGGGGAATATCCTGTCCAGTAATTATAAAGCAGGCGGACAAAAATAGATAACACAAAGGATGTTTACAGTGGGATGGGAAGCAGAACCGTCTTTGAAATATTTGAAAATGTCTCATGCGACAACACTGACATAAACAAGCAAGAAGGACAGCTTATCAATAATAGTTTAATGAGTAATCATTTGAAGGAAAATTAGCTGAGAAGTAAAATCAAATTAACGCTGCAAGAGATAATGGGTCCTTGCACCTATGAGAGCACAACAGTTGGGCGTTCTACTGCAGACCAAAAGTCATCTTCAGGCCAGAATCATCAGTGATGTTGCTTTTAGGAATTACTCATCACTTCCTTTTTCCTGGCAAAATGTCAAACGTTCTCCAGGCCACCATGGACATGTCGTTATATGAAAAGAAAAAAGCTTCGTAACTTAACATCCACAGTTTGTCAAGTCGAGATTTATAAAAGGTATCAAGTTTTGACCCAAGCTCAGCCAAAACTCAGCCGCAGGCATCTCACACTCGCCTTTGTTCCCTTTAGTTTAAATATAATTACCTGATGTGGCAAAATTATCTTCAGTGTTGGCTCTGAAGCACCAGAACAAAAAGCTTTTTGTAGGTATCAAGCTGTTACGGCTAGTTCAAGACTAATCTTATTATTTCTGTTGATTTTGGTATTAGAGTAATAAATAAAGCTTTACAATGTTAGGTCACAAAAAATCATATGATTAGACTGACCAAGGTACAAGTCCAAATGTCATGGGTTTTCAAGAAAGTAGAAGCCCTAAAGCATACATAATTCTTATTAAGCATATTAATGAACACTAATGTTTTAACAGGGTCCTGTTCTGTGTCTTGGTATCCATGCCAGCAGTGTGTCTCTAAATACGGAGGACAGAAATACAGTATCTGTAACTGTTGGATAAATTTCTCTCAAACTTTACCCAGAGTATGAAGCCTGCTGTCACTGATCCCCGCACTTTCAGGGGCCTCATACATCAGGCACATCTGGAGCATGGGTGATCATCCGTCTCTTTTGTGTTTTTTGTCTGCACACCCTGTTGTTACCGTCAGAGTCCTTTTTCCAACTTGTTGAATCGACATTTCGTCTGTTGGTGAGAGAGCTCACTCTGATTGTTCAGCACAGCAAATGTGTAGAGGAGACTGGAGGCAGCAGAGGCAAACGGCTAACTTAACATGTCACTAACATCTTTTCTCCTTCGTCGTATTCACTTATCCAAAACAAACTCCACTTTCAGAACAATCTGACCATCTAGAGTGAAGAAAATGAAGACCAACTGATATCAGTACTCAAGAGAGACCAGCTCTGTATGAAACTGCAGAAGGACACAAAGCACATACAGCTGCCTAGCTTTTTGGTTTTCACCTATGCAGTCTTTCAGTTTCCCTTATGGCATAATGTACATAACGTCACCCTTTTCTGCACTGGCGAGCTACATCTTCTTGCGCTTGCACATATTATGCACCGTGGTCAGCACTTTGGTAGTTACGGTAGTAGCGTGTTCATGTACATTTTTTTTATTTGTTTGTTTTGTTCAGTTGTGGCTGGACTTGTTGCTCTTGTTGCTGCTGGCTCTTGACTTTAGTTAGATGTGTAAGGGCCTTAACTCAAGGAACACAGTGTTTTGACAGCTATTGGATGGATTGCAGTTAACTGGGATTAACCATTTGTATTTACACTCTGGAATCAATTGTAATAACTCGCAATTCCTGATCTTTTTAATCTGGCGCCCTCATCAGATCAAAATTTCCCTCCAGTAGTTTGGCTCATAACTTAAAAGCTAATGTTGGAGAGCGTATATATAAGTTCCTCGGGTGCTATGTTCTCAATGCTTCCATATTCAGTATTTATGCGTTCTGGTCCTCTTAGACCAGTTTGTTTTTGTCTTGTTTTGTTTTCTGGGATAATTAATCTAGAGGCCTGGAAACATACGACTGCTCAGATAATTCAGCATTGTAACATCAGACCTGCTGGTTATCAGCATGTTAGCCACTGTTATCATGATACGACATTTGTCTCAGCACTCAGCAAGTGCAGCCCATCAGAAAAGACAGCAAATCTACTAAACTTTGGTGTTGTTTTTCTTATAACTGAACAATTTGCCAATTTTATCTACATCTTGATTAACTGCAGAACACTGTCACTCAGTAATCTAGAGTCTTGAAGCTGTTTATGTATTTTAAGTCTCTAAACAATCCCCACACTGTACAGAAATGTAGTTTATTGCATGTCTGGTCCGCTCACGTGCAAATCAAATAGATATTCTCTGAAACAACAAGATAAGAACTTACTGTACAAAATTGTGCCTCTCTTCTGTAGCAGTAATAAGCAGTCAGTGAGTATATATATTTCCCTGGTTCTTGAATTAATTATTTTAGGAAACCAAGAGGATGTTCATACATCAAATACCAAGAAAATGCAAAGAAGCCAAACACATGATGAATGAGAGTTTCACTAAATGTATTAACATTGAGCTCACCATGCGTTCAACCCCAGAGCTCTACATATGAAAGGCTGATGAAGAAATGAGTCAGATAATGAGCGAAAACCGGTTCAGAGAAGGACAGGAAGCAAAACAGTGACAGAGTGCAATCTTTCAGCAATAGCAAACACATACAGTATGGCAACAAAACCAAGAGACTAACTACGCTAACACTGCTGTCTGCTGGAAGACCCATGATTACATTCCAGTAGTTTGTCTCTTTTCACGTTGCAAAGCTGACACAAAACATTTCATAAACTGTTCACGTGGATTTAAGAAAGACACAATCAGCACAGGTTGCAGGAAAAGAAAGCTGATAAGTGTTCATCATGTTTCTTTAACATGGTGCTGGTTGGTCCACAAATGATGATCTGTGGCCTCCACTGCTTTAAGCTTACTGTGTATGTCAGCATAGGTTCATTTCATTCTTCACTTTCCTATCATCAGCATGTTTTTGCCGATGATTCATTCTTTCGGTCTAGTGGGATTCAGTAAAAATCAGGTTTAATTTTAGCAATTTGGACTTTTTCAGAACTTGAATTTTATTTTTGTGGACATTAAAGTACATCACAGTTAAAAAGGTGTATCGGTCAAAGATGGAAAAAGGCCGTCTTGAATTACTTATGATGACGCAGCTCCTGCTACTTCTCTTTCTCTTTTCCACAGGAGTGAAATCAGACCCTGTGCTTTGACCGTGTTTCAGTGTTTTGGCAGTCCTATGCCCCGCATGCCGTCTCACTGGTACCGGTCCTGGTAGTCCCCGTTCCCATAATGTTCCTCTTCCTCTTGCATGGTCACCCCCCTTTTCTTTTTCCAGCCCTGTTTTCGACCGGATGAATTGTCTGTTGTCCCGTAACTCATTTTAGGAGCCAGTGCACTCTCACTGTTGAGCTCAGACTCTTCAGCCAGCTCGTCCTCATCAATAATGCCACATTTATCCTCACTTAAGCTCTCAGGGTCGGCCCAGTCCTGCTGCTCTCCCGAAGCAAAGATGGCGTAGAAGATGACCCCAGTGTAATGCACCATGGATGCAATAACAAACACATTTTGCCACTCAAGACGAGTCTGTGGAGAGATGAATACAGTCAAAGGATTTCCTGTCAGAGACAGACATGCTGATATTTCAGTGATGTGTCACTGAGGTAACGCTATAAGTCCACAGCCTTGCTCATGGCGCTGACAAAAACTACAGCTGCTACGAGCATGGTAAATTTTACAGTGTGATAAATTATAAACAGTAGCCTTTGAATACTGCGAGGCAACATACAGCAATCAAAGGCTCCACAGAAACATATCAGTAATTATTTATACAAACTATATAAAAAAAAACTCCAGAGGACACTGTCAGAATTTCCTGTGATGTTTTTTGTATATATTTCAGAGCAGGATGAAAAAAGACCTAAGCAAAGAATATTCAGTTAAAGTCAAATTAAGGATCTAAGATGAATTGCTTGTGAATTCTGATCTTGTTTCTAAAACAAGTCAGCGTGTAAAGTCACTTGACACTGACCCATTAATTATTCAAGTATAAAAAAGGCACCTGACAAAAAGGATAAAGCGGGTTGTGTCTAAACATGACAAAATCAGCAATGAACTCATTTCAGATTGTATATTCAGGGGTTTTGTTTGCGGCAGCCTGTTGCAAGGACGCATAATTTATTCCCATTTCTTTGCTTGCATTTAGTTGCACAGTATGACAGACATAAATTTAAAATTGTTGCTCCGACAAGATGATTCCCAAAGAGCACTTGAGCAAAAACTTGACACATCTCAACATGTTTTGTGGGGTGTTCTTAAAAAAATGTAGGAAAAGAAGAAGAAGAATTGGCAGGCCTAAAAAACTATCTATATCAGATGAGCAGTATCTGAAAGTGATGTCATTAAGAAATAGGAAAGACCTGGCGCAGGACCTTAAAAATGTATCTGAACTTTCAGTTGATCCATCTACTGTTCACTGAAGCCTCATCAAAAATGGTCTCCGTGGAAGGGTGGCTGTCAAGAAGCCATTCCTAAGGAAGGGAAACAGGGAGAAAAGGCTGAGCTATGCCAAATGACACAAGAAGTGGACTGAAAATCAGTGGCAGCAGGTCTGATGGAGGATGAATCCTCCTCAGAGCCCGGACCTCAACATTACTGAAGCAGTGTGGGATCATCCTGACAGAGAACAGAGCAGAGGGCATAAAGCATCCAAAGAAGAGCTTTGGGATGTCCTTCAAGAAGCCTGGAGAACTATTCCTGAAGATTACTTAAAGAAATGACAAAAAAGACTGTGTTGAAGAATAAAGGTGCTCAAACCAAGTGTTGATTCTGAAGCTCATCAGAACTGTACATATTCCGTTATTGCCTCATAGACTGAATTTACATTTATGGCTGCACATGTCTCAATAGATTGTTCCTCCTAGTCCCCGTCTACTGGTCAAGAAAAAAAGAAATGTGGGGTGTTACAAGACTTGTTTTGCTGTACTGCATGTGTACATTTTTTTATTCCTCAGATCACAGGATTTTCAGTTTTCCACTTTAACTTTGTCCATCTTAAATTAGTTCAAGCCCATAGAGAGCAGCGTCATCTCAGGGTGTTTACAGAGAAAATATACAGAGACAATGCTTAGTATGTTTCTCTGTGTTTTCTCTTTGTGTTTTCCTATTTTTCAGAGGCAACCATGAAGCAAAGCAATGATTTCTGCTACAGAATCCTGTTTGCTTTTAATGCAGTGCAAGGTTTGGAGACATTAAGCCATTAAGAGCTGTCTCAGTCTTGTCCTTTGTTTTTTATCTTCAATTTTGAAATTATGTTTTAGGGATTTTAAGTGATGACAAGTCCTTTCATACCCAATCTTTCTTTTTTTTTTTTTTTCTTATCACCAATGAAAAATACTAAACACAGGTTTATTGGCAAGATCTGATGGGCTGTTTTTGCTGTATTCTGTATTAATTTTCATTTTAAACAGTGCCCCATCCTTTATGAAAATAAAACCTGTACATATGTACATAGATACAAATAAACTGAATGTATATGTACATATATACATATATACTGTATACATTTGATATATGGTGTACCTTGTGTTTAGTCAAAGCTCCAACAATCAAGGGACACACCATTCCAGACAGCGTCCCCACTCCATTAGAGATGCCCATCAGGATGCTGGCATAGCGGGGAGCAATATCCAGATGATTGACATTAAAACCTAATGACACAGTACACACAGGAACATATTATGAGTGTAACAAAAACCTGACACCATAGACTATTGTATTCGAATCATTTTTCATGAAAATGGTTTAAATCCACATGGACACTTTGATATTTTGGTTGCTTCACGCCAGTCGGTGAAATACTCAGTGAAGGCCCCTCTGTGAAAACCAGGCCAGTGCATGTATACTCCGTCACACATAGAGGAAAATGCAATAAACTGTTTAAAAAAGTCTTTCAGAATCCAAAACAAACACATTAGAAAAGACACTAATGAAAAAAAAAAGCTTGTTCGCTTTGATGTTAGCTGTAATGTTATCCTCATTTGTAAGTCGCTTTGGATAAAAGCGTCAGCTTGATGCATAAACACAACATAAACATTTAAAATCTCCCCACTTTATGCAATCAAGTTCAAAAGCTTGAATCTGACAAATAAAAAAAATGTTTCTGTGGGAATACCTGATATGGCAAATCCACTGAAGCCTACAGCCAGCACAAGGAAGGAAATGGCGACCCCTCGAGTGTGAGAAAATCCAACCACCAGCAGTAGAGTAGCCTCCATACCAAACCCTAATGCAAAAAAATCACAATTAGCTCAGATTAGAGACTCAGTAATTATCCAGTTAAAATATGCATCAAGTGATGAAAAATATACCTCCAAAACTAGAGACTGAACAGACAAATTGATATGAGCGAAATATTTTCAGGTGTGAACGTTTGTGTGAATTTCAGAAACATGTCCTACAAAATTACATCTAAAACCACATTCAGAATGAGGTAGCATCTGTATAAACTGTTATAATATGAGATCAAGTGTCAAGATTAACAACGAGCGTACCTCCGCAGTTCATGAGTTTCCTCACATTTGTGGTAGATAAGATTTTGTTACTGCGTAGGTAGTCGGCCAGCTGTCCTCCAATAGGAACAACGATCGTCATCACCATGTGGGGGACGGCAGATAAGAGCCCCACCTGTAAGGAGTCCACACATCAAGGGGGAAGTACGTGTAAAATCCCATTTCAAAAAAGTTAGGTCGCTTAATTGAATAAAATCAAAAACAGAACAACAGGAACAACCCATAAAAAGCTGAAACTAATTTGGCAATATTTCTATAAAAAAAGGTTGATAAGTCAGTCACTGGTGAGTATAAATGGAGCTTCCTGCAGATCCTGGCTGTGTTCGAAATAACTAACTCCCTATGTAGTGGACTACATAAATTTGACATTGTGCTGTACAAATGTATTTCATGTACCAAATATAGTGTAGTCAAAGTATCTGACAATGCATCATGAAACGTACTGTAGAATCAGTGGTCACTAACGGAGCATATTTGAAATTTAAACCATCATTTCTACCATGATGCATTGCAATTCGAGAGAGAATGAGAGTGATTTCAGATACAGCCGGCCAAGTCTTTGATCATGAAGGAATCACCGATGAAGATGTTAAGTAGATGATATCACAGAAGACAGAGAGAATCAGGAGAAATGTCTGCACACAAGGGCCCTCAGGCAGCACTGCATGAAATCATTGCATTGGGTCAGAACTCCTTTGGAAAGCTTTAGGTGGTCACATAGACTGCATCCACCAACAAAAAGTCATTCACAAATGAGATCCAGAAACAGAACCACCCCGTCTTAAAATGAACTGACGTTAAAGGGATAGTTCGCCTCTTTTGACATGAAGCTGTATGACATTCCATATTAGCAATTTCATTTATGAACACTGACTTACCCCCCGCTGCGTCCTGTGAGCCGAGTTCCAGCCGAGTTTTGCCGATGACGAAGGTAGTCCGGCTAGTTGGCTAGGGTCCCGAAAATAAAGCGTCTTGCTTCTCAAAACAATATGCGTTCAAAAGAGTAATACATTTGCATCACAAAATCGTCCCTCCAGAAAAGGTCAGACCTCACAATCGCTTGGCGCTATTTCTCTCTTCCTTCATATCACTACGAGCTGTGTAAACTGTGCAGACCGAGCAGTAAACACCGTAACAGGTGCGGCTATCGCTAGGTGGCTGTACGCATTCATATGAAGGGAGGCAAAAATAGCGCCAAGCAATTGTGAGGTCTGACTTTTTCTGGAGGGACGATTTTGTGATGCAAATGTATTACTCTTTTGAACGCATATTGTTTTGAGAAGCAAGACGCTTTATTTTCGGGACCCTAGCAAACTAGCCGGACTACCTTCGTCATCGGCAAAACTCGGCTGGAACTCGGCTCACAGGACGCAGCGGGGGGTAAGTCAATGTTCATAAATGATATTGCTAATATGGGATGTCATGCAGCTTCATCTCAAAAGAGGCAAACTATCCCTTTAAGTGTAAAACACTCCTGTTGTCATGACCACCGCTTACTCGAGACCAAAGCTACCCGAAATCATAACACAATACAAAACAGGCTGCCTACATTGGTCCAGAGTGCAAAATGTTGCAGCCTCACATTAAAGACTTAAAAAGATCGCTGGTTTGAGTCTCATCCTGCACATAGTTTTCAAAAGTCATTGCACTCTTCTACTACCCTCAAAATTCCTTGATACGCACATTACTGTGCATGGTTTTACTGGTTAGACAGTGACAACAATCTACATGATTACGACTTACTCAATTTACTGTGAATGCTGCCTGATGAAAAACAACAACCTGGAAATTAGTTGCCACAATTTCTAACCACGAAATGCTGCTACGTACTGGACAAGTGGACAAACGTATGTATTACGCATTTTGCGGTTAGATTGGACAGGCTAAAGAGAACACGTTTGCTCTAAGCCCACAGCTGAAAAGCCAACATCTGTGTTTGTGTCATACGTTAGTGCACAAGGCATGGGTAACTGCCACATCTGTGCAGGCACCAGTAATCCTGAACTAAACTGTATATACAGGTTCTGAGGTTATGTATGATGTCATCCTGATTACAGATTTTTACAGGTAAGGCCTTGCTTGTTCCAGCAAGATAATACCAAACAAGATTCTGGGCGTGGCTCTGTAGAGAAAGTGTTCAGGTACTTGAAAAACCGTCTGAAAACAGTTGCAGAATTATGAAACAAAAAAATACAGCAAAGGAGGCCAAAACAAAATTGCCCTCAATAACAAAAACTGCAGCAGCTGGTCCCCCAAATGCTTACAGAGTCTGGTTTAGAGGAATGAAAGGAAGTGGTACAACACAAATACAGATACAACACAGTGGTAAACATGCCCCTGTTTTAGTTTTATGATTTTCAAAAATTTGTGGCTAGAAAAGTTAGAGTCTGACAAAAATGGGCATTCGCCTCGGTCATTTAAATAACGTCAATGAAAGCGTGAGGCCGACCTTGCTGATGGGAAAGCCAAACACTTCCTCAAAATACGCCGGCTGGCTGATGAGAAGCAGGTAGAAGGTCCAGCTGCGACAGAAGTTTGCTACGATGATCGCATAGACGGGCATGGAGGTAAAGAAACGACGCCACGGAGTCTTGAATTTCTGTAATTGAGGGAGAGAAGGGTGTTAGATTTTCAATGGAACCACAACAAACTGCAAAGGTGTACTCTTAAAAACCCACAGGTTGTTGCACATGCACACCTCCGTTACACTTAGCTGCTTCATTGTTTCACCAATGCTGGACTCGATGTACATCCTCTCCTCGTCTGTGATCGTGGGATGTTCAGCAGGACTTCCGTAAGCCAGCAGCAGCCACAGGATGTACCACAAGATCCCAAAAACTCCTTTTAAAAAGAAAAGAACAAAAAGAACAGAGAAACTCATTTGTACACGAGCACCTCGACATCCTTGTAGCGAAGGGTTTGTAAAGTATAGAGGAGTAACTTGAGTGCTGGATGGATTAATTAAACCGAGCACAGACCTTCTCTGGACCACAAGAATTTCATTATTAAAAAATGGAACCAGCATGAGTCACAGAGGCGAGACAGGAAAAGGCTAATTCACATCAATAAATCATCAGATCCTATCACAGCAAAATCAGAGAAGGGTTTTATTAAAACATGTTGCCAAGGTCTGAATTTTGTGTGACTGATAATAATTTTAATCAAACGAAACAGCAATTCAGATAACACTTATAGTACGAAAGCGTACAAAGTACAACTACCAGAGAGCAACGTGTCGGTCAAATATTATGAAAGCCACTTCTCATGGCACCAAACTGTATTCTTAATAACTCTACAGCTGATAAAAATCCTACACAATTCCATCAACATGCAAATATTTGATTCATCATTCTAACTAATAGGTTTGTTAACCTTTTGCTGATGCTTACTTTTTGTATTTGCCAGTAATGTTATTACAAATGTTGGTAAATGATGAAGAAGTAGTTATCCTAACATTGAAGTATTTCTCTACAAATCAATCAGGTCTGTGGTTAAGGTATTCTTAGTGAATAAATATTAGTGCAGACTCCCTGAAGAAAGTTAAGTGGTCCATTTGAGGGTCTCCCTGAATATTCAATCAGCTTAAAAGACGAGTCAATCTTCAACTATGTTTTCACAACCTGGAAGCTCATAAAGTGTTTCATTAATGTAGGATCTATATTCAAAAATGAACAATTAAAAAAAAAAAAAAACAGGTGTTGAGGCAGCTGAGACAATACCAAAATAATTTGTTAAAGTTGTTTGATTGTTAGGTCTATTTCTTTTTATAGATGCAACAAGACAAAACGTGTAAAGGGACATAATTCTGTGTGAAACTGGACTCTGATGGCAGTGTTTGTTTTTATACATTACATTAATGTGTTTTTATACTTAACCACATTTTCTAATTGTGAAAATGAAGGGTTTATTGGGGTTTTAGGTCTGAGGTGTTCATTCATAGATCAGCCTTACCATAGATATAGAAGACTGATGGCCAGCCAACGTACTGAACGAGCACTCCTGCTAAAGGCATGGCGATCACTGCTCCTGCGTAGGATCCTGGGAGGAACAGAAGTCTTTGTCAGTGTGTTTCTCCATCAGTAACATTGGATCTCAGTGATATTTAACCATCATGAAATATGTTTTCTCTCATCAATACATTTACAGTGCCTTGAAAAAGTATTCACCCCCCCTTTGGCATTTTTCATGATTTGTTGCCTCACAAGCTGGAATTTAAATGGATTGTTTGAGAGTCTGCACCATTTCATTTACAGAACATGCCTACAACTTTGAAGATGTATTTTTTATTTATTTTTTTTATATTGTTAAGAAAACAACAAATAGGACAAAATAACAGAAAACGTCAGCGTGCATAACTGTTCAACCCCCCGCCACCTTTTGCGGCTATGTCTCTATGACCTTGCCACATCAGGCCACTGGGATTTTTGCCCATTCCTAAAGGCAAAACTGCTCTACCTCCTTCATGTTGGATGGTTTTCACTTGTGAACAGAGATCTTCAAGACTAACCACAGATTCTCAATTGGATTGAGGTCTGGACTTTGACTAGAAAACTGCAATATATTTAAATGTTTCCCCTTAAACCACTCGAGTGTTGCTTTAGCAGCATGCTTCGAGTCATTTCCTGCTGGAAAGTGGACCTCCATCCCAGTTTCAAAGCACAGGCAGACTAACACAGGTTTTGCTCAAGAATATCCCTTTATTTGGCACCATCCATCTTTCCCTCGACTCTCACCAGTTTCCCAGTACCTGCTGCTGAAAAACATCCACACAGCATGATGCTGCCACCACCATGTTTCACTGTGGGGATGGTGTTCTTGGGGTGATGGGATGTGTTGGGTTTGCGGCAGATAGTGTTTTCCTTAGTGTCCGAAAAGTTCAATTTTAGTCTCATCTGACCAGAGCACCCTCCTCCATACATTTGGGGAGTCACTCACATTCCTTTTGGAAAACTCAAAACATGCCTTCTTCTTTTTAACACTAAGTAATGGATTTTTTTGGCCACTCTTCCATAAAGCCCTCCTCTATGGAGTGTATGGCTAATTAATAATTGCGTTCCTATGGACAGATACTCCAGTCTTGGTCTTTGTGCTGCCTCTCTGATTAATGCCCTCCTTGCCCGGTCTGTGAGTTTTGGTGGGCGGCCCTCTCTTTGCAGGTTTGTTGTGGTACCATGTTCCATTTGAGGATGATGGATTTGATTGTGCTCCGGACACCATCAAAGATGTGGATATCTTTTTATAACCCAACCCCTGACTTGTTTGGAGAGCTCCTTGGTCTTCATGGTGAGGCCTCTTGCTTAGTGGTGTTGCAGCCTCTGGGGCCTTCAGAAAAGGTTTGTTTATACTGACAGATCATGTGACACTTAGATTGCACACAGGTGGATTTCATTTCCATAATTATGTGACTTTTGAAGGTTATTGGTTGCACCAGAACTTTTTAGGGGCTTCATAGCAAAGACTACATATGATAATTGAATGTGCATACATATGCAAATGCACATTTTTCCAAATTATTTGTTTTATATATACTTTTCTCATTTCCCTTCACCAACTTAGACCATTTTGTGCAGATCCATTACATAAAATAGGATTAAAAAACATCTAAATTACAGGTTGGAATGTAACAAAATAGTTAGAAAGCCAAGGGAGGTGAATACTTTTGCAAGGCACTGTACCTTTCAGTATGGTGAAAATGTGTCTTAACAAATACAAAGAATCAAAGAAATGCATTATGTACATTGAATAAACACTGTCAAAATGAGGCATTAGCGCTGCCATTACAGAGAGGGTGTTTCAGTGTGTTTTCTACTATCTGACAGCGTCATGAGCACTGTTGTTTTCAATAGAGAAGAGAGCATACAAGGGCTTTTGGACCGTAAGCAATGTGAGACTTGTGAATGGAGGGAGAAGCTCTTTCAGATCACGCAGGTGAGCTGTGCGCTCATTTACAGACAATGTCAAGAGGGTTTGCATGCAGGGGTTGCCATGGTACCAATTAAAGTGCAACACCGTCATTTTAATTTAAGCAGAGACAGCAGAGGTCAGGATCTGCAAAGCAAAATAAGCTCTTTCAAATCCATTTATCGACCAGCCCCACTCTGACTTGTGAGGTTGTGTAAAATATGCTCGTATCTGTTGTCTCTGGGTTTTGTTTTTGCTCCTTGATTGTGTGTTCGGTTACTGATTGCCACACACCTGCATTGTGTTAATCAGGTTTTCCTCAACTCCACAATGTTGTAGTATTTGTCAGTGTGTGCTTACATGTCTCCCTTCACAGGTCTTCTCCAATTGTTGTACCACTTTTATTTCGTTAGATAAAAGAAAGCAGCGACGCAGCTCACCGCAGAACGATGTGGTGGCCAGTCGACTCCGTTCGAGAGGTGGTGCCCATTTGGACCACATCCCGTGACAGGCTGGGTAAGTGACACCCTAACAGGGTAAAGGGAAGAAGGTCGAATAGTGACTCGTGGGGAAACCAGGGATTCAACTGGCAAAGCATTGATTTGATGTTGACCAGTTAGCTTAGCTCCCAAATTTGTCACATATGCTACTGATGATTGGATAAGATCCCTTTGCATCACATTTCAATGCATTGGGTATCCCTCCAGACTTCTGTAATCATAGAGCATGCCATTTACAAACATATATTGTGGGTGTCACTCCCTGATCCAAGTTGCTGCCCAGTGTGAGTGGAGCATGCTCAGAATGTGAGTTGTGCAGGCATTGTTGTGCTGAATGATACTAATAAAAAAAACTTGGTCTCTAATATTGAAATATAACGTCTTACTGCATAGATATGAAATTCAGAGAATTGTAGTATAATTTGTGAGTTATTAAAAAAAGATGAATGTCTTACCCTGACCTCAATGTGTTTATGTATGCACCACTAACATTGGGCAGTGATTCGTATTAGGGAATAACATCGGGTCTGCTTTCGTTGCAGTCCGCCATGTTGTACTAACAGGTTTCAGCAGCACAAACAAACTAATGGCTCTTGCATTTTTGTGTAGACACTATAGCTCCCCTGTGTTTTCAGAAGGGGAGAGTGAGGAGGAAAATGCTGAGATGGCTGCAATCTGTAACTTTGCCACTAGACAACTAAAATCCCACAAATATCTTCTTTAACCCGAAGCATGCTTTCCTAAACCTAATCAAGTAGTTTTGGTGCCCAAACCTGGCCGCACAGCTGCTGAAAATCTAAATTGCATTATTGTTTTATTGTTTAACAGAAAAGGGCTAGAGCCTATCCAAGCTTGTCATCACCAAACAACATGCAAATGTAGATTATAACCCTGCATATTCAGCGAAATGGTACCTCAGAGCATTAAAATGTGACCCAAAGGCCCCGCCCCAAGGATAACGTGCTGGGAAATACAGTGTGTGTTTTTTTTGTTTCTTTTTGCCAATTGTTTAGCTTCTGATGTGCTGATAGATGGGCTAGATGGTAAGCTGTTTTATCATTTATCTGGCTTACAGATAAATATACACAGTTTCCCAGATGTCAAACTGTCGAATAAAAATCTCCTTACCTCCACTAAGCCCTGCAGGATGCGGACAAACATGACGCAGCCGTAGTGCACCCTCGCCGCTGATGGGATGAACATATTCAGCACTGATGTTAGGAAAATGGCAGCCCCAAACACTCTGTGGAAAAACTGGAATGTTATCATTTTGTACAAAAGTGGGGGCCAAATGTTATTAAACATTTATGCATTTTTTGGCAAAAACACTTCTAGGTAGCCACTAAGCCTCTGGCTAAGCTTAGCTTAAGGACAGGAAACAAGGGAGAGAAAAGTTAGTGCATTTAGTAGAGGAAAAAAAAATATTAAGAAACTTTTTTAGTATTGATAGGTGGATTGTTTTATCTGCTAATGGAGTCAGCTTGCTGTTCCCTCCACTTCCAAATCTTTATGCAAAGCTAATGGGCGTCTTGTTCCAGCTGTCATTTTCATACAGACCATCAATTAATCAATCAATAAAATGGAAATTAACCACCCTCCTTAAACATTAACTAATCATTTAAAAAAAAATTAGGGGTCATGTAAGACACTATTTGATTAATCTAATCTAATTTAAAACATTTGCTAGCTTAACTCACTCATATTTTATCAGTTTGTCTGAATATGCAGAAATTCAATTTTTTTTCTGTATTGCCTATTATATTTCAGAAAAGCTAATTACATACCAGTGAAATAATGCTTTTAATAACTTGCATCTTGTGATGCTGTCCAAGTCTGTCTGCACAGGTAAAAGCCCAACCAACAGGTACCACTCAGTGTCTGAAAGCTACCTTAGATCTAATAATGGCAGTCAGGCGCTATCTGTAAATATCTGACAGTCAAAATATCTTAGTCATTCCTATAATGAGACAGATCTCGCGCCTCTGCCATTCACTGACTGAGATAAAGACATCCCCTTCCATTCACAAGTTTCTGCTTCATCACCACAACGCCGCTGGGCTCCCCTCTCTTCTCTCCCGCACCTCAAACCCCCTTCAGTCTCTTTTTCCAAAACAGTGTGTAAGTGACACTTGTAATATTCCAGTGGCTGATGTTTCAGAAAGCAATCAGAGGCAGGATCTTTCATTATTAACTCTGTCAGTGGCGTGTCCTCTTTTCCTGTGAAGCTTTTATTACAGGACTGCTATCTGCTCCATCAGTACTGCTCACCACACCAAACAGCTTTAACCCTTTAACCACATGGACTGAAGAGGCACCACCCCAAACCTTTTTTCTTCAGGTTAGTCTTTCTGCTGATTCTTTCTTAACATACATAGTCATGGCTGAAACAAGTTCATCCTCAACTCATGACAGAAAGATCGCACAGCTTGAGATCCATCATGTGGGTGCTCACATATCACCTCGCATGAAAAATCTAGCAAACTGTTACGTAAGCGTCTCTGTCTTTACTGCAGCAACCAGTAATTATTTTCAGACCTGATCAGCATTTTAGCCTACAAACTCCCTTGCTTGTTTTTTAAGAAACCGTTCAGAATTAAATAAATAAATTCCGCTGGTGATCATATAAAGACAACATTTTTAGAGTTGCAATTACATTCGAACACAATGTCATTAAGTTCATGTAACCTGTTGGCAAACAGCTTGTTGGAGATAAATCCGCCAGGGATTTGAGTGACGATGTAGCCCCAGAAGAAGGAGCCATGGATCAAGCCCACTGTTTCTGGGTCCCAGTTAAACTGAGCTTTCTGGAGAGGGAGAAAAGGCAACATGTGGATTACAAAAATGAAATGTGTTACACTTATTGAAGGAAATGACATTCTCATTCTCCAAAGAAGCAATACTGAAGCTATGAGAAATAAAATACACTGTCGCTCACTTCAATATACATAATATATTTGCTATTACAATTTCATTTGGTCAGGCAGAGGTGGAAAATATGGGGGGGATTGGAGGAACCCTTCTTTGTGGGGAAAAACAGGCACCCTAGTCAAAATGCTGTTGTAAACAAAATGGTTGAATTTAAAATATCATCCATCAAAACAACTGTACTTTTTGTGCCATCCAGCACAACTTTCCAAGTATCGTATTTCAATTGGACGAAATACATCCAATGGCTTGTATGTCCAGCACATTTAGCGTGTTTTTTTTATTTTTTTTTTATCAAAAAACGTAGATATGCGTCTAATCTCCTACAAAAAAAGGATATCTTGATACCAGATATTGTTACAAGGTCAGTTTAGCCTTAGCCACCTCATTTTACATACCTACCATCACGTTTTTAATACCCACTTATAACTGAGTATTTTGTTGTTTGTAAAACACCAACAAAACAACAACTAGAAGTGTAAGGATACACCGACTGAATACAAAAACATCAGTTTTGAATACAGTTACATGAAGTGGTAAGAAAAGGACTCAATCTAGTCTCTTCCACTGGCAGCCGAGCATGACCCCTCGGACCTAAAAATATAAACTTTTCCACCTTTAATTCACTAGTCAAGACTATTTTACAAATGCCGTGACACCATGTTAACCTGTGGATTATTTTCTATGTGCTGTAACACGACAAAACAGCAAAAACCATCTATGTTAGTTGATTAACTTTATGTGATGGGGTCACTTTTAGTTTGTTAGAGGTTGCTGCACTCCAAGAACTAGCTCCTCAGTGAAGGTTGTAAACCCAAAAACCAAACCGTGTCTCCCACAGTTGGTCTATAAAAGCAGGATGTGTTTCCACAATTAAAATCTTTCTAATTCATCATTCATGTGTGTGGTGATGGCAAGTTTCTGTGGTTGTGGAAGCACCATTACTGATGCATCAACATTATAGCAGACATCCACCCCCAACGTGGCCGTGCCAAACAGACTTGATGAAAAAGGGTCAAATCAGTAACTCGAGGTTCTTGGTTGATAGCTCCACCTACCTGAAGCACTGGAGTCCCATTTATATAGACAGTGTTGTTGTTCACCATCTCCACAATGGCAACACCAAGATTGCATCGAATCCCGAAGGAGATGCAGAACCCCAGGCCGCTGAGGATGGCGATGATGTAGCGCTTAGGCAGGCCGCCACAGCTGCAGTCCAGCAAGGGGGCAGGACGTGGTGTTGATGCCACCGGTCGACCATCCTCCGTCAGTTCAATGTTGTCCTCATCCTCAACATTACTACCGTCTATTTTCCTACGGTGCAAAGAGGAAGTTATCTGTTCAGCTTTATCTGCATTCACGTGTTTCCTTGACTCTTAGTGTCCCGTGTACAAGCACATGCAGACTGCGAATTTATGTGTTCACATTATAATGGTCAACCCCTTTTGTGTTTGACTGCATCAAATTCTGTCGACAAAAACAGCAAAACACATCATACTTCAAGGGAAAAATGAGGAAAAGGGTCACTTGAACAGCTCCTATAAGGTTTCTCTCAGGTGCACCAATATCTACACCTGTTCTACCGCCCAGAATCCACCTCGCCCATTGTTCTCTGCAGGAAGCCTCATCCAACAGGGAGGGAAATTTTACTTTTCAAAATGGAACATTTTTCCCCTCAGAGTAAACCAGTTTAAACCTGTCTCCACAGTGCCAACAGCTGGTGTTTTTTAATGAAAGACAATTAAAGATGGATTGGATATACAATATGTCTGAATTCTTAAGTGTCTTTTGTTAGGTGTGGAAAATCAAGGAGATCGATATCATGGAATATGATGTAATCTATAAGATTGACCTTGTCTTTGGTGTTTGAAAGGGGGCAGCATGGTGAAACAATATCAAACACTGCTTAAGAACAAAGTTCTGACAGAAATAACACAGATTTTATTAGAAACTAAATTCTAAACTCATCAGAAATTTGTATTTTCATCCCAAAAGAAATAGAGAACCCAAACAAGGCAGCATGCATTTTGAAAATGTGATGTCTGCTGGTTAACCAATAATTGTTCTAAGAAATGAACTCAGTTTTTAGATCCTAAAATGTGCAGCTTTCCACGAGTATGCGATGTGTATTTGTTGTATCGATAACGTAAAGGGGTTGAGTCTCTCAGCTTAGATCAATGTGTTTGTATGTTCATTTGCATGTTGTGGTCTGACAAGAAAATCATTTGATCATATTTTCGCACAGAAGGAAAAATAGTTCTGTCACATTTATGCTTGGCTGTCAGAAAAGAAGAATTCCCTTCTTTTTTTCCTTTTGTTCATAATGTAAGTACATTTTGCATGACACAAAATAAATTTTCCAGGAAATTACATACTTTGTACTTTATCTCCAAAAATGATAGTGCTCTCTATATATGGAGGCTTCCCCACCATAAACACACACTCCTCTTTGTGTCTCAGATATGAAATATATTTTAATAAAATCTGATTACATCACAGGCATTGCGTGGTGAGCACAAGAATCAAATATTTATTTATCGTCAGGATCTTGGAGAACATGGCGGTCTTTCTGTGCTCTCTCTCAGGGTCTCCTCTTCCCTTTGGCAGCAGTTTGAGCCCTCTTAATTTAGCATGCCTACAAAGTTGCTGTGAAAATAATCTCCTCCTTGAATGGATATTGATAATGAGACTACTCGCAGTCCAGAAACATCTACAGCAAATTGTAGTGACAGACTTCATACCACCTTTCAACAACTGTCCATACAAATAAAAGCTCTCACCTTTGTAGTTTTCCTAGAGAGTCCCCCATGGTGTTCTTCACCTCCTCCTTCCCAGGTTTGAGCACCTGCTCTTTCAGTCCTGCTAAACTAAAGGGCATTTTTCTTTGTTTGCTTACCCTCTTTATCCCAAAACAGTCTTATTAATTCACAAGTGCACCTTATTCTCAGAAAAGGAACAAAACTCCACTAGAAGCTGTTCCTCATCCTCTCAGAGTTTGTGGCACTGAGGATTGGCTCCACCTTTCAGCGGTGCCAAGGGTCCCTCAGAGGTGACAAGGACCACCTTTTGGATCAGTGAAGAAGGTGAGTGGAGGGTGATGTTCAAAAGTATCACTCAATGTCCAAAAAACCAGTGAGTCAGAACTTGTGTCATCTCTCAAAGGTCCATCCAAGACTGACGAAAAGCAGGAGAAAAAGCAGATGCAGAATCCGGTTTTCAGTCTCGAGGCATGGGGGTCCACTTCTTATCTGCAGCTGGACTGAATGAGCTGCTCAGATCTCCATCTCATAACTCATCCATTCCTGTTGAGGAGGGGCAGGTGTTGCTGGTTCAACAAAACCCCTCGCTTTTACACATCATCATCCTCATCAGCTCCCCAGCTCCACCCCTTTTCATTTAGTTGGGTTCATTCAATAGCAGCGCAGAAGACGAAATGTGTTGAAAAATGCATGAGCGTGACATGTTGCACTGAGGAGAGACGGGAGTAACTGGACGGCTGGAGAGTAAAATGGGAGCAGGTGAAACCCAAGATAGAGCCATCAAGTTCCAGGTTTACAACCTGCGCTCTGTCAGTTTTTCCTTGTGAACTCTATGTGTTTTTCATTCATAAAAGTGATATGAATTATAGCTGCTCCCCTCCAATAAAGGTGTGTATTCTAAAGACCTGCAAAAATAGATCTGATCTAATTTCACTCTGGGCATTTCCCTGAAATTTCGTCAGTGGGTTGAGAATTTCCCTCCTCACAGATCATTAAAAATGCAGTATTTTTCCAACATTGAAACTGATATTCAAAAAAAATCTAAACACCGGCTCAGCTGGAGCCCCCAGAATTCCAAATGAGCTCTCAATCACTGCAAGATAGCTCCATTTCTCGAGGCACGAATGAACTGGTTTCGTGTATGTTCTTGAGGTATATAAACTGATTTACTTTTTATTTTAACATGCTTTTATCTGCTGGCATGCGGTTAATGGGACATACTTTACGTACACGTTCCAAATCTCTCTGATGATTATCTAAAATATAAAACCTGAGTGTTGTGCTAGAGCCCAAAGACAAATTCTTGACACAAAACTACATTTTCAAATGTAACTCTCGTCTAAGCTGCATATGCAGTAGAAAAAAAGGATGTAAAGGATGCTTCTGTATAAGCCACGCCTGCCATCTAGTGTTTGGAATGAGGAACTGACTTCATGCAGTTCTTTAGAGAAACAAACTGTACAGTTGATGACATCTACTTCCTACAGTTTGTTAAGATGACCGATAGCAGCTGGTTCACAGAGGAAGCTTGAGGCAGAGAGTCAATGCAGAGCAACCAGGTTTTTATTCCCCAACAGACAGTGTTCGAACTATGACTTTGGTAAAAGTCCAAGTCACTGACTGAAATGTTACTTGAGTTAAAGTCTTGAAGTATCCGAAACGTCTTGTACTTAAGTATGAGAATTACTGTAAAAATAGATGTACTTAAGTAATGTAATGAAAAGTATAAGTATAAGTAAAAAGTAAACAAGGCAAATGCAGTTTGAATGACATTTTTTATATTTTGGTAAACTTTGAAGGTCAAATACACTTAAAATCTACACACAACCAAGTGCAGGCAAAATTTAGACCAGGTTTAGACAGAAAATACAAACTTTGTGAACCTTTGAGTTTTTCTTCTTCAAGTAAGGTCATTGCTGAAAATGAGGCGTACATTACACCATTAAAAAAAAAATGCAACAAAAGAGGCTGCTACTGTTAATGCCATCATTATAAACAAAATTTAAAGAAAAAAATAGGAGAAAACTGAAGCTTATCTGGCATCTGAAGAGGGAGTCCAGTTTGAAACCCCTTTTGTAAACCTTTCTAAAAAATAAATAAAATAACTCAGTACAGAAAATGCGGCCAACATCACCAAGAAAAACAGCTGTTACGATTACTTTACTTCACAAGCTATAGGAGGTGCACACACAACCGGTCATTATACAAAAGAAAAAAAGAATTGGGAGGGAACTGCAGCTTATCTGGCATCTGAAGAGGAAGACCTTTTTTGTAAAACTACCTTAAAACCTAAAAAAGGGGAGTTTCTGTAAGATAGAATTTCCACGTCTTTGGGCAGGTATAACTAGCCTGACTACGTCATACTCACGATTCTAGTCAGAATGTGAGTCTGATACCGTTCGATAGAGATTTGAGTATGGGGCGTGTTTCAACCGAACCAGGAGAAAAAAATGCCTCTTCGCTCAATTGGATAGACCTACAACCAATCAGAGAAACGTAGTATGTGACGTAGATTAAGCGACACACTTTTGTTGTAGGAAGGACGGCAAAAACATCTTTTCTATCGATAAAAGCCTTTATCGCGTTCCTCTGTTCGTCTTTCAAAACGAATGCAATGTGGAGATCCTGTAGAACAGACTCGATGGCAGAATCTACACACCCTAGCTCTCCAGCGGCAGCCATGTTTGTTTCAAACGAAGTCAAACCAAGCGCTCTTTAGTGACGTAGTCGATAATGTCCCTGTTGATCATCTGTCCATCATCGTGTAAAGCCCGCCCTGGCAATCTTATTGGGTCGACTGTTTTGATGTCGAGCATAGAGATTTCCCAACTGAGCAGAGCCAGACCAAACTTCCCGACCAAAAATTTTATGGGCGGGGCTAAGTTGGGCTGGCAACCAGGCGACCAGGCCCTTTAAAGGGCGGTTTATGGTTGGAAACCAGGTTGTCTGCGTGTGTGTCGCAGTTAACGCAGACATGCCCCCCCCCCTTACGCAGACACTCTGGTGCACCTCCCAAAATTGTAACTCACCGCAGACAGTGCCGCAGATATCGCCGCGGGGAGGAGAGAAAGGAGGCCTCTGATTGGTCAACTCTACATCCGCTCTACACTATGCGTATTTCCGGTTTGCTAACCGGCTAATGGTGACGCTAACCGTGCTAACCGTGACGCTTCTTTCGCCTCTCTGCCAGCTCCAGTAGTAGCAATATTTCTTCTATTTCTAGATCGATCAGCTGCATCTCAATCAAAGTGCGCATTCGTCCAGTCGCCATTGTTGTTGAATGACCTCCGTAACCGGAAGAGAAACACGCCACCCACCACACCCACAATCCTAGCTTGTTCGTGATTGTCCCTCTTGCGTTGTGGCGTGGAATTAACATAGCGCAGACCGCGCTTCAAAAGTGGGCATAAATCAAAAATAACTGTGTCATGTCTGCGACAAGCTCACTGCGACACACTGCTGCGAGAGTATACACGGCCCTTTGATTGAGATGCAGCTGATCGATCTAGAAATAGAAGAAATATTGTTACTACTGGAGCTGGCAGAGAGGCGAAAGAAGCGTCACGGTTAGCACGGTTAGCGTCACCATTAGCCGGTTAGCAAACCGGAAATACGCATAGTGTAGAGCGGATGTAGAGTTGACCAATCAGAGGCCTCCTTTCTCTCCTCCCTGCGGCGATATCTGCGGCACTGTCTGCGGTGAGTTACAATTTTGGGGAGGTGCACCAGAGTGTCTGCGTAAGGGGCGGGGGCATGTCTGCGTTAACTGCGACACACACGCAGACAACCTGGTTTCCGACCATAAACCGCCCTTTAGGCATAACATGCATGGGGTCAAAACACTGTTGCGTTTTTTTTCTCTCTCTCTTTTTTTTGTAACGAGTAACTAAACCGAACAATGAAAATGTATTGGAGTAAAAATATGCAATTAAGTTCGGAAATATAGTGAAGTAAAAGTGAAAGTTGTCAAAAAATGTTATACTCGAGGAAAGTACAAAGTATTCCAAAATATACTTACTACTATACTATACAAAATATACATAAGTACAGTAGTGAAGTATTTTTACTTTGTTACTATACAACACTGGTGTTGGCAGTATGCAGTCGTTGTCATATCTGTTTATTTTATCTTTGATGTAAACACAACACTTCGGATATGCAAATAGTTCCCGTTACACACGATTTCAATATCAATAAAACACATTTTGCCAATATTTTAGAAACCCCCCAACATTTCCCAAATCATGTTTTCGGGGGATCTCGTGTCAGTTTCAGGGGGTCTCGGATCCCCCGAGTCCCCCCGTAGTTCGAACCCTGCCAACAGACCTCCAAAGGACAGGAACCTCTTGCATTACTATGGAGGTAGATTTGTTTCTTTATTATTCAATCAAAAAAAAGGTTGCTTCAATCAAAAAATATATTTTCAATCAAAAAAACCCGTTTCAATCAAAGAAAAAAAGTGTTTGAATGCAAAAATATATTTGAGACTCAAAAAAATGCATTTGAACACTATTTTTTTTTGCTTGAAAATGTTTTTTTTGATAGAAGTGAAGGTTTTTTTGTTTGAAGCAACTTTTTTGATTGAAGTATTGTTGTTTTGTGTTTGGGCCATATTATGGGTAGGACATTTGTGTCTTTATAATTCAATCAAAAAAGAAGTTGCTTCAAACAAACAAAAAATATTTTCAATAAAAAAATCACTTCAATCAAAAAATAAACCTTTTCAATCATAGAAAAAATGTTTTTGAATGCAAAAAAATATTTGAGACTCGAAAAATTGCACTTGAACACTTTTTTTTTGATTGAAAATGTTTTCTTTGATTGAAGTAATCTTTTTTGTGTTTGGACCATGTTATGGGTAGGACATTTGTGTCTTAATTATTCAATCCCAAAAAAGTTGCTTCAATCAAAAAAAAAACATTTTCAATCAAAAAAAAATATTTTCAATCAAAGAAAAAACTGTTTAAATGCAAAAAAAAAAAAAAATCATTTGAAGTGTTTTTTTTTTTGATTGAACTTTCTATTTTTTTGAATGAAGTGAAAAAAGTTTTGAAGTCGTTTTTTTTTTAAATCATTTTGACACAAACGTACCGCAGTGGGCGGGTGCTTCCCCATTGGTCAGACATGTTTGAGTGACAAGTGTCTACACCAACGACGTCTTTCTGACAAGCAAGTCATGGTCGCCACTCGCCAGCGAGCCAGGAAGCAGTGGTCAGGCAGTGGTGGAGTTGTTGGTAAGTAGATAAAACCGTATTAAAATGATTGGTGTCACGTTATTAGCCTACTCTGTTTGATATTTCGATTAAACATACAGCTTGCTAACTTAGCTCACGTTGACTAATTTGTGTGATTGTGTTAGATATCTGACGCCTCATATTGTCAGGCAGGCTAGCAGGGTGCGCTAACGGCTAATTGAATTGTTTATTTCACTTAAGTAACGTTACAGAGGCTTGCTATGTGCTAGTGCTATATTGTGTTATAATACGTAACGTCATTAGTGGTCAAACAACAGTCCACAGGCCAACTGTTGCCCACAGCGCTGCCTGTTTAGCAGCAACAGGTCATGCAGAGCCTGAGTCTATCTTCTCACACAGCCCACAGGATTACACGACGCTGAAGTTGGCATCCGATTCGCCAGCCTCCGATTCGCGCATTAAAGGGGTGGGCATAAAGGGCCATTTCACTGCTTTTTTGCATTTTGATCGACCAAAACAAGGTCCTATATGGAAACTACAAAAGTTACACTGCTCAAATCTGGATGGAATTATTCTAAAGAGGCTATAGATTCATTAAAATCTTGTTTGGGATTTGTGAAACCTTTTTCTGATTTGTAAAAATACAGAACAGGGCCATTTCACTTCTTTTTTGTTATTCTGATCACCCTGAACTGGGTCCTGTATGGAAACTACATTACTTAGACAGCTCAAATCTTGATATAATTATTCTAAAGAGGCTATAGATTCATTAAAACCTTGTTTGGGATTTGTGAAACCTTTTTCTGATTTGTGAAAATACAGAACAGGGCCATTTCACTGCTTTTTTTGCATTTTGATCGACCAAAACAAGGTCCTGTATGGAAACTACAAAAGTTACACTGATCAAATCTGGATGGAATTATTCTAAAGAGGTTGTAGATTCATTAAAATCTTGTTTGGGATTTGTGAAACCTTTTTCTGATTTGTGAAAATACAGAACAGGGCCATTTCACTGCTTTTTTGGTATTCTGATCACCCTGAACTGGGTCCTGTATGGAAACTACATTACTTAGACAGCTCAAATCTGGATGGAATTATTCTAAAGAGGCTATAGATTCATTAAAACCTTGTTTGGGATTTGTGAAACCTTTTTCTGATTTGTGAAAATACAGAACAGGGCCATTTCACTGCTTTTTTGGTATTCTGATCACCCTGAACTGGGTCCTGTATGGAAACTACATTACTTAGACAGCTCAAATCTGGATAGAATTATTCTAAAGAGGGTACAGAGTCTTTAAAACACATTTTATTATTTGTGAAAACTTTATTTGGTCATTGAAAATTCAAAAAGTTCCTCTGAGCTTTCTTTCTTCTTTTCATTTGGACCATCCAAAACCAGAACCTGTATGAAAAATGATTAAATATGGGTTTAATCATTGATCACATGATATAAATGATATCAAACACACTTTAGAATTTGTGAAACCTTTCTTTGTCCCAAAATTCACTGGAGTCCTCGCCTCTCCATGTTCATTTTAATTTCCATGAGGATCTCCTGTCTTTCACTACATAGGAAAAAGAAAAAGTTCATGCATTTTACGTCACTAACTACTTACAAGAGTCTTCTTTACTTGTTGACTTTATTATCATGTTCTTTTATCTAGAAACAATGACTTCTCTCACCTTTCTTCCATCTGCCCGTGGTCAACCTCTGCCACCGATTCAATCCGTTTCATTTTTCTGACTACTTCCAGAGCCTTTATTGTTGCCTGCATCAGACATCCCATAGTCCAACCATTAATATGCCCTATTCTGTATTGGATGCTTTGATGAAATCTGCATCACACATTTATTGCTGTCATCTCATGAATCTTTCCACTAACATGTGCTATCATTTCAGACCCTGCTTGTCTTCTCCTGCTCCCATCATAGTCATCTTACCTCCCATCTGAGTGCAGACAGGACCTTCTTCATCCCTTTATTAACACTATCTTAGATGTCTGTAAAACAACTGTTCAACATTGTCTTTGCTTTGCAGCCCTTTAGCCTATTTGTGAATGTGATAACCTGCCATTGTAATAATGAGATTAAAAACTGTCTATTTGGCTAAAGTTTGTTTCCAGTTGCCATTTTACAAGACACGTCAAGAAAATAAAAATTAATTTTATTTGACATATTTAATGTAAAATAATGGGTGGTTAAAGACATGGTAGGTAATCCTGTTCAGAAACACATTTTGTAATACTGGGTGAAATGGTCCGTCTATCCTGAGAGAAATCTATACAAGATGTATTTAGAAAAAGGGACGAAAATAATCAGACCTCTGTGGCAGCTGCAGGACTGAGAAAAAGCTGACCAATCCGAGATCAGCGGGACGCTGATCTCGGATTGGTCGCCTACAAAAAACCAATCAGATGCCTCTGCTTTCTGCCTACGCCCCCCTCTGCCGGCTCCCTGCTCCATGTGCACATGCGGTTCCACCGGCTTTGGATGAAGCACTGACGGAATGGGGAGGGGGGGGTGGAGCTTAGAGGAGTGGACACTTTCGAATCTTGCTAGCTCTCTTGCTAGCTCTCTAGGATTACCTACCATAGCTTTAAGACCAACAGTAATCATTAGGTTGTGCTTACATGATTTAGAATACTGTACATGGACATATGTATCTGTTAGGATGGCCATGTAGCAGCTGGATACGCAAGGTAGGAGACTTGAGGCAGAGGTAGTGATGAACCAACCGGGTGTTTTATTCACCAACATTTACATCAATCATACACTTTAACATGGACACATACTGCGGACCAGGAGCACTGTGGTCCTAGCAGCATTCGTAGTAACAGGACCAACTCTCTCACGTGGTCCAACTGGCAGCCTTATATCCTACTCTGGCTCCACCAACCAAACCCGTAGGGGATTCTGCTCCTCCCATTACACATCCCCATAACAACAACACACAATAACCTTAAAATACATTTACCCTCTATTATAAAATCAATCAATTCCTAGCATGTCTAAACAAAAGTACCAAATCTACCAAAGACTTCCCCTAACTGATTCTGGTGCACTCCCCCCTACACTAATCAGCACATGGTACGACCCGGAACCTTCAAACGCTGCAGACTGAATGTAGGGACTCTTTTGACTGAGCACCCTGGAGAGGAGACATAGGTGAATGACTTTACACACAAATTTCAGAATTCACCATTCCAAACAGCATAGTCACCTCACAGTTTATCACATCCTTTAGCTACACGTATCCTTATCACAGAGCATTTCAGGCTACTAACTGACTGGATGTTTCCCTTTACAGGCCTGGTCCCCCCTCACTCCCCGCTGAGGGCAACACAGGACCTGCACACCCACCTGTTGTTAATATACACATTCAATAAAACATTTGACAATTTATTTATGCCACATTATTAAAAATACTACTCATGTGACCTCAAAGACCAAAAGTCAGTAATGAAGATTACCTTCATTACAGTAGCCCATTTTCCCATTGTAATTTATTTTACTCTACTCTGGAGCCACAACAACACTACACATTTTTAACTGACCAAACTACACACTGTTCTATCTATATTACAACAACTTAACAAGAAGTTTATTTCTCACTGGCAACCACTTGGAGATATGAAGAAATAGTTTAACCCAAAAGACATCTTCAACATTCCAGAAAGACAAATCTTGATTAAGTAAATGTATTTCAACCTTACATTCACAAATTGTCTGGTATAGGGTGAACTCTAACAGCAAAATGTAATGTTTAATATCCAATTCATCAGTGCACATAACACATAATGGCAAAATACTACAGGTTTGATAGACGATATAATCAGGAAGTTGTGGTACAGTATCTAAGATAGTGTTAATAATGGGATGAAGAAGGTCCTGTCTGCACTCAGATGGGAGGTAAGATGACTATGATGGGAGCAGGAGAAGACAAGCAGGGTCTGAAATGATAGCACATGTTAGTGGAAAGATTCATGAGATGACAGCAATAAATGTGTGATGCAGATTTCATCAAAGCATCCAATACAGAATAGAGCATATTAATGGTTGGACTATGGGATGTCTGATGCAGGCAACAATAAAGGCTCTGGAAGTAGTCAGAAAAATGAAACGGATTGAATCGGTGGCAGAGGTTGACCACGGGCAGATGGAAGAAAGGTGAGAGAAGTCATTGTTTCTAGATAAAAGAACATGATAATAAAGTCAACAAGTAAAGAAGACTCTTGTAAGTAGTTAGTGACGTAAAATGCATGAACTTTTTCTTTTTCCTATGTAGTGAAAGACAGGAGATCCTCATGGAAATTAAAATGAACATGGAGAGGCGAGGACTCCAGTGAATTTTGGGACAAAGAAAGGTTTCACAAATTCTAAAGTGTGTTTGATATCATTTATATCATGTGATCAATGATTAAACCCATATTTAATCATTTTTCATACAGGTTCTGGTTTTGGATGGTCCAAATGAAAAGAAGAAAGAAAGCTCAGAGGAACTTTTTGAATTTTCAATGACCAAATAAAGTTTTCACAAATAATAAAATGTGTTTTAAAGACTCTGTACCCTCTTTAGAATAATTCTATCCAGATTTGAGCTGTCTAAGTAATGTAGTTTCCATACAGGACCCAGTTCAGGGTGATCAGAATACCAAAAAAGCAGTGAAATGGCCCTGTTCTGTATTTTCACAAATCAGAAAAAGGTTTCACAAATCCCAAACAAGGTTTTAATGAATCTATAGCCTCTTTAGAATAATTCCATCCAGATTTGAGCTGTCTAAGTAATGTAGTTTCCATACAGGACCCAGTTCAGGGTGATCAGAATACCAAAAAAGCAGTGAAATGGCCCTGTTCTGTATTTTCACAAATCAGAAAAAGGTTTCACAAATCCCAAACAAGATTTTAATGAATCTACAACCTCTTTAGAATAATTCCATCCAGATTTGATCAGTGTAACTTTTGTAGTTTCCATACAGGACCTTGTTTTGGTCGATCAAAATGCAAAAAAAGCAGTGAAATGGCCCTGTTCTGTATTTTCACAAATCAGAAAAAGGTTTCACAAATCCCAAACAAGGTTTTAATGAATCTATAGCCTCTTTAGAATAATTATATCAAGATTTGAGCTGTCTAAGTAATGTAGTTTCCATACAGGACCCAGTTCAGGGTGATCAGAATAACAAAAAAGAAGTGAAATGGCCCTGTTCTGTATTTTTACAAATCAGAAAAAGGTTTCACAAATCCCAAACAAGATTTTAATGAATCTATAGCCTCTTTAGAATAATTCCATCCAGATTTGAGCAGTGTAACTTTTGTAGTTTCCATATAGGACCTTGTTTTGGTCGATCAAAATGCAAAAAAGCAGTGAAATGGCCCTTTATGCCCACCCCTTTAATGCGCGAATCGGAGGCTGGCGAATCGGATGCCAACTTCAGCGTCGTGTAATCCTGTGGGCTGTGTGAGAAGATAGACTCAGGCTCTGCATGACCTGTTGCTGCTAAACAGGCAGCGCTGTGGGCAACAGTTGGCCTGTGGACTGTTGTTTGACCACTAATGACGTTACGTATTATAACACAATATAGCACTAGCACATAGCAAGCCTCTGTAACGTTACTTAAGTGAAATAAACAATTCAATTAGCCGTTAGCGCACCCTGCTAGCCTGCCTGACAATATGAGGCGTCAGATATCTAACACAATCACACAAATTAGTCAACGTGAGCTAAGTTAGCAAGCTGTATGTTTAATCGAAATATCAAACAGAGTAGGCTAATAACGTGACACCAATCATTTTAATACGGTTTTATCTACTTACCAACAACTCCACCACTGCCTGACCACTGCTTCCTGGCTCGCTGGCGAGTGGCGACCATGACTTGCTTGTCAGAAAGACGTCGTTGGTGTAGACACTTGTCACTCAAACATGTCTGACCAATGGGGAAGCACCCGCCCACTGCGGTACGTTTGTGTCAAAATGATTTAAAAAAAAAACGACTTCAAAACTTTTTTCACTTCATTCAAAAAAAAAGAAAGTTCAATCAAAAAAAAAAACACTTCAAATGATTTTTTTTTTTTTTTGCATTTAAACAGTTTTTTCTTTGATTGAAAATATTTTTTTTTGATTGAAAATGTTTTTTTTTTGATTGAAGCAACTTTTTTGGGATTGAATAATTAAGACACAAATGTCCTACCCATAACATGGTCCAAACACAAAAAAGATTACTTCAATCAAAGAAAACATTTTCAATCAAAAAAAAAGTGTTCAAGTGCAATTTTTCGAGTCTCAAATATTTTTTTGCATTCAAAAACATTTTTTCTATGATTGAAAAGGTTTATTTTTTGATTGAAGTGATTTTTTTATTGAAAATATTTTTTGTTTGTTTGAAGCAACTTCTTTTTTGATTGAATTATAAAGACACAAATGTCCTACCCATAATATGGCCCAAACACAAAACAACAATACTTCAATCAAAAAAGTTGCTTCAAACAAAAAAACCTTCACTTCTATCAAAAAAAACATTTTCAAGCAAAAAAAAATAGTGTTCAAATGCATTTTTTTGAGTCTCAAATATATTTTTGCATTCAAACACTTTTTTTCTTTGATTGAAACGGGTTTTTTTGATTGAAAATATATTTTTTGATTGAAGCAACCTTTTTTTTGATTGAATAATAAAGAAACAAATCTACCTCCATACATTACCACCCTCTGCAGTGCATGTAGCCCAGGATCATAGCAGCAACCCCGCTTCTGCTCTCACCTGACTGCCTTTTAAAGCCTCCCACTAATATATTCCCAGGCTCTACCATCTAAAGAGATGAATCCATTTGTTACTACAACAACCCCCCCCCCACACACACACACACACACTCACACATGAAAATACACCCAATCATAACATACAAATATCTTAGAGACAAACATTTGACAATCAAAAAGACTTTAACACAACTATATGATATGATTTGCACTCTAAAATCTTACCAACTTTTTCTCCAATATATTATCCCCCCTCCTTAATGGAGATATGGTTTCACCCGGAACTTTAAAAGGGTGTTCAAGTACAGAGGGACTCTTTTAGCCCGAACACTCTGGAACAGAAAACAGGAAAGGTAAGAAACTTGCACTGGAAATTCAATTCTCCCTTATTTTCAGAGAATTGTCAAAAGTAATTATTCATTTAAACAAACATTCTGTGCTTCCAACAGTACAAGTCTCTTCAGTTCCAGCTGAAGAGAGAGCCATCAAAACATCTTAATTTCCAATAAAATATCAATTTGTTTGGTGATGTAATTTCTTACCTTACTGTATACAATTCATCATATTGCAGATATGCTACACGTAATGGAGACCTTCATTACAGAGTTCTTTATGTGAAACTAAAACTTGGAAGAAATAAAAAAAAAAGATTTTTATGAAAATGCTGTGGATCTTTGCATGTGTATTTTGTAACATGAACAAAAATTCAGTTCATGAACACAATCCTTTTTAAAAAAGTTTGTCTTGTGACTCTTCACAGGCAAAGAGAAGGGTGGTGAATTAAATGGTTGCTTAATTGAAGTTTTTGTAGATACCTCCTATGAAAACCTTCGACAAGGAGTTCATGCGCATGACATTAAAGGATATTACATGAGAATAATATCCTTTAATGTCGTCAATTGGACAGACAACTCAAGTCTGCATAAAATGAAGTTATATTACATTCAACTTGAGTCACTCAACAACCCAATGTGTCAGTATGTGTAGAGAAAATGATTAAGTTGGTTAGTTAGTACATCTAATGAGAGCAATCTTTAATTTCTAATCATTACAACAAAATAACTTTTTCTTGAAATATCCATTTTGTCTACACAAACGTTACAGAGAAGTTTTTGTAAATCTGGGCAGACGATCTGTTTTTTGTACAGATATTTTTACTTTAAGTCGCAACTTCTCACTGTGGCCAGAATCTGCTGCATATATTCTCCGCTGGTAAAAATTAACTCAAACCACCCCCCTCATCTGTCTTGTTTTAGTCAGTCAAAAAAAAAAATCAACGTTGGCTGACAGTTTCACATTTGCCACATCTTGATGAAAGGCCGTTTCCCTCCCCACGTCTTATCTTGCAGGCCTAAAGAGCCACCTGAGGGCCTTTATTGGGTTCTTGATTCGCATGGGTTCCTTGAGGTGTTATGCCCTTCTGCATCCTCACTTATCTTGCAGTGGCAGTGAAAGAGTCGTTGAGTGGTGCATAGGCTTCATTATTCTAATAGGCTTCAACTGGCTGCACCTGTGAAGGTGTGAATAAAAACATGACAGCACTTTCTGTTGATTTAAAAGCAGAGAGTGAGAGGGAGTTAGCAAGTGCTGAGTTCGAATGTTTTCCGTTATGTTATTAATAAGTATCCTTTTGTTGCTTCTACAACTGCTCAAAAACACAGTTGGTCACTCAAGCAACCACAGTTTGTTTACCACTCCCCATGCACTTCACAAATTGTGTACAAGGAAAAGCCATCAACAACTTAGCTTTAGGTGACAGTCGAGGAGTTTGTAAGCATCATTATCTTTTCCAGTTCTTGGAGCAGATGTTTTCAGCATCTGATGGCACTTCCCACATCTGCACCTATTAACACAGGAATATACAGAACAATAAATATATGGTGGGGAACTTTGTCAAAGTTTTCTCCTATTTAAGAGTTTTTTTTGGAGCATCTTGACTGGATACTGGAATAGTGTCACCATCATCCTCTCCCCCATCCCCTTGGCAAGCCTGCAGGAATTTGACTAATCGGGAGACACTTAAGACAAATCCTCTTGTTCTCAGGAGGACACTTCAGCCAGGAGAAAACTTTCCCTTTTTCTGAGATAATTGCAAAAACTTTGGCGTTACAAAGACTGCAAAGCCAATCTGGAGGTACCCAAGATCAGAAATGAACGACTAGAAATGGCAAAGCAAGAGCAAAAGAGTTCCCACCTGTCATTTCGTTATCTGATCTTGAAGCAGATGGAGACACAGAAAGAGGAGGCTGGACAAGTTTTAAAGGTGTGACTTAGGTTAAACCTGCAAACTTAGGCCTGAGCCCCCAGAGCTGTTATAGAGATCAGTTGTTGGTGAGAAATTGAATATATGTGAGGATAAGAGGACCCCATAACAGCGTTATTCATTTTTACTGGTTCAGTTAAAAAACATTTTTTTTTTTTTTTTTAAAAAGACAACACTTTGCTGACAGTTAGGCATCTGCCACATCTGGATGATGTCTGGTCATCTGGTAAAAGATGGCATGGTGCAGATTTTTATTTAATACAGCAACTTTCACAAGTAAGTAGCTGACTTGTGATTACAGGACCTTTGTTTTATTTAGTTGGAATCAGATGGATCACCTGTCAGGGAACTCTTCTGACTCTTAACCATGTGTTTCTTTTGTGAACAAATACCAGCACATGAGGCCACAGTTCAGGCCTGTATGTCATCTGCCATTATCTGCGACTTCACAAATCTATCATTAAGGCCTGAACTATGACAGCATCAGTGAGATCAACTCAGAGGAACCCTTATTGAATTTCTTTAAAACTCAAAAAGACTCCATCGACAGACACACTGAGTCTGAAATGGATGATAAGATGAAGTGTTGTCGAGGTGGCAGAAAGAATTCAGTTCTCTATTGTGGTTCTTTTATTTTGGTTCTTTTATTTCTAATTGAGTGACTTCTATAAGCAGAGCTTGTTCTGTTGTCTTAATTGACCATGCGCATTATTTTTAATTTTTGGCACTATCACTTCTACGGTAATGTTGATTTATTATTTTTTTTTTTTTTTTCTGTATCATTCACTAAGTTATTTGTTGTTCTAATGCTCATATGTGTAAGAAAAGGCTTTACATAACATCACACTGCTTTTGAAGTCTGTTTTATTTTTCTTGCCTCACAATGATTGACAGGGACACTTGAACACTGCGTAGTAGTTAAGTCATTAAATGAATCCATGTTATGACCAATCTAAGTTAAAGCCAAGTACGAGAGTAAAAATACTGATTTAAACATTCAGGAAAATGTTTGCTGTGACAGATGGTGATCAAAGAATCAGAGTGAATGAGGTTCAGTGTTTTTCTGTGCATAAAATATTGTGTAAATATGTAAATATCATAACATCGGTGATGTGGAAATTAGATGAGATTTTTGCGTTATTTGATCAAATTTCAAAATATCACTGAGTTTGTTATTTGTATTTTAGGAGAAGTTTTATTTATTTGTCATCAAAAACGATCTTAAGAACTTTAGACAGATTTACACGAATCGCCAAATTGAAAAAACATTTGGAACATTAACTGATTTTGAAAAATGCCAGGTGCAGCATTACATTTCTATTTAATCCAAATTATGAAATGAAATTTACACGATGACATCAAACCAACATAAATAATTGATTCTATTTATTCAGCAAATTAAACACCTGCCATAGATGACTGAGTTTAGGTAAGAGGACATTGTATATACATCTCTATGTATATACATGTTTTCAATTTATATAAATTTACAATTCATTAAGCCTGCATAAAGGACTGGGGACCTGTCCAGGGTGTACCCTGCCTCTCACCCAATGACAGCTGGGAAAGGCTCCAGCCCCCCCGCAACCCTAAATTGGAATAAGTGGGTATAGAAAAATGGATGGATGGATTAAGTCTGCATATCTGTAGGACTGTATTTAGGAGGGGACGGGTCCTATGTGTTGGAAGTCGCAGTAGGGTTCCAGCAGGTGGTATGCAACATCCCATACAGTATAATCTATACTGCAGTTTACAACAATTGAGGATTTCAAGACGACAATGGAAATTATATTACAAATAGTGACCATGACCACATGCAGAGTAAATATAACTAGTTTTCTTGCAAAGGCATGCAATATTCTTCTTGTCTGACCCTCTGTATCTAAATCCTCAGTGGCAGAGGTTTCCTGCTGTTGGCGGTCCGTGGCAGGAGTCTCTGGTTCAGGTTGGTCCTCTAAAAGATCCAGAGGATTATTTCTTTGGCCTTCAAATGCAATCGGGTCCTCGGGTTGAGTATTTGGAGTGTCAGGTTTTTGCTCCTGCTGCTCAACCGCATCAAAAGAGTCCTCTTCTTCCTCTGAATCTGTAGCCACGGTTTCCAGGGGAGACGTAACTGTTTGCTCCTCGTGCACATTCAGGTCCTCGGATGCAATATCAAAAAATGAGTCGTGGGTTTGCTCGTGTTGTTCATCTTCACCATTAAAAGTGTCTTCCTTCTCTGACTCTGGAGCAGCACATTCCCTGAGCGGACTCGCTGTCTCCTGCTCAGAAACACTCAGGTCCTCAGATCTGGTATCTGTGAACATTTCCGATCTTTGAGGATGTGGCTCAGCCTCAGCCATCATTTCCAAGTTGGCGGTAGTTTTATCTTGATCTGGTACAGTCAGGTCAGTTGGGTCAAATGATGCATCTGGACTTTGCTCAACCTCATCTGCAAAGTTATCATCTTCCTTCAATTCTGGAGCCACAATTTCCAAGAGAGACCCTGATCTGTGCTCTTCAGATGCAGCAAAGTAATCAGATGTAGTATCCAGGAACATGCATTGTGTTTGCTCGTGCATCTCACCATCAGCAGCTGAAGTCTCTTCCTGCTTATGTTCTACAGTCTCAGTTTCCAAGGTGGTGGGAGCTCTCTGCTGCTCTGGCACAGTTAGGTCTTCAGCTTTAATATCCCAGAATGTGTCCGGTGTTTCCTCCTGTTGCTCAGACTCAGCAAAGAAATTCTCTTCTTGTCCCGATTCTGAAGCCACAATTTCCGAGAGAAACCCTGATTTCTGTTGCTCAGACTCAGCACCGTCCTGAATTTTGGTTTCCGAGAGCATATCGGGTTGCTGCTCGTGTTGCTCCACCTCAGAACCAAAGATCCCCTCTTGCACAGAATCTGTAGCCATAATTTCCAAAGAGGCATTAGTCTTATCTTGATCTGGCACAGTCAGGTCTTCAGTTTTAATATCTAAAACTGTATAATGCTGTTGCTCATTTTCTTTTAGAGAAGCGTTTTCTTCCTCTGACTCTGGAGCAGCACATTCCCTGAGTGGACTCGCTGTCTCCTGCTCAGAAACACTCAGGTCCTCAGATTCAGTGTCTAAGAACATGTGATGTCTCTGCTCATTTGGTTCGGCCTCAGTGCCAAAGCTCTCCTCTTTCTCAGAATCTGTAACCACAATTTCCACTGTGGCAGTCGGGTCTTCAAATTTCATATCCAAGACTGTGTCATGTCTTTGCTCGTATTGGTCAGCCTCTCTACCAAAGGTCCCTTGTTGCACATAAACTATAGCCAAGTTACAAGTATATTCCAAGTTGGCAGTAGTTTTATCTTGATCTGGTACAGTCAGGTCAGTCGGGTCAAATGATGCATCCGGACTTTGCTCAACCTCATCTGCAAAGTTATCATCTTCCTTCAATTCTGGAGCCACAATTTCCAAGAGAGACCCTGATCTGTGCTCTTCAGATGCAGCAAAGTAATCAGATGTAGTATCCAGGAACATGCATTGTGTTTGCTCGTGTATCTCACCATCAGCAGCTGAAGCCTCTTCCTGCTTATGTTCTACAGTCTCAGTTTCCAAGGTGGTGGGAGCTCTCTGCTGCTCTGGCACAGTTAGGTCTTCAGCTTTAATATCCCAGAATGTGTCCAGTGTTTCCTCCTGTTGCTCAGACTCAGCAAAGAAATTCTCTTCTTGTCCAGATTCTGAAGCCACAATTTCCGAGAGAAACCCTGATTTCTGTTGCTCAGACTCAGCACCATCCTGAATTTTGGTTTCCGAGAGCATGTCGGGTTGCTGCTCGTGTTGCTCCACCTCAGAACCAAAGATCCCCTCTTGCACAGAATCTGTAGCCATGATTTCCAAGGTGGCAGCAGTTTTATCTTGATCCGGTACAGTCGGCTCTTTAAATTTATCTTCAGAATTGACATCTAAAATTGTATCGTGTAGTTGCTCATGATGTTCAGGATCACCAGCAATAGCGTCTTCTGCTGGGTGTGGAGCAGCACATTCCCTGAGCGGACTCGCTGTCTCCTGCTCAGAAACACTCAGGTCCTCAGATCTGGTATCTGTGAACATTTCCAATCTTTGAGGATGTGGCTCAGCCTCAGCAGCAAAGATCTCCTGTTGCTTTGAGTCGGTAGCCATAATTTCCAAAGAGGCATTAGTCTTATCTAGATCTGGCACAGTCAGGTCTTCAGTTTTAATATCTAAAACTGTATAATGCTGTTGCTCATTTTCTTTTAGAGAAGCGTTTTCTTCCTCTGACTCTGGAGCAGCACATTCCCTGAGTGGACTCGCTGTCTCCTGCTCAGAAACACTCAGGTCCTCAGATCTGGTATCTGTGAACATTTCCGATCTTTGAGGATGTGGCTCAGCCTCAGCCATCATTTCCAAGTTGGCGGTAGTTTTATCTTGATCTGGTACAGTCAGGTCAGTCAGGTCAAATGATGCATCCGGACTTTGCTCAACCTCATCTGCAAAGTTATCTTCTTCCTTCAATTCTGGAGCCACAATTTCCAAGAGAGACCCTGATCTGTGCTCTTCAGATGCAGCAAAGTAATCAGATGTAGTATCCAGGAACATGCATTGTGTTTGCTCGTGTATCTCACCATCAGCAGCTGAAGCCTCTTCCTGCTTATGTTCTACAGTCTCAGTTTCCAAGGTGGTGGGAGCTCTCTGCTGCTCTGGCACAGTTAGGTCTTCAGCTTTAATATCCCAGAATGTGTCCAGTGTTTCCTCCTGTTGCTCAGACTCAGCAAAGAAATTCTCTTCTTGTCCAGATTCTGAAGCCACAATTTCCGAGAGAAACCCTGATTTCTGTTGCTCAGACTCAGCACCGTCCTGAATTTTGGTTTCCGAGAGCATGTCGGGTTGCTGCTCGTGTTGCTCCACCTCAGAACCAAAGATCCCCTCTTGCACAGAATCTGTAGCCATGATTTCCAAGGTGGCAGCAGTTTTATCTTGATCCGGTACAGTCGGCTCTTTAAATTTATCTTCAGAATTGACATCTAAAATTGTATCGTGTAGTTGCTCATGATGTTCAGGATCACCAGCAATAGCGTCTTCTGCTGGGTGTGGAGCAGCACATTCCCTGAGCGGACTCGCTGTCTCCTGCTCAGAAACACTCAGGTCCTCAGATCTGGTATCTGTGAACATTTCCAATCTTTGAGGATGTGGCTCAGCCTCAGCAGCAAAGATCTCCTGTTGCTTTGAGTCGGTAGCCATAATTTCCAAAGAGGCATTAGTCTTATCTAGATCTGGCACAGTCAGGTCTTCAGTTTTAATATCTAAAACTGTATAATGCTGTTGCTCATTTTCTTTTAGAGAAGCGTTTTCTTCCTCTGACTCTGGAGCAGCACATTCCCTGAGTGGACTCGCTGTCTCCTGCTCAGAAACACTCAGGTCCTCAGATCTGGTATCTGTGAACATTTCCGATCTTTGAGGATGTGGCTCAGCCTCAGCCATCATTTCCAAGTTGGCGGTAGTTTTATCTTGATCTGGTACAGTCAGGTCAGTCAGGTCAAATGATGCATCCGGACTTTGCTCAACCTCATCTGCAAAGTTATCTTCTTCCTTCAATTCTGGAGCCACAATTTCCAAGAGAGACCCTGATCTGTGCTCTTCAGATGCAGCAAAGTAATCAGATGTAGTATCCAAGAACATGCATTGTGTTTGCTCGTGCATCTCACCATCAGCAGCTGAAGCCTCTTCCTGCTTATGTTCTACAGTCTCAGTTTCCAAGGTGGTGGGAGCTCTCTGCTGCTCTGGCACAGTTAGGTCTTCAGCTTTAATATCCCAGAATGTGTCCGGTGTTTCCTCCTGTTGCTCAGACTCGGCACCGTCCTGAGTTTTGGTTTCCGAGAGCATGCCGGGTTGCTGCTCGTGTTGCTCCACCTCAGAACCAAAGATCCCCTCTTGCACAGAATCTGTAGCCATGATTTCCAAGGTGGCAGCAGTTTTATCTTGATCCGGTACAGTCGGCTCTTCAAATTTATCTTCAGATTTGAAATCTAAAATTGTATCGTGTAGTTGCTCATGTTCAGGATCACCAGCAATAGCATCTTCTTCTGCTGGGTGTGGAGCAGCACATTCCCTGAGTGCACCCGCTGTCTCCTGCTCAGAAACACTCAGGTCCGCAGATTCATTGTCCAAGAACATGTGATGTTTGTGCTCATGTTTCTCGTCCTTAGCAGAAAGGGTCTCTTTCGTACGAGCTTCATGGTTTTCAGATGTTGTTCTCACAAAGCTGCTAGTTTGATGAGCTTCTATTTTTACTTGAAAATCATTCAAAGTTGGCATCAAACTTTTTATCTCTTCTGTGTAGTTTTCATCACTGTCTAATGTTTCATTTACCCTTCCCTGTATTTTTGTTGTTTCCGGCTCGGAATCTAAGTGTTTCCTCTTTGAGAGCCGTTTATGGAGCCTATCCTTTGCATCTGTCATTTTTTTGTAATGGGCATTTTTGCCTTCTTCAATAGTGATACGATTGTGAAGATTACAAATTCTTTGAGGCTGGACTGTGTCCAGTATTTGTGCTCCTGGCAAATACAACCTACGATATTCCTCCTGCATTTCCAAAGAGTTATTGGATCTCTGCTGCGCAGACGAAACACAGTCCTTAGATTTTATTTCCAAGAACATGTAATGTCTGTGTTCATGTTGCTCAACCTGAGAAGTCGAGATCACCTCTTGTCCAGTCTCTGGAGCTGCAATGTCCAGGCGAGCGCTGAACGTCTGCTGCTCAGACATAACATGGTCCTCAGATTTCATGTCCAAGAACATGTAATCTCTGTGCTCAGTTTGCTCAACCCCAGCCACAAAGGACTCTTTGGAAATAGCTTCATGTTTTTTACAGTAACTACTCGGCAAGATGCTGGTTTGTCTGGCTTTTTCCACTCGAGCTAGAAAATCATTTGGACTTACCTTCAAACTCTGAACCTCTGTTCTGACATCTGTATCTATACATTTACTGACTGAACTCTCGTTTCTCAGGCCTGTTGTGTTTTTGCTCAGCTTGGAGGTTATATTCTGTTTTTTGGAAGACATTTTACGGGGCTTATCCTGTGTATCCATTGATAGTTTCAAGGATTGGGGCGTTTGGGCTTTTTTGTAAACTAACTCCTTTATTTGACGAATTCTCTCAGCAAGTTGGAATGGCTCAGGCACGTCTTCTTCTGACAAACACTGTCTCCGGGATTCGTCTCGTTTCTCTTCGTAGTCCCGAGACGCCTTGAAGTTGCCGTCAGCCATGGTCACTGTGTCTTGTAATTAATGGTGTCACAGCCAAGGAAAAGTGAATCAAAGTAGTTGAGTGAAATGTGATTATTTCAGCTCGGTTTTCCTTAAGTCTTTTAGTCTCGAAAAGTCCTCCGAAAAACAGCTGTCTGAGATAATGAGTCAAGAAAGAGTAGGTAGGCTGAAACACGCCGCGGATTCATCCGCGCCACAGTGACGTCACCCGCCGTTAAGACCTTTTAAGATTCTTTGATCTACTGTGACGTCACTGCGTTCCAATTCTACACTTGCACGTGCATAGTGCATGTTGCCTAACAACACATTCATATTTCATCAGGAATTGTGTGGGACAGCAGTCACGGTATGGAAATGCTCCTGTGCAGGTTCAAATCTCCTCGTTTGCGAGTAGATCACTTCAATTTCGAACCTTTTTGAATGCTAATATCACTCCTGTGCCATTTGAATATCATTAAACGTTCATAGTTTATTGACATTACCTAAGATAACATAGGACCACATTAAGTTGCTTTAGGTGAAGGGAGAAGTATATGTACTTGGTGGACAACGCATACATACATGCTTCAGTCGTGGATCTTAACACATCCTCACCAACTTAACCCCCACATCAGGACACAGTGATACCTTCTTTGCCTCCCTCTCCAGCCTGTCTGTCTCCAGTAGTCAGGTGATGATGCAGCTCGAAACAAGGCTGCAAGTCCAGATGTTGTCTGCCACTTGGTCCTGAATATGACCTGTGCAGAACAGCGATGTGATTCTACAGCCCCTTATCAACGTTAGCCTGAGTCGGGAGAAAGTTCCAGCACCGTGGAAGACATCCTGTCTTTTTCCAGTAGCTAAAAACCTTTTTCTGCCCTTAGTGTGACTACAGACCAGTTGCTCTAACATCCCACATCATGAAATCCCTGCAGAGACTATAATTGGCTCACCATAATAACCAAGTGAACAGCTTTAAGAACCCACTATGGGTTACCTTATTGTCCTGGGGTGGGTGTTGAAGATGCCATCGTCTACCCGCTTCAGTGAGCCAACTCTCATCTGGACACAGCAGGCAGCATGATGTGGTTTGTGTTCTTTGATTTCTCCTGTGCCTTTAATACACAGCAGTCTGCAATGTAACGTGATAAAGCTAGCTGAGCAAACTGATAAAGAAGGCTGGCTCTATGCAGGGGACTGATCTTGGGCCTCTGAAGCTGATGCAAAGAATGCAGCACAAGTTGATGAACACAAAGAACAACCACTGCCCACCTAAAACAGTAGGTGTGTTCAGTAAGAGGTTTCTTCAACTTCACTGTAAAAACAGGAGGTCATACTGTATTATGTGAAATATTTCTGAATTACTAATAAAAAAGAATGGTAACATTAGAATTTCCCTTCAAGTTTATTACTTTTTTTTTTAAAAACTCTATTATTGTGTGAAAATGTCAATGGCTGGTTTATCCAGATGTTCTATGTTATTTTAGTCAAATGTTGAGACGTGACCTGCAATTGAATGGTTTATATGCAGTCTTTGTGTAACAGACTCATGTGACGCTTTTCTTCCCTCTCCCCTGCCCAGAGACGGATGTGCACCCAGTAGAGGGGCGGACCTGAGTGGACGGTAAGGGGTCACTGCCCAGGGTCTCCAGAGTGTGAGGTTAAGCTGCTTTGTTCATTCATTCACCTCAGCCGAGGCTGCTGTTTTCAGTCCACACTATTTATGTCTATCTGCACTGGTGGAAATGAATTAGGTAAACTAACTCAAGAGCTGTATTGTACAACACCATTTGTTCCTTTTTGATCGAGCTGTAGTTGAAGCTGCAGCTGCCTCCTAACCCACGCAGTAGACGGCACAGATGACGGTGAGAACAGTGTCCCCGAGATGAAGTGAGTGCTCATTCCAAGCTGACAGCAGCTACATTCATTTTGTGAAATACAGATTGTTTAAACACACAACAAATATAACTTTAAAATCTACACATAAAAGCTTATTTCATCTGACACTGTGTATGTTTTATACAACCACAGGGTGCCAGACTCAGCATAAAAGAAAAACCTAATACCTTGATTTGCTGTTCAATCTCCCAAACAATATTGTGCAGTGCATCCTTCTCTGTCAGTGTTACCTGTTGTCTGATTGAAGGAGTGAAGAACATAAGTGGGATGTTTCTATTCTATATTCCTGGGAAACTGGGGAAAATGGTTTTAGTTCAATTGTGGAGTCAAACACAGAAAGCATACATCAGAAGGTAAATCAGCATCTGTTCTTTTAAAGGAAGCTGCATAGATTTAATGTGGACAGGACAGTTTAAAAATGTTTTATTCCTTTCTTTTTTGTTGAGTCATACTTTCTTTTCATGGGATTTGTTAGTTTGGAAATCTCAGTCTAATTACAAAAAGAAAACTGTAAAGCGATGGTCTGGCTGTGCCGGAATACAACCAGGGACTGTTTCAACAACCTTCATCCCTTATTCGAGAGCAGCTTCATCAAAAAGACTGATTATTTCTGATCCTCTTCATCCCCTTCATGCTGACTCCCACCTGCTTCCCACGGGGTGAATGTATACGCAGCACCAACACTTACAGACTGGCCTTTGTTCCATCATCTGTTGTTGCTCTCAACAAACACACGTCTTTACCTTTTGTCGTTTTTATGACCAACAGCAACTGATACTGGTGACTGTGTGGCGTGTGCTGTATTGAATTTTGTCTAAAGCATGTGGTGTGTATTTTTGTATCAGACCACTGTCTGCATACTAAATTTCCCTCCCAGGGACAATAAGATTTTAACGGCTTCACCAAAGAGTGCTAATTGTGATGATAATTCCAGAAGTTGGCGTATCAGAGCTTTAGCTGGTGTCCCTGTGTGAAACGCCGTATATAAAGTCACTCCATGAGGTCATTTGTAGCTACGCTTACTGCTTATACTTGTGTACATAAGTAGTATTTTTAATTTTTACACAGCTGTTTAATTGCAGTAAACGATCTGAACACCTGTGGTTATTTTGCTGTGGGTAAAGAAACACTATGTTGGACTCATGTATGATATTGAATTACAATCTTTGGGAGTAAAAAAACTCCATAAACTAGGATAAAGGAAAATATTTTAATATCATTTATATTATTATTGTTATTATTAATACTAGTGTTGTTGTAACTTTTTTTTCTAACCAGGTGAAATCTCATTGAGATCAAAGGTCTCTTTGCAGGAGTTTCCTGGCTAAGACAGTAGCAGCACAGTTACATTGCACTACTCATACAGACGTACACTACGCATTTTGACTTCGTCAGTGATGTTTTGAGCACAAACGCTCATCATCCAGACATCTCCTTGGAAACTACATGCCCCATTTAGGTCACATGCTATTCCAGTGATATGAAATAAGCATTTAACTACAATTCATGCCATTTTTAATTGCAAAGTGTGACCCGTGTTTTCCCTTCTGATTGCAACACTAGATTCTGACTACAGTGTTAGCTGGCTTGTTAAAGGTTTTCAAAGATTGATGTGTTCCTGTGTGTTCTCTATTATCCTGAAATAACTTTTTGTCTCGTTCCGAAATACTACGTGCATGATTGTGTTTTTAAAAAAAAAATTAAAAAACACATTCATGATTTCTAAAAGGAAAATAAGGTTTTGATTTAGTTTTATAGAAGTTTTTCTGTGCCATTAGTTTGAATACGAATTTCTAATTTTGAATTTTTACAGCATCAAAATCAGACTTTGAATTTGAAAAACCAATAGGGGAAAAAAAATTCAGTGGAAAAAAATTGAATTCATCCAACGGCAGCCAATTAAGTTACGCTCCATTGGACAGATCAGCCATGTCCACCAACGCGGGTGATGGTGCTTCGGTGAGTGAGTTTACTTTATTTGCCATTTGTGTTAATAAAATTGAGTAACAGATATTACTCAATATCTATTGAGATCGATTGCTTCTCCCTGTTTACCCGGATGTTGAGTCTGGTTCTTTTTCCACTGAATTTTTTGAAGTTCAATTTTTTTCCACTGTTGGTTTTTCAAATTCAAAGTCTGATTTTGATGCTGTAAAAATTCATTATTAGAAATTCGTATTCAAACTCTGATGGCACAGAAAAACTTCCATATAGTTTGACCACAGAAAAGTTGTCTTCTTTGCCTCAATCCATTTTAAATGAGCTTTGGCCCAAAGAAAATGGCCGTGTTTGTGGATCATGTTCACATATGGCTTCTTCTCTGCATGACAGAGCTTTAACCAGCATGTGCAAGGCACAGCAAACTGTGCTCACAGACAAGGATTTCCAGAAGTGTTCCTGAGCCCATGCAGAGATCTCCATGTTGGAAACGTGTCTGCTTTTAATGCAGTGCCACTAGAGGGCCTCCGGTAGTGAATATTGGTGCATCCCTTGTACACGGAGATGTCTCCAGATTCCTAAATCTTTTGATGGTAGAATGTATTTAAGATGATGAAATATTCTTTCAGTGTTTCAGGGCCATGTTGAGGAACATTATTCTGAACCATCCCCAGAAATTATAGGCAGTTTTTTGTTGCAGATTGATTGTTGAGCTTCTGCCCATCTTTTTACTTTTGAGAGACACAGCTGTTTTTATACCCATGTCATGTTATTAACCTGTTGCATTTTAACCCAGTTCGCTGCAACATGTTCCTCCATTTTTGCAGCTTTTTGTTGCCCTGTTCCAACTGAACATGTGATATGTTTTCTATGTTCTGTTTTAGTTCCAGCATTGCTTTGTGAGATTTGCAAAACATTGCATTTTGTTTTTGTTTACATTTTGCACAACATTGCAACCTTTTTGGAATGGAGTTGTAGCCGTTACTTGCATTTAGAAATCATTTCTAATACAATCTGTAAAATTTCTTGTTTTCCACTGTTAGAATGCTACATGGAATATTGCCACGTTCAGTGTGGGTTATGAAAATGAACTTAATCAATGTGTTTTAAATGTTAATCTTTCCATGGTGCACTGTTAAAATGCTCTACTTAATATCACAGTGTAGTGCTATGCCTGCCATTTGATCACAGGCAGGTGCTACCGTCGATCTATAGATACATACATATTTTTTCAATTTTGTCTCATTACAATTTATTCACCCGATATTAAAGGTAATGGTAGATTAAAGGCATTTTCCCAAATCTCTATATTCCTGCCAAGTGTTTAATGGCTGGGATGAAATGTATATTACATTTTAAGATTGTTATTTTCTGTCTTATACAAAATAGTGTGATATGTTCCTCGTTGAAAATAACTTTCACGAAATAAGCTTTTTATTTTTCAAACATTGTGCGAGTTTTGACTGAATCCCAGAGGAACGTACTATTCTGGAAATTATCTCTCTTTGTTATTGCCTACAATATATATAATCATATTATAATTGAGAAGTTTGCAAGAAGTCTTCAAAATGAGACGCACAAAGAGGCTGAAATAACAGATCCAATCGTTTTTAAAGTTCCTCTCATCCGCACTGATACCCTTTCAACGCATTTATTTCTCTCTGATGCCACCTTATTCTTGACGGACTTGTAATTTTGTAATGACAGCACAGCTCTTGGCAGCTTCGAAATACAAAACGTCTGCAGTGCCCTAATGTCGGACATGTAAACAGTAGGTTTTCCGACTGACATCAGGGGAGCGGGAGCACCGAGAGACAGCAGCGGTGACTCCGGTGGGCCGGTAGGAGGAGACTGTCCTCTGTCTTCCCCCCACCCCCCACCAACCACTTCTCCACACTGTACTCATTGCACCGCACGCCAGTATCTCGGCACGTTTCTTTGCTCTCCCCTTCATTTTTTGCTTGCAGACTTACAGATAAACGGTTTCACAACACTTAAAGGCTCCCTCACAGCCTGTCACATATCTGGTAGCAGTCCACTACCTCATCCATGTATTGGAGTCCTGGGCCCCAACGCACCGGCTCCAGCCATGTCGGCGATGAATACAGCGGCTGGCGGCGGTGACAGAGTGGGAAGCGAACCGGCAGGTAATCAAACACTACAGTTGTTTAAACAACCGTGAATGTTCGCATATTGAGACAGCGGTCCTATTAAGCGTAGACATTTATGGGCAAAGAGGGAAGTGCAGCGGTGTTTAACGGATGTTTGTCGCCCGGTTCACTGTAACTTTGCGCTATTCCAAAACTAGGTCAGTAGATCAGTAGAGCAAGCTCGCCCTCTAACGCTACGACATTTATGTAACATTGCACGATGTTATTTTTTCCACCGCCAACGTTTTGCAACGTAAACTTTTGTGTTGGATATTGCTTGTCACTCAGAATCACATTTTTTTTTTTTTAATGTTATGTAAAAGGCTGTTAATGTTAATCCATACGACTAAACCATACGAACGCTAGCTTAGCGGTGACAGTAAGGCCTGTTTGTCGGGGAAATAGTCCCCCGAAGATGAGTCTATTTGCGGTTGTGCTTGAGTCCAGGACAGTTTGTTACCCGTACTATTCGTGGCGCTTTGTTTTAATATCTCAGTGGTGTTAAACTGGTGTTAATAGTTGCTGTTGTTCGGGGTTTATTATGTTCGCGTGCACCAACGGTTGAATAAGCTCAGCCGTTTACTCCTCAAACGTTAGCTGTAAGTTAGCCACAGTGAAACTGTACATCAAACTCGGCGGTCATTTAAATGGACCTAGAATCAATTTAATTCCAAGTGAAAACAGGAGTCAAACGGCAAAGAGAAGCGCCCTTTTGTGATTTCGAAATCAAATGGCTCAAATCCAAAGTGTCTGTTCCATTCAAGAAACCTTAGTCAAGAAATTACTTTTTATGAAGGCCACATATAAGTGGAAAAAAAAAAACATGTTTTTCCTGCTAGCACTGGTGCATAAAGCCTGTAGCAAAGACTTCCTACATATATAGGCATATAGTAGTTTAACAATCTATGTATTGCATGTCAAGGCCATATTCTTTTTTTTTTTTTTTTTTTTTTTTTCTTATTCTCCAAGTCAGAAATGTCCAGTTTGGTAATGCATATATAAACCTAGCTTTTAGTCGTATACCCATCTCTGCAGATCATGAAGAACAAATTAGCTTTTGCAATGGTGGCTTGACAAAACTCAAATCCCCCAGAGGAAATAGATAAGAGGCTAAAAATAGACATGAAAGGTTAAAAGAACAGTTGAACACATGTTCAAAAACCGCCTCTTATTTACAGTTAATAAGTACAGCACGATTGCAGCTTATACTTTACAGGTAGAGTAAACATGCAGGTAGAACTAAAGAGTTAAAAACAAAGCGGAAGTCAGTGGGAACCTCCATAACAAAGCCACTGAAGGCTTTTTTTAAAACTACACTTCTTCCAACGTTTAGATTTCTGTGCCCTAATAAAGATGCTGAAAAACGGCATTGGCTGTTAAATAAAAGCATTTTGTGTATTCGGTAAGATATTCTTGGTACGAAGGTTTGTACATGTCCTTTGGTTATGTCCCTTAAATCATCACCCGTCTGAGGCTTGCAACATGGGGCTGCCTGTATTACCCTCTAGTATTGTATTACACCACAGTCTCCCTGGGCTGTTGGTGCTTAAGTTGAATTATGGGTATTGACAAAGAGGAAGAATGTGTGGAATAAAAACAAGTGATAGCTCTGGCTCTATGGTGCTGAGTCGTCAGTTGGATTTCAGCTATGTTGCATGTTAAATTTATGCGATAAAGTGTCCAGTTTTTTAATGACAACGAATATAATCCCTGAATCGATAGCATGTCTGGTTAACAGAATACTGTAAAAGCATTTCAGGCCTTTATTTCTGTGAATAATACAATATGATGCTGACAATCGTGATGCATTCTGCTCGGTCACATAAATGTTTGAGGGTGAGTTGAGCGTTGTGGAAGTGAATAGATGGTAACAATTAAAGAATGTGTATTTACTGGGCAGATCCTAGGTGTACGTTAATGATTATTTTATGAATGCAATGTAGCTCGTGACCTAGTTTGGTCATACAGTTTGCCAACTCTTCTCTCGTCATGTACGTCTGTGTTTGTCATTTTGTCTTTCTGTCTTTCACTTTTTGGATACAATATGGATGCTTGAATATACAACCCCAATTCCAAAAAAGGTGGGATGCTGTGCAAAGTGTAAAAAGGGTTAGATTTGCATTTACAACAGCAATTATTTGCCAATCACATAGAATATAGAAAAGGTTAAATATATATCAAATGTTGAAAGTGACATATTTCACTCTCATGAAAAATATTTGCTCATCTGGAATTTGATGGCAGCAAACTCATCTAAAAGAACAAACAAAAAAAAAACAGTTGGAATAGGTCCATGTTTACCACTGAGTTTCACCCCCTCTTGTTTTAACACAAGTCTGTAAACTCTTGAGAACTGTGGAGACCAGTGGCTGGACCTTTGGGAGAGGAATGTTGTCCAATTATTGTCTAAAATAGAGTTCTAACAGCTCAAAAGTTCTTGGTCTCCTTATTTTGTGATTTGCCTTTCATGATGCACCAGATGTTTTCAAGTGGTGAACAATCTGGACTGTTGGTGGGCCAGTCCATCCACCAGGCTCTTCTTCAATGAAGCCATGCTGTTGTAACAAATGCAGTGTGATATTTAGCATTGTCTTGCTGAAACATGCAAGACTTTCTTGGCAAAATAAGTTGTCTGAATGGGAGCATGCTGCTCTAAAACTGTCATTTCCATAGGTACAAATGCACATCGATACCATCAGATTCAGCCTTTTGAACTGACCGCTGGTATGATGAGGCAAAAAGTCCCTCTTCTTTTTGATCTGGAGGACCCAGTGGTAAAGATCAGATTTTTCTGATTGTAGAACAGGTTGCCTCTTGTCTTTTTTAAATGAGCTGTGTCTCAGAGAAGATGGCCGTGTTTGTGGATCATGCTCACAAATGGCTTCTTCTTTGCATGATAGAGCTCTAACCTGTTTTTGTGGATGGCACGGCAGACCTGTTCCCAGGCAATGATTTGTGGAAGTGTTCCTGAACCCATGCAGTGATTTCAACGACAGAATCTTTCCTTTTTATTTTTTGATGCAGTGCATCAATGCCGTGCATCAGTGCATTTGATTTAGTGCATTTTGGGCCTGAATATGACGGACGACTGATGCTGAATGTCGATGTGTCCCTTTCAGATTCTCTGAATTTATTTATGTTAGTAAGTATATGATGGAATATAGTATATGATGGAATATTTAAAGTCTTTCAAGTTGATGTCGAGGAACATTATTCTGAAATTTCCCCACAATTTGTCAGCATATATTTTTGCAGATTGTCGGTCCAGCTGTACCTCTGAGAGACTCTGCCTCTCTAAGGTGCTTTTTTGAAATACCAAATCATGTTATTGATTTGTTGTCAATTAACCTCAGTTGTTAAACATGCCCCCCCCCCCAGCTCTTTCTTAGATATTACATATATTAGCTTTCTTAGACTTCTTTCTTTGTTCTGACTATAATTTAGCTTTTTTGAGCCCCAAATGAGATATTGATTTATTGGTTTTGTATTGCATTCTATGTTTGTTAACGTTTATTTACCTTTACATAGTTGACAATATAACTTTTATCAACCGGGGATTTTACATGATGCCAGTGTGAGTCGGATGTGTATGGTCAGAGGTTATTCAAGTGCAGCAGCAGATGCTCATTCAGGCTTTGAGTGAATGAGCTAGCAAGTGAACACGTGAGCCTGAGTGACAGATTGTAGGAGTTTTTAGAAGGATGTACATATGGCCCGATGTCTCGTCAACCACTTGCCTTCTGTAGTTTAGCCGAACCTGGCAGGGAGAGTGGGATTTAAAGCCAGGTTACAGCTGATCTGTTAAAGGCTATTTGGGTCACATGGTCCATAGAACTCAGATAAAAATAGATGTCATACATAGCAGCCGCCTTTGGTATCTTTCCTGTCATTCTCTTGAGTTTTACTTTCTGTTGGGGTATGTGTTTCTTTCTGACACGCTCGCACGTGCCTCGGCCATGACTAATCAGTCACAGTCCTTACAGCTCATGTCATCCCAGAATAGATGGCAGGCTGTTGAAATGGAGAGAGTAGGGCAGCAGTATCTTATTGAAAGTCTCTAAATGGCTCCATCTGCAAGTCGGGGTTTCGGTGATCTCCAATAATCCATTCAGACCAAAGACATGGTTTAAAAATGCCTTCGGAAATCTGGGAGTTTTCTGGAAACCTCACTGTCAACTAAAACCTTATATTTCTCAGCTACAGAATAAACTAGAAACACAAAAGTAAATTCAGCGATTAAACCTTAACTTTTGTTTTAAACAGCTCATTGGATTTGCACACGTTTCTCAGTATCTTTTTTTTTTTTTTTTTTTTTTTTTTCTCCCAATTGATCGTTGCATGTCTGGAAATTGTTGGTGCAACGCTCGTGTCGCATCAGGCTTTAGAGGTAAAAACACGCACATATTCCACACTGGAATTCGGGTTGCGCCATACATTCACTGATGCTTGTTTGTGACCTGTGACCTTTTAGGTGAGGTGGTTCTCCCAGCCCACCCCACCCGACCCATTGTCTATTCCTGCGTCATCCTGTTCACGGTCATGAAGGTTGCGTGCTGGACCCCGCCCTAAAAATCCTGAACAGAAAAAATGAATAACTGTTTCACAACCTACTCTACAAGTCAGTACAACATAGTTCTTAGGCCTTTGTTTAAAGTGGTTATTTTCCATCACGTGTCATGCATTTCCATGCAAACCTCTAAATTAGTTTTACTCTGGTTTTTATGTTGGCCAGCTTTATGCAATCAGCTTTGAGGGTCATTAGCCTGCTGGAACACACAATTCTGTCCAATTTCATCTGTATCACATGTTTGAAGGCTACTCTGAGGAAGTCCTCCTATTTCATTAATTAATTTACAATGCCTAATGTACAGTTGGTAAAAAAAAAAAAAAAATGCTTGCTGAATATCTAATGTGGGTAGATTTGAATTTTGTGCCAGTATCGGCACATCGGTATCATATGACCTATGTCACACGTCCTTTTTTCAAAGTCAAATGCCACATTTTTTCCCTCTAAACTCTCCTGTTTTTAGCTGCAATCCTGGTTTACACTGACTGGAGCATAGGCCATACCTCATAATCGTCATGATTTGCGTTCTGGGCTGTGGTCTGCCTTAAACAATTGTGTTTGGCTTAAAGAAATATAAATAGGCCACGACATGTTCCTGGACCAGAAATACGAATCTGAGCAGTTAACCATTCATCACAGCTAACAGGTGTGGTTAAGTAAGTTTACTGAGGTGTGAATCTATCGGCGATCTGAGTTGAGCTCCTTGGACTTGGACTTCCCACATTTGACTTTTTGTTGTTCAATCCAGTCAGTGCTGTCAACCAGACCTTTTGTTACATTCGCGGTGTGGATTAAGCTGAAAAGATTACTTTATCCAGGGTTCTGGCCATTTTCCCTCCAGCTGAGTTGACAGCAGGTGATTAATGCTCACTGAGTAAAATCACCTGCTCTGGTCTGCTCTAAACAAAAATAAGACCATTTTAGATGAAATTATAAACACGTCGACAGCTATAATTTGAGGATTTTTGTTGCATAATAAGTGCTCACACTTGATGACAATAACTAAGATATGAAGTTATGATTTCACACTTGTTGATGTGTACCGATATCCGCTGGTTCCCAGATTTCTGTAAATATTTGCATTGTTTGGACAACACATTTTTTTTTTTCCTGTTTCTGTAAAGCGTAATCATTTTTAAAAGCTTGGTTAACTGGGAGGCTATTTATCTTCATATCATAGAGATTTATTTACTGATCTAACCTTTTCAAGAAAAGGTGGAAGTTTCCACAAGTTAAGTCAGGGCAGCTACGTTATAGCCATCGCTAAGCTTCTCATGCGGCAGACTTGTTAATGTTATGCAAATTCTGTCCTCTGTGTTTTGAAGAAGGGAAGATAGCAACATAATCACTCAGGGATCAACATAAAACTTTAAAATTGTCAGATACAAGAAAAAATGTAGCTTTCGCTCCAAACATCTCTGGCCTACAAAATAAGTCTCTGCTACAGCTGTGAAGTTACTTTTTTTTTTAAAAACGAAAAAAAAAACTTTACATTTCAAGGTTTCAGCGTTATTTATTGTATGAAATGCAGAAAGGTTTAAGTGATTTTAAAGAATATTTAGACATGAAAGTGTTTTTGCTCACTTTTTGAAGAACTTCCTTCATGTTTCTCAGACCTCAGCCGTTGACCTTCTTATCACATGCCAGCAAATTGACCTTTTCAAGAGAGACTTCATTCCAAATATTAATGGTGTTTACTGAATTTAGAGGACCTACAGCTACTAATAACAGCTGAACGCACTGACAACTGAGCGAATGTTCATGTGGCACCTTTGGCCTTCAGAGTCCGTACAAAGTTTTTAACCAAGGCTACATGATGGTGTAAAACGCTGACATTTCAATGTTTTTAATGCACTTCTTTCCATTAAACTGGTGGGAACTGAACATGTATGTGTCGTGTGTGAATTACGAACACACACACACACATTAGTTTGACATATGGTCAGCTGTTCAGAGAAGATAAAGAAGACAGAAGTGTTCAAACTGCAGTTAAGGCTTCTGCTCTCCGTCCACCTTTGTTGAACGCAGTGCTCCATGTCCGCTGGCTTGCTATGAATTCTTAAGGGAAAACAAAAGCTAATTTAGTTGCACTTATTGTTTTGTGTGGTGCAGCAGTGCTGGTGCGGTGAAATCCTTCTGTTGATGACAACGACGCTGTTAGCTTAGTGACATTAAACCCAACACTGACTGTTCAGTTACATCTAGAAAAGTGGTATTTCCAGCTGCATCCATCCTGTCATCAGCTTCACACAACCACTGCAGATAGATCGTCATGACAACATGACACGTTGGTGTCATAGTCTGTAAGGACTATTATACAGCACTTTGAGCACTCACAAATGGCAAATATTGCACGTAGACTGTGTCTCTCTCCGTCACATTTCATAGGCACGTCTCAATCAAACCCTGAGAAAACATTAATGGAAAGTGACCCATGTCTGAATGACCGAATGGCGTCGCTTTAACAAAGTGATGAACAACAACCTGCACCTCAACACCAGCAAAACAAAAGAACTCATTGTGGACTTCAGGACAAAAAGAGGGAGCACACACGACCCCATTCACATAAATGGGATGGCTGTTGAACGTGTCTCCAGCTTTAAGTTCCTGGGGACCCACATCTCAGAGGACCTCTCCTGGACCACTAACACCTCCAGTCTTATGAAAAAGGTTCACCAGCGCCTCTTTTTCCTGAGGACACTGAGGCGACAGCACCTGTCTTCAGATGTCCTCAGAAACTTTTACAGCTGTGTGATAGAGAGCATCCTGACCAACTATGTTCCTGTGTGGTATGGGAACTGCTCCGTCACAGACAGGAAGTCACTACAACGGGTGGTGAAAACCGCCCAGCGCATCACCAGGTCTCCACTCCCTGCTATTGAGGACATCCAGAGGAAACGCTGCCTGCGTCGTGCTCGCAGCATCCTCAAGGACTCCTCCCACCCTGCGCACAGACTGTTTGTTCCCCTGCCCTCCGGTAGGCGCCTTCGAAGCCTCCGGAGCAGAATGAAGAACAGCTTCTTCCCCAGAGCTGTCTGCCTTTTGAACTCTGCTCCCCAATCTCTCCTCCCAAATCTGTCAATATAGATGTATATATTACCACTGCACTTTAATCCGTATATTTATTTGTATTTCATTGCACTGTATTTCATTTCATTTCATTCATCTGTAATTATTCATCTGTAAAAATGCACTATTTATTTATTGCTGCTATTTGCACTTCTGGTGAGATGCCAAAACCTACTTTTCGTTATGCTACATGTGTAATGACAAAGTTGAATCTCATCTCATGAAGCCATTAATGTATCATTCTAGACTGATGTTGTTGTTTTTTTTTTTTGTTTTTTTTTTATGGAAGTCTTTCAGCTGGAAAAAAACTCTTATGACTTAAGTTTTACATTTAGCCTAAATACAAACATAGCAGAGGAAGCTCCTCCTTTCCCCGAATGAAGTAACCAACACGATTTTTCCCCTGTTCGGGGGCAAGGCTATATCAGGGCTCGTGTCGGAACCTTCTTAAATGTCCTCTTTGACCGGAGGGGAAGAAAGCTGCAGTGGTGCCCCCAGTGTGGTTGTGTTTACAAGATGTGAATAAGAAAAGGTGAATGGAAATTATAAAATGGGTAGACCAGCCAGTTAGGACAATTACGTCTTCTACTGAATTACAACCAGTGGTAGCATACATACAGTGGTAACCACTTCCCTCTGGTGACACAGAATAGTTTATACGCTTCAATCCAGTTGACGGAAACTTTGTTTTGGTAGTGAGTAAAACTCTAACCATCCAGGATGTTCGGATGAACAAATTAGCTTGCTTTCCATCAACCAGTGAAGTGAATTTGAGGTAAGATTTTCTTGTAAATGCAGGTCAGGGTCGTTTTCATTCCCTGCTTCCCAGTGAAGTGAGCAAGCTGTGTGGTGTCTTCAGTAATTGGCTGTGTAGACTGTGATAAGCGGCCGCAACAACAGCAAAGTGGACTTGACGAGAAACGGGAAAAAGACCCAAACGGAACTGGTGGTCTTGGCCATAGATGAAATGTTGATGGAGAGAAGTCTTCAGGGATTTTCTTTCTCAGCTGGAAATGTTTATATATTCTTTCAAGTCTGCAGTTTTTGCTGATCAGAACCTTCTGACCCCATCACAGTCCCCTGATCTGATGAATGCAGACCCATCCAATCACAGCAGTGGATCGCTGCTGGCTGTAGCGTGACACGGATCAGACGTTTTCAACCCCACGTACAGCAGAACAGGTGCCCGCCTTCTCTCCAGTGGTGAACTCAGACACTGAGATTTTCCCCACGTGATTTTTTTTTTTTTTAAACTCTCAAACAGAAACGGATGATAGTTCTGTGACCCACTCTAACATTTTCCTTTAAACAGGCTGAAACTACCTCAAGCGAGAATATAAACTCTTTGCAACCCAGAGAAATGTTGTTTTTTTTCCTTTTGGATTTTTATTTCACTCCATTTTTCCCTATGTGCCATATCAAAATGTACATCTAAAAACCACTGATGGAAAGCTAAGTCTCGTCTATATGTGCATTCCTTTTTTTCCCCGAATCTGGCAAATCAAATTCTGTGTTTGACGGAGAAAGTGTAAAACCTTTTCTTTGGATTTGTCATGTCAGTAACAACTGAATGAGTTAATCGTGCTGCAAAATCAGCGTAGCACGAGTTAATTCCCCTCTGCATGTCCTGCACTGTGACTGTTGCACACGTTCACCTCAGAACCTCAGTGTTGAAAAGATTTGTCATGCAGCTCTTCATTACTTTGCATGATTATATAAAATCCTGCTGCCACCTTCTCACCACATTTCTTGGTATTGGTTAGACTGGGTATGAAGAGGTTTTTGGGAAGTGTTAACGGACCCAATCTATAAACTAGTGCTAATCTTTCAAGAAAATTGTATTCCCTTCCAGCAGCATTTATCAGTTCTATCTACGAAGACGTTATTGAAAATGCAGTGTCTGGCTAATTATGCCAGAGATCATAATTGCAAATTAGATCAAGTCCCAGTGTTAATGACCAGCTGTGGTTTATAGTAAATTTCATCCATTTCAGATGATGTGCTGGTTGAAGAAGAACAAAGAAGCTCTCTGTCCAGCCTGATGACCGCCTCCTCAGCGGCTGCTATGTCCTTGAACATGGAGATGCCCAGGAAGCGTAAGGGCAGCACAGACAACCAGTGAGTATAACTGTTATTTGCGTTATGTTGCCCTCGTGAAATCCCAATCTGGAGACCCAAATTAATTCTAGTTTATATTGATTTAATTTTCTTCTTAGGGACTCAAAATCAGCTTCGATCAATGATGCAGATATGGAAGATGACCAAGACAGGTGCTGTGTGCTTGTCAGATGTAAAGTTTTCACATTTCCTTTTCAAAAACTAGTCCTGTGAAACGGCCCAAACCAACAAACGGCTCATTTTGTTATATCAGTAGTTTGGAGCATCAATATATTTTCATGGTACAGAGGTAAAACTAAACCAGCCTCTGTACATTTGTATCATGAATGAACTTTTTCCTCTCCACAGGTCAGATGGAGAGGAACAACATGTTAAAATTAAATGCTTCAGGTAGATCCCATTTTTCCAGCTCTTAATTTATAAAACATAAATTATCCCCCCCACCCCGTACCACCATAATCATTCATCTTGAAATACTAGTGTTAGAGCTCAGTGTTTTTAAGCATGCCACATTTGACAAAAGAGCTGCATAGATTCCTTGCAGGCTTTGATTCTTTATTCCTGTCTCCTCAGGGAACCGCATAGCCAAATAGAAAAGAGACGACGGGACAAAATGAACAATCTCATTGACAAGCTCTCAGCCATGATCCCTACCTGTAACCCCATGTCTCGTAAGCTGGACAAACTCACTGTACTCAGAATGGCGGTGCAGCACCTCAGATCTCTCAAAGGTACCAAGTCCATGGTTTCCAAAATGATCAGCTCTTACTTTGATGCCACTCAGCTGATGTTATGAGTTTATTACCCTTAGCAGGGAAGATTGTGTAAGCTTGGACGTTATTAGTTCTATTATTAAGTGAACAATTTAATCTGATGTATCATTATAAATGTTTCAGCTGCCAGCTTAATGACTAGCTTGTTGTTACCAATATAATCAACGAGTGAAGCTTTGAGAAGAAGATGGACTTTGAACACTAATCGATTTTAGAGCCACTGATATCTGTCTAAACTAACGTTGTCTGCTTATTCAGGTTCAGCGAGCTCCTTTTCTGAAGCAAGCTACAAACCATCTTTCCTTCCTGACGACGAGCTTAAACACCTTGTCCTCAAGGTAAACGTATGAGTGACAAAGTTACCAGCTGAATGATCTTGTTACAAAGTCGATACTACAAGCTTATGTCAGAGAGAATGTCATGCTTACTGTGTATAATATTCATTTTTTTCAGTAAGGTCATATCACAGAGATCAGCAGTTCTGAGGAAAACTTTTCATTTTTATGTTTTAACCATTATTGTGTTTTACCTTTTTTTTTTTTTTATATATAAAAAAACATAAAAGCAAGCATTAAGAATCCCTTTTAGTCAAATCATTAGCTTATATATCACAGTGTAAACCATTGAGTCATAGTAGTTGTAGTTGTATCATTATGCACTTGATACAGTAAGATATATGTATATTTATATATATATGTTCACACACAAACAGTCGCTTTTGTCATAAACCTGTCATCACATTGGCTTTCCTTATGTTTCTTTGTTGTGCAGGCTGCGGATGGGTTCCTGTTTGTAGTGGGCTGTGATCGTGGGAAAATAGTTTTTGTCTCAGAGTCCGTCACGAAGATATTAAATTATAGTCGGGTAACATTTTTTTACATTTGTCACTGAATCGGGAGCGTGTGTGTTCATGTGAAAACCCTGGACACACCAGATGGGTTGTGTTATTTTGGCACTAATGTCAATAGGCTGGAAAGGCGTTATGTGGCTCTACGGGGATGTGTTCAGCATTGTGAGCACGCTTTTGTTTTCCTTTATGAACATTTATGATTCCCAATTGATGTCTTTTGCATTTTAGATATACTTACTGTAATGAAATTCATAGACACATTTGACTGCTTTAATAGACGGGTACATATTTATTGGGAGTTTGAGCACAGTGAAATGTAAATGTACCACATTTTTATTTATTTTCTATCACTGTAGTAAAAACACATCAATTAACTGTTCCTATAGTCTGAGTGCTACTCAGTTTTTGCTCCACAGAGCGTCTGGTGTGCTCCAGGGCAGCAGTCCCAAATGTATAGATTTCTTTAGATTTGTTGTTAGCAAGACTTGCTTAGATGGTTTGAACACATATTTTTATCCGCAGAGGAGCGCTCTGTATGTCGGCTTGATGGGCTGTTTGTTTTTCTATAGGCGGAGCTGATTGGACAGAGCCTGTTTGATTACATTCACCCCAAGGATATGGGAAAAGTAAAGGAGCAGCTGTCGGCTTCTGAATTACACCCTCGTGAACGGCTAATAGATGCTAAAAGTAAAGCATTTAATTTTGTCTGCGTATGTGTCAGTGTGTGTGTTTGTGTGTGGGAGTCAGTTTAACGCTCTTTGTGTTTTCAGCTGGTCTGCAGGTCCAGGCTGACCTTCCAGTCGGTGCGACTCGGTTGTGTTCAGGTGCGCGGCGCTCTTTCTTTTGCCGTATGAAGTACAACAAAATATCTGTCAAAGTGGAACAGAAGGAATCACAGGCCAACACCTCCAAAAAGAAAGGTAGGATGTAGGATTGATACAGCTACATTACGAACTACACAGTGAGTTGCTTTTTGTGCGTTGTCTGAATGAGAACCGCTTGTCATTCAGCAAATAATTTTTTTTTCCGGTTGTGCGTACAGGCGATATGAAATGCGTGTGATTGGTGTCTGCTTTTGATTAGAGTCCCAGAAGTACTGCACGGTCCATTGTACAGGCTACATGCGCAGCTGGCCTACAACTCATATGGGAGAAGAGGGGGAGGGAGAGGTGGACAAGCAGGATAGCTCCCACTTCAGCTGCCTGGTGGCGGTGGGACGCGTCCACTCCCACTTATCTCCCCAGGTCAACGGAGAAGTCAGAGTTAAACCCCCAGAGTTCATCACACGCTACGCCATGGATGGCAAATTCACCTTTGTTGATCAAAGGTAGATTTGAACTTTAGTTACAAGGTGGCAGAGGGTTGATGTTTGTCATTCGAAGTGCGGTAGTTGGTTTAGTTTTGAAAGTCCTCATGAGTTTAATTTTGCCAAGAGTTCAGTTTACAGCCTGCTAAAATGATGTTCTTAGATACATTTAAGGCTTTATAAAACTTAACTTTTTAGAATAAAGGCAGGAAAGCTGTTTTCCTTATGATCTTGATTTATATAATTGTTGATTTAATTAGCATTTTGGACTCTGAGAAACAGAAAAATACGCCATAATAATATTCCACTGTATACCTCGTTTATTTGGGTGTTTTTTTTCCTCCAGAGCGACAACCATTCTTGGTTATCTTCCCCAAGAGTTGCTTGGGACTTCATGCTATGAGTACTTCCATCAAGATGACTTGCCACATTTGGCAGAAAGCCATCGAAAAGGTAAACATGTTTTTATTCATGGGGCCACTTTTCAATTATATTTTCTCTAATTATCTGTGATTCATTAAAAGCATTTTACAGCCTCAACCACGTTGATCCCTTTAATAAAGCGTGGTAATTATACGTTGTTGAAGCGTAGATAAAACGCCTACGACGGAGAGTTATGTGGTGGTTTTTTTTGTTTAATTTGCTCAAATGGCTTAGAATATTGCTATACTGTAATGGCTTCCTGTGCACTTCTCCTTAAGTGTTTTATTTTTCTGTGCTTCCTCTAACCTCCTTTTTTTTTTTTCCCCTCTCACAGCGCTGCGGAGTAAAGATAAAATCGAGACGAACTGCTACAAGTTCAAAACAAAATGCGGTTCTTTTGTCACTCTGCAAAGTCAGTGGTTTAGTTTTGTAAATCCCTGGACCAAAGACGTAGAATACATAGTGTCAACTAACACAGTCATATCGTGAGTATATGCTTAAATCTCTTTGTTTATGAACTAAATATATGTAAGTTTGTGCGAATATACATTAATCAGAGCTTTAAATGTGTTCTCCTCCCATGAAAAGGAATGATCACAGTCGAACAGGACGGTCAGGAAATAAGTCTGAGCAGTCATGTAATTCCAAGACTTCTGAAGGTGAGCGGATAGGAAGGAAATGTTTTAGATAACTGGTGACGACACGAGTGCTTCTCAGACATCAGTTTGACTGCAGCTGAGGGCATTTGTTATGTCTGAATGAGCACTCAGAAAACTCTTCTTTTTTATCACCACAGCAGTCTGTCTCCAGTCAGTCGCACTAACAGAAAGATGTGCAATGAATGGAAACATTGTACAAGTCAGGGGTCTTCAGCATTTTTCAGGCCAGGGACCCCCAAACTGATGGAGAGTTGGAGCAGGGACCCCCCTACTATTTATATGGCATACAATTGTGTTTTATATTTAATGGGGCCTAGTGCCGTGTATAAACATAGCTACTCTGTTATTGTACATTCAATACTAAGCTATTCAAATAATACACAGGTTAAAATATTCATGTTTTTATTTTAAACATGTGCAAGGTACAGGGTGGCTGTGCCACTGCCATTTATAAACAAACATCTTGCATACAACACTGAGCTATTCAAATAATCCACAGATTTTAACTTTAAACATGCATGTAGATGGGACAATGAATCCTCAAACCATCTGTGGATGGCACACGTTTGCACACAATTTGTGAGAAAAAACTGTTTGAAAAGAAAAAAGAAATATTAAAAATCGTCTAATCAACCAAAGATTTCGCGACCCCCCCTGCTGTACCTCCGCGGACCCCCTGTTGAAGACCTCTGGTATAAGTAACAGCGCTGCCCATAACTGTGCAGTTCCTGGTTTAGGGCTAAAACCTGCATTCTGCCCTCTGTCAGACATTTACATCTTTGTTTCTGCTCTTTGCGCTCACAAATACTTCATCTTGATACAGCCCAGGGATGCAGGAATGACTTTTGAGAACGATGAACCCAGATTGTTTTTCCTAGAGTTGACAAATAGTTTATTACTCTGAGTAAGAGGCCAGTGAGCGTCCTTTATTCGTGGAATAAGATTAAACCATAGAAGCGTTATTTTTTTATCCGCTCACCTCTTAACGTCTGAATGTTCTCCAGTAACAGTGCAGCTGTTGGGCGCATATCGATTCTTATGTCAGTTTGAGATTTACTGGAGTTGTAAAGAATATTCTGTCTCCACAATGTTTGGTAAAATACCTCATTTAATGTTTTTCTAATCTCACATGAAGATCAAAAAAAGTGATTTATGAGGGAATGCTGTTTGTTTTATTGGATGGATTTACCATCCAATCTTTTCAGACTCGTGACGCATCACAAGTCTGAAAAGGGCTTATGACGCCTAAAGATGCAGCTTGTGAGATGTTGGTATGCTTTTCCATAAAATATGTAACTTTTCTTTTTCTTTCAGAAGATTGCAAGAAGTCACCTCCAATTATACCAGGCATCTCCTCCACACCTGGAGCTATGATATTTGCTGGAAGCATAGGGACCCAGATTGCCAATGAGTTGCTGGATCTCAACAGGTAGGGCAGCAGAACAGCACAGCTTATAACAAACATGGTTGTGAATATGACAGGCGGCTGTGAGTATCTTCCTCTTTTTAATCCATCCACTGTGTTTTTCCAGCTATATTTACCGTCTTTTGTTCATAAATCGTAGATGACGCTTGATGCGGTGTAAAGTTTAATTATGTTGGTTTCTTTAGGGTGAACTCTTCACCTTCCAGCGGTAACGTCAGCCCCTTCAGTCTCCCACTGGATAAGTCCCCACTAATTCGAAGTCAAATCAGCAACAACGTAAGTCCTTCTATATGTGCCAGTTCACACTCCAAACAAATACTCTCCACAAAACATGGATTTTGTTGCCCAGTCCACATTAATAACAACAACATTATGCTCTCGCTTGTATGCAGTTTTCTTTGGCACAACCCTTTTAATTACTCGTATTTACTACATACTGTTAGTGGTATGTTTTTGGTTTGGAAGCCGACACATTCTTCATAGCATTTTACATCACGATGCACATGAGACTCTTATCAGATTTTGTTCACGAGTAACAGTTCCTGTGTCTCTATATTGGAGAACACCCACTAATTAAGTCATGCTGCAGATCATCACATGTAAAGCTCAACATTTCTCAGGTTTTTTCTGTTTATGATATAAGCCAGGTTCTAACTATTGTCATGTAGATGCGTTCATGTTGGGATTTACAACGAGCATGAAGGCAGAGGGACAAACTGGTCAACAGACATTTTAGTTACTTCTTCCCGTTTCATGGTGGAGATCACCATTTTACAAAATGCAGCAATAAAAACTCTTACTTATTTCTACAAGTGTTGGTTGAGTGTGCTGATGATTTAAGCTCTTTTCATACTCTGCATCAACATGAGAACACATTTGCACTCATGGTGCTTAACAAATGGCCCGGAACTCTTCCAAATCCTGTCTGAACGGGATTTGAGGCTACCACGTAGCTCTTTGAGAAGGAGGCTAGTTTAATAACTTGGCAAATATAGGAGCAGAAAACTGGGTTTCAGTCCATTTATTTATTTATTCGTAGCACATTCCCAGTTTGGTCTCAGTTTCTTAAAGCGTGTCTGGCAAAAAGCATTTTTAGCTGTCAAATAATTCATGTTTATTAATATACACCCCCCTCATTAGTAAATTCTTGCCGTGTTGCTTTACTCTACTTTGCCCCTCTTTTGGACTGAAGGTGCCAAACGGAGAAACATCAGACATGGAGATTCCAGGAAAGTCCAGCTCAGATAGTGAGCCCCAGGGAGCTTCATTCTCAGGAGGAGAAACACTTATGGGTACCAGCATTTATAGAAAAAAAACCATCAACATAAATGTAACTCATTCATATTTTTACGTCTTCCCAATTCGAATGCATCACCTTTTTTTTTGTCTTGGTTTTTCTCTTTGGTGTTTCACCTCAGGGGACAATTCCCAGCTGGATTTGGACAGTGTAGTTGGACCAGGCCTCGGTAGTCTTAGCAATGATGAAGCAGCCATGGCCGTAATCATGAGCCTCCTGGAGACCGACACAAACTTGGGAGAAGCCGTTGACTTTGAAGAGATGCATTGGTCCTTATAGAATCTGCATTACAATGTATGACAGCCGCTGGGAAACACTTTTTCCACCACTTTGATGGTGGCAGGAACTGCTAAATGCTAAGTCCACGAAGCAGCATTAATTTTTCTTTAAAGACGTTCTTTATTTATTAGATGAAACAACATAAGCTGTGTAGTGTCTGGATGGCTGCTTGAACAGGATCAGGACTGATGACATTAAGGGACACCTGCTTTTCCTCCCCAGAAGGAGGATGTGCCTTTAAAGCCTTTCAGCAGTCTGTCTGCCCTGAAACGCTGTTCCTCACTGCTTTTCCTTAGATCTGACAGCCTCACAAGATCCAAGAACCCACAAATCCAAATGATCATAATGGGGGATTCCTGCCTGTACTTTTCTCCTCAAACTACTTTTAAATAAAGGTTGGGAGTAACGTTGCAAACAAAACTGCACTGAATTGATAAAAGGTTTTAATTTCACTCAGTACAGTATGATTGATTTAAAATGTGAGGAAGACAGCCCGGCCCATCTCTGTAACCCCTCAGGATCCAAACCGTGGGCATCCACGGCGAGACCACACTTCCATAACCTCTAACTTTGAGAGTCAACTTTGGTGTGGCGCTCGGAGAGTTTCTCTTGTCAGTATCTGAACATTTTTCATGGAACCAGTCTTGTAACCTCTTCTTGTCCACTGACCTAAACATACTGTATACGTGTGGAGTTGGTATGACTGCAAACACCATGTATTCAGGCCATATGTGTCTTAAAGGGATGGTTTGCAAATGAAGCCCAGAATTTTATTAACACTAGCTTCAAATGTAATATTTTTTTTTTTTCTTCTATTTTTTTGCCCTTATAGATTTAGGGTTAAGCTATTCGTTACCTCCTCGGATTTGTGGGAAACTTCACACAAAAGCCAAATGGCACTTTAGAGGTGCTGAAAGTGAGCTTTGGTAGCAACGCAGAGCGGCAAACCCTAATTCACATCTGTGACATTATATCAGTACACGTTTAAAGCTGACTTGAATCTGATGGATAACTCAGGAAGTTATCCAGTTTAATGTTTTACATACTTCCCCACATACTGTACATTGGTATGTGTTTGTTCACCTGTGCATCTGTGTTCTCACTCACTGTCAGCTTTGCAGGTAAGCCACAGCTTTAGCTGGCTTTTCTTTTTTTTTTCTTTTTTTTCTTTTTGATATACTATTATGCACCGACGGTCTTTCAAAAGACGCGATCATGGTTTACAGCTTGTTGGGAACACAGCGTCATCAGGTATGCATTCATTAAGGGATTGTGCTATGCAGAACTATCATTCCATACGTTCTGATTTTGAAGGTATGTTACTTTCCTTTTCTCTACGTGTAATGGTCATGTGCATGACTCCTGAATTTATAAGAACCTTTGCCGACTTACGATCCAATGTTTGATAAGATGTTGAGTCCCTGAACTTTATGGATCCTGTTGCCATTTACCTCATGTAGAGTTTTGACTTGTCCTCACTTAGAATTGCACATTTTAGCTTTTCCTAATAAAAACTAAAAGCATTGATAGCCATTCTAATGATGATCCGTTTGTTAGCGGTCTGCTGAAGAGCCACGCGGCTTCTGATTTTTTTTTTTTTTAATGGAGTCACCCAAGCATGTCAAAGTGTTGTCATGTAGTGGATCTTACAGAAAATTGATGCCAGATAATATAGAAATTGCGTTTTTACACACAGGTTCAGTTGTAAAAATGAAAAAAAAAAAGCTATTTGCTTTTGGATAAGTTGTAAGCACTTTGTATATTTCCCCCCGTCTCAAATTATAAATGTAACTATTCTAATTTATTAACGCAGAGCTATAGGTTGATCCAGCAAAATTATCATTTGGCACATCAATTTTAGACATACTTTATATCCTGGTGACTGTTGTGTGTGGGACATTTACCAGTGTAATTTTAGGTGTTGTAGACTGTGGTAGGGAGTGTAATGGAAATCAAAATCTGTGTTTCTTTTTTTTTTTTTTTTTTTAACCCCCCCCCCCCCCCCCCCATTTTTGTCAGAAAGGTTGTGTGTCTGTATTTTACATCGGTGATAAGTAACCACTCACCCTTTTAACAATTCATGGAACAGTTTTAAGAGTCTATGTGGGTACCGTGGGACACAGTTTAGTGATTTCTCAAGTTAAGGATTTTTTCAAAAAGAACTCGTCTTTCAAGGACAGAAAAGGCTGTTGTGAATCATGAAGAATACTGTCTTTTCTCTGTAATGCTTGAATTGTGAGGAGCCAGTTGATGGAGCAGCTGAACTCACAAGGACCCTCCTGCCTGTGTCCGAAGTGCCTTTGGACATTTCTGCTCGGACACACAATGAACCTGTGTTTCCCCAGGAGGCCGCCTCCCACGCGGCGCCGCTGAAGACTGAACGGAGGGCTGAAATGCATCATTGGATTAACTTGACGCACCGTGGCACACCATGCTCCCTGTGAATGAAGTGGATGCTTGTTCAGAGATGAAACGGGCGATACACGTTGGCTTTGGTATTCTCTAACCTAACCAAACATGCAGAGCTACGGAGCCGTGCCATAGACACAGGCTGGTCCTTTTTAAAGGCAAAATGTCTATTTTGTATGTGCTTTGCTGTTTCTGTTCTTCCTCCATTGTTGCACCGTTGTGGCTGTTATTTCCTCCAAAAGCTAAAATACTGCTCCCACATCAGCTTGTTTGATGGTGCCAGAGTGATGGACCTTTTCAAGAGGTCACAGATTATTTTGCTTTTGTCTCCATTTGAAATAAAACTAGTCTCTTTTTTTTTATATAGTCATGGGGACTTTTTGTTGATTACACATCAATCTCTGTGTCTAGTTACATTTAACTTTAGTTGAATCAGTAGTCTCTGGAAACTTGTGCGTGAATCGGAGGATGTTTTCTTTTTTTTTTTTTTTTTAACTTTTAGGATTATATTGCCTCTGTTGTACCTCTTTCTTTTCAATAGGTCCCCCCCCCCCCCCCCAGTACTACAGGTCACTAGAAGAAACACTTGATTTTTTATTTTTGTTTCATCATTTCTGCTATGATCAGCATCACTGGACTGTCCTCCCAGGCTTTCGTGTTAATAAATACGAGTTTACCAAAACCTCAACGGGATCTTCGAAATTGTTAGTTTTATTTATTGCAAACGCAAATGAAGAAAGAATGTTTAAAGAACAGCAACACTGAAGTTAGAAAAGCCACTTTTCAGTCTCACATCTTGCAATAAGATTAATTACATTTGCCTTGAAGTGCACATAGTGCATTCCCTTTTGCCCGCCACTCTGAGAAGATTATTTCAGAGTAATTTGTAAAATGTGACCAGGTCAAATTAGCAGAGATGGCGTAAGCTGGGATTTGGTATGTATATAAAGTCAGTTGTGAGTGTGGAGCTGTTGCTCCTTCATTACAGAATGGGCCAAGCTGCTAACCTGCCACGTAGGAGAGGAGAGTCCTACATCACAGAGCTGTACGAATGGTTCAGGTAAGATTTGATTTATTTAGCTGTTAAATATTCGCTGACAAGTACTTCAACACTACTTGTGTATTCAGGTACAAGATCCCGGTCAGTAAAGTGGAGAAGAGAGTACTGTCGGCACAGATTTCATGGTTTGTAGAACTGGATATAAAACCTCTCAATAATCAGCAGCTACAGGTGTTTCCGTGCACTGGAAGCAATTGAGAAGGCTATATGAAGATGGCAAAAAGTTTTCAGATGAGCATTTCCTCGGATCATTATCTATGAAATGACATACGAGAGCAGCTTTGTCGAGATCTGAAGACCAAGAAAAAGCTCCTCATAGCATTAATCAATAAAATGAAATGGCCTTCTAGAAGACGTGGCAGATTGGTGCCATGTTCTGCTGTGTAGTAACACGACTACGGAGCAATGCTTCTCCAACTTTTAAACATTGGGGTGGAGACGCTGCAGCAAATGGAGTGTGGGCTGTTTCATTTTTGGTGTTCGCTTCGAGTGTCTTCCAAAACTGAGGTTGATGAGAAGTTCAATAATTAAAGGTGTCCACAGTAGGCCACCTCAAGGCCTTCACAGTCCATCAGTATCAGTGAATAGACCTTTTAAGTTTAGAAGCCATTTGCTGTAAGCAGGGGTGAAAACTGCAGCCTTTTTGTTATGAATCTGCTCTATATATACATAAATTTAAGATCTAAATCTATCGAGAACTGAACTAATTTTAGCTGCAACCAGATAGTGTTGCCTTTCGAAGGAGTAAAATTCCCTTTAAAGAAGGTTCCCAAACTTTTTCTTCAGACCTTTTTGTTTTTGGTAAATTGAAACTTAATCCTTCAGGATTTTAAAAGACTAATGAAGCCAAAAATATCGAAGAAGCCTGTCATCTTTAACTTGATGCCTTTTGGAAATTAGGTCGCTCTCACTCAGCTGTATGCTGCTGTTTGTACTTAGCTGTGGCAGCATTTGTATAGACAGTTATCCATAATCCCCCTTTATTTCCATGACAACACATGGCTGATTAGCTTCACTCTGTAATGATGCTGTAAATTGGTTCCAAAATCATTTGGCCTCATTACCTGAGCACTCCACTCATAGAGTGCAAAGAAGCTCTCCAACATGTGTAATCTCCACAGGTCGGGGATGGGCTGACCTTAATTCTCATTTTAAAAGTCATGTCCTCTCTCGTCGCAGGGCTGAACCTTCAGCTGTACTCCTTCAATGCTTTTTTTATGTACTTCAACTGAAACTCTCCTTCCTTTTTGTTTGTAGAAAATTTATAAATGAGTGTCCGAGCGGCCTGATCACTCTTCATGAGTTTCAAAGGCATTTCTGTTATGGAACCGTGGGCGTTGAATCAGCTGAGTATGCTGAACAGATTTTCCGTACATTGGACAATAATGGGGTAAGCAACATGTGATACTGTGAGGGCTGTAGTTCTCCTATTCATAGGTGTTAACAGATGGTTTCTATCATGATTTATGATGAATTGTCTCAAAGTTGCTCTGTCCCATCACATCATCACTCTGGGGGGTTGCCAGTACAACGGGGAGGAACCTTGGAGTAATTTTTTCAACACGATTTGCCATTTAATTCCCATATCAAACAGGTCTTCTTTCATCCGTGGAACATTACCAAAATTACAGGCATCCTGTCCCAAAGCGATGCTGAAAAACCTGGTTCAGGCATTCGTTAAATCTATGCTGGACTATTTAAATACAATTTTACCAGAAGGCATAAACAGCTCAGAGTGCTGACACATTTCTCCTGTTTTTGCCTCCCTTCTTTGAATTTTGGATAGTTTAAAATTCTTTTAAAAACCTATAAAGCATTTAATGGCCAGGCGCCATCTTATTTGGAAGATCTTATTAATCCCGATTAGCCCCCTGTTTGTTCCCTGGGTCCTGGCTTGAGTCTGATTCTCAGGATCTGTAAGACTAAAACTGGAGGGAGAGCTTTTAACTTTCAGGCTCCTCTCTTGTTGAACTGGCTGCTGTTAAATACTAAAACCCTCTCAGTTTTTAGAACAGTTTTTGAAATATACTATACTAAATATCTTAATTTACTGGTTTGTTTGTGTCCTAGCTGTTTGAACATGCCCCTTTTGTCTGTTTTTTCAGGATGGTGTGGTTGAATTCAGAGAGTATGTCATGGCCATCAGCATGCTTATTGAAGGCTCAGCTGTGGAGAAACTTCACTGGTCATTCAAACTCTACGACAAAGACAGAGACGGAGCCATTACTAAGGACGAAATGCTGGAGATCATGCAGGTGTGTGTGCTTTTGCTCTGGTATCGCACACAAACGCTGTACAAAGCAAAACCAGAGCTTTTGTTCTGACGATTGTTGTGCGAGATGTCGTGTCTTTGAGTTTGACTGGTGGGTGTTTTCTTGTGTTCGCAGGCCGTTTATAAGATGAACATTGCTGCTGCTCGAACCAAACCCAACACACTCACAGCTGAAGAATGCACAAACAGGATATTTGTGAGATTAGATAAAGACAACAATGGTGAAGAGATGATTTTCCCTTTCTGCTTGAAAACGCAGTGGACACTTATTTAGACCTGGAATTAAACAGAGATATCACACTCTCTGTCAGATGAATAGAGCGCTTAGTGGGTCTTTTCCCCCTAAGGGAACTGTAGAAAGTAAATATCCCAACCATATTGTCCACCACTGTAACTTTTCTTGGTTTTCTAATGGTCTCAGTGGACGTACAAGACTGCTAAAGAAAGATTAAAATCTGATTGTAGCGCATAAATCTCAACCCACTGGGTCCCAATGCAACTTGTATGGCAGGTCAGGTCTTAATTGAACTTTTAATCTAAGGTTTAATTAAATCTGAAAATCCTCTAAAGAAGTTTAGCTGTGATAGAAATCTAATGAAACACATTTCTTCAACCACTTGAAACAAGATCATTATTTGGTGAGAATATCTCTGAAGTGTACTTATAGCTCAATTGAAGTATTTAATAGATTGAGTAGTTTGAGTGTGATGCTGAAGTTCAAGACATTTAGCAATGGTTTTGTCACAGGAGTATAAAATTGGTTTTCTTATCCCTGTATTCTGATTCATAAGAATAAACATTTACATTTTGTAAATGAGTCCTCAGAGACAAAGGGGGGACCAGATCAAATGATGTTGATGGAGTCTGTCCTCTGCTGTTTGTCTGTAATTGCTGCCTGTCCTTGTTCTGTCTATAGCCATCATAAGTCTGGAGGAGTTCATAGAGGGAGCTCTGGATGATGATTGGATCAGAGAGATGCTGGAATGTGACCCCAGCACAGTGAAGGTGGAGAGGCCCCTGAGGAGGGACACCGCTTTGGGGACACATGGTTGACCTGACCTGTGGTGATGTTGAATTCTCCGGGGAGAGAGCCAGTTTAGACTGAAATTTGTAGAGACAGAATGATATCATAGTCTGTTACATAACTTTAAAGTAGGTGCTTGAGAGTAGAAAATGCATGTAGTTTTATGAAGTTTCCACAACATGAAATGCAATGTTTATTCTATTGAAATATTCTTGTCCATATTGTAATATTGTAATGTCTGTATTATGTGACTTGATTTCAGATGGAAATGTTCTTTTATTTTAATCTGACAGCTATGTTTGAGAATAAAATTTCAGATTAATATGTTACCTAAAGCGTGCCATCAACTGAAATGACTGGTACAATCATCTGGAAAAAGAAGAGTTTAAAAAAAATCTGTATAAACTGGCATGATAAGCAGCTTCAACATTCGCATGCAGCATAGATGTTAATATCAGAATAATCTGCTGATAAATAAGCGGTGTGAAAGGGCCTTTCTGCATGCTCACTTTTGAATTTTGCTTTTAATGTTTTCTGCATTGTTTCTTTAAGTAAAACTTACAATTTTTAAGAAACGGAATTAACGTTTATTTTTTATTTTCCAATTTAAAAATTATTATTGGCTGTTACTCATCACTAGATGTCGCTTGTGCTTCTTTAACTTAGATCCACCACAGATATGTAATGACCTACTAGACTTTTAGGAAAATGCTACCTTCGGCTTACAGAAACAAAATCGAAAAAAAAATTATAAGTATCATAAATGTATAAATTGTTAAGCTCTGCAATTGAACGACTTTTATCACAATAATCCACGATAAATAAAGAGACGTAATAATTTTAAGGAATACTTTGTTCTTGTGAACTGTTACCGATATTAAGGAACGTTTTTAATTCTTAAAAACTCACACATCCCACCCCGCCGTAATACAGTGAACGCAACAGGGCCCTGTTAGAAAAAGTTCCTGCTCCGGGCCAATCCCGGTCGGAGCAGGGCGGGATTTTCCAGCCATGACGTCCCAACTTTTCCAACTGACTTGTCACATCTACATCATGGCGTAGCGATGTGGGACGCGGGGGTTGTACTGGTGGGCACTGAGAAGTTAAGAAACTACACTCTGTGGAGTCTTATGTACATGGTAGAGGAAACAAACCAACGGAAAATCTAATTTCTTCTTCGAGCTGACTCGCGGTAAGAAACTCTGTGGATTTTTTTTTTTATTTATTTTAATTTTCCGGGTCGTGATTTATTTTAACATTAACTAAGTGCGGACCAACTGCCTTGGCTCGCGCCCGCGTTTGTTTAACGTTTTAACTCCCAACGGCCGATTTTTAACTTTGACCTGTTTTTGACAATGTCCGACAAGTCCGAGCGGGCTTCAGGGGATGCTTTCTATTAACCGGTGTAGTTAGTTAACGAGAAGTCTCACTTTCAATTCATGTGTTTTTGGTATTAAAACTGTAACAAAAAAACAACAATTGCTCCTTATGTATATCTAGTCCTAATTCGCTACCCGTTGGTAACGGTAATGGTTTGTTTCGAGAAATATGTGGAACAAAAATGGGTTTATGGCTGCCACATCTCCGGATTTGTGGTTAGCCTCTCCCACACAGCTTTGAGGGCACCTCTTTTGGAGAAACTAAACTACATTAAGTGTGTCGTTTGCCTCAAGGTGGGGTTTAGATTCAGCCTGGATACCCGGTGGTGTTGAGCTGAAGTTGCCCAGACTGTAAAGTTTACTGTCTGGAGTCTTTTCCAGGGCGGTGAAACCTGATCAGTTTGTTTTATTGCCCCCACGTCGACCTCGAAAGCTGTTTGGTCTTCGTTTTTTCAAAAGCTTTCCAAAACAAGTGAATTGTCTTCAAAGCAAACGCCACATGTTCTCAACATGACCCGACCACATAGAGCTTGGTTTTGAGCATCTATTGCTCTTCACAGCAGCAGCCTTAAAATATGGCATTTAAAAAAAGAAGAAAGAAATTCAACTCTTTATCGAAAGCTCACCTAATTTGGGGGAAACTCCCATGGCTCTCATTGTAACTTCTTCCTTCCTACAGTGCAAATGGGGAAAGAAATGCAAGGAATTTGTGGAGTAATATTAAACAATGTTTCACTATAAAGCTTGAAAATCAACAGCTGTGTGGAAAGCTGTGCCACATGGACACGATAAAGTGTTGCATTTCACTGCGTTTGGCCGGAATGACAGAGATTTGTAACTTTTTAGTCAAATTAAGGAACAGGTTGTGAGTACAATGAAAGGAATGTGAGCTGCTGTCCAACTTTGGGGATCTCTACTGTGATCTCGTGCACACAGGCACAAGAGTTCTCGAAGAGGTGTTGCATTTAACCTCATTATTTCCACCTTTTGAAAGATATTTATCAAAAGAAAAGGCCTTTCCCCACTTTGCGCTTTCTGTTTTTACACGGGCCTTGTTGTCTGGTGGTATAAAATTAGAGATGATGTATTCTGCTGGCTCACCCACTTTGGAAATAGCTGCAGGTTATTCTGGAGCAGCGTCCTGTAGGCGTCCTTTGAATCATTAGACGCAGCTTTCTACTGTACCGCTACATTTCATGCATCTTTAAACCAGGAGCCTTTCCTCAAGATCACTGGTACACTGCTTACGGTCAAATCGCTCGCACGACTAGTTATAGTGGGGCAGTTCAACAGAAAATAGGAAGTTGATTATCTAGATGTGCAGAGCAGATTGTATCTGCTCCCAGTTTGAGGTAAAATGGGCTGCTGTGTTTTTGTTTTTTTTTCTCTCATGAAATCGATGTGCAAAGGTGAAAAATGAGCCACGGCCTGCACGAGTCAAAGCATAGAAAGTGTGATTATGTGGAAAGGCATGGGTCTGCTCAGTCCTGTCCGTGGTCAATCGTTCCGTTACCTGGATAAATATAGAAGAAGCTATATGATTTATGCCCGGTTTGTAAATTCCTCTCTTACCAAGACCTTACCACCATGGCAACTGGATCTCAACACATGCTGTTAAAAGTCAGCTGCGCTGCGGTTGTAAACTCTTGTCTTCCCACAGACAAGAGACCCTGAGGCTTCTGTTTTGTTTTCTATTTCCTGTGCAGAAGCTGAGTTTACAAGGTTTTTTTTCTTTTTCTTTTCCATACCAGGAATACTTGAGCTCTCCTTAGGTTGTCCAGTGAGAGTGAGTTATAATGGTTCTCTCTGCCTAAAGGGACCAGTGCTGCAGGATTTGAAAGCAATTATTATGGTCCAATCTCCCTCTTGTGTTCATTATCCTCTGGATGTCTCCATGAATTACATGGCTGTTTCACCAAAGGGCAAGACTGCCTTTTGAACACATTCTTTGTCCTTTTTGGTTTAGTTTTAGGGGTCTTTGAAAAGGCTATGCAGGCAGGTGTTGCTGTAAGCATTATGCGTGCTGTAGCAGTGCATGCCCCTCAGTCAAAATACCCTGCTATGATGAACAATAGCCTTCTCTGTGTGTTTTCATGGTTGGTGAGAGTACTGCCTATAGAAAACAGACAGACAGTGAGACATTGTTTTTGTGAGCAGTGCTTGGTTGATGAGATTTTGAGATGTCTCCATCGATGGCAAACTTGCACAGACTGAACATACACTTTGACGGCAAACTCAGGTAAAACGTTTCTCCTCAATTTGCTTTAGGCACGAAATACAAAACTGAACCAAATCTGTTGTAAAAGTTGGATTATTCAGGAGAATTATGAAGGCAGGGTTATGTCTCCTCATCTGCTTGCTAGACAGCTCTCTTGTGTTTACATATGACTAACGCACCGTGCAAGCTTCCTGGGACGTGAGGACAGAGGACACGTCTCTGTTATTAGGTATTCGTAGCCTTCAGCTCTACGTCCACCTCGAATCCTGGATGGAAATGCTCAGACAGGTACTTCATACGTGTTTCGCCCTGACTGTTACATGGACTGTGGGTCTGAAAGCAACATGCCTGGACCTGGTCTGGTGTGTTTGAAGTTTGTTTGCTGAAAGTCATGTGTTAACTTTGCCCATATTTGCTCTTCGGCCGCGAGAGAAAACCTGACTCTGGTTTTTGTAGTGGATGCCCTCCAGGCCCTCAGTTTGAGTCACCACACAACAGACTGAGTAAACTCAGATGCTGTTAAATACTGGATTCATGATATTGTTTTGCTGAAGCATTCTGCATGGCTGTAACTGTTGTCAGTTGAAAATCTAGTAATTTGGCCTCCGTGTGTTGATGGGTATCTGGGATTGTAACAGAAAGCCAAACACTACCTCAGTGCTGTTAGAGCATGTTGTTTTTAGGGTAAATGGGGTTAGCCCAATAACTTGGGTGATTTGTTCGCAATATTGAGCTGGAAATCAGAGACGCCAGTATTCCTAATACTAACAAGCTTAGACGAGGTGTATCACTGCCTAGTATTGCATCATGGACAAAGAAAAAACTACCAGAACGTTCAAACATCGAGTTTACGTCCCACACGCACCCACTGAAGGTAACCTGAGAGAAGCATTTTAATGCGCATTGAGACTTTTGCTGCTGGGGACCTCTCAGCAGTTCACCGTGGGCACGCCGGCTCGTCTCGCCCTGCTGTGTGTTGTGTTTTTATGTTTTAGTGCGTGCTTATTTTACACATAATGGAAAATGTGACCACAGAAATGCTGAAATGACTGTGCTGGGTCTGTGGGTGGTTTCCATAAAGTTTGAAAACGGTGCTATGTCGCAGTGTTGAGTGCTCCCAGGATCATTGGTCTGTGCAGAGAGCCTCCGTAATACAGCAGAGCAGTTTGATTAAACAGTCAGAGATAAAGGGGCTGCTGTGTTGTGTGGGCAAATGTCCAATACTGTGACACTAAATTTATCCCCACCCCACTCCAAATAAAGTGTCCAGTGTCCTATTGGCAGGACATTCTGTGTACCAATATTTTTTAGGTAAATGGCCTGATTGATATTCTAAAATGCTTTATTCATCAGTCTTACTCGAACAAAATCTGCATACAGCCTCTCCAGTATCAAGCATGTAAAAGTAGCACAACTCAGCAGAGCAGTCATCATTTTATCCTTCAGTTGGGTTTATCACAGTCATTTTAAACCCACCACAGTTCCCAGGTTGTCGTATATCCGTTTTTAACATTCACAAGCATGGTATTTTACCAGCCAGAGTATTCTATTTCAGAGCTGAGAGCAGTGTAATTCCTGGGTGGGAACATTTCTGTGACGATACGTTCGATGCCAAGAATTACCGCTGTGCATTGCCCAGACGGCTGAACAGCCATGTGACTGCTTTGCTGAATTTGTACTCTTCATGATCGCTCCGCATACTCAAATCTCAAGCTGACAGAACTGCAGGAATTTTGTCAGATGGCTAAACTAAGATGATCAAATTCATCATGCCGATTTGGTTCGGGAATTCTTTCACGGTGCATGTCAGATTCCTCATGTTTTAGAGGTGTTTTTCTGTTAATCACAGAGGTATTTGATGACTTTCCTATATTTAATTTTTGATTCCGTGATGCTTTTCACAAAAATGGGGCCAAGTGATTTTTCACCGTGAGATAAAGGTGTCATTGCTCTTAAAGGTTCATCAGCAGTGACCGAAGATGATGTCTGATGCCAGCGACATGTTGGCTGCTGCCCTGGAGCAGATGGATGGTATAATAGCAGGTAAAGTTCTCCAGCCGCGTTAAGCATCATTGAAACTTTTGTCTCAATGTTTACTAAATAAATCACTCGATGCAGTTATGTTGCGAATGCTTATTTTTGGCTTAGTAAAAGCATAAAGCAAATAATTCCTTGAAATCCCTCTTCCATGTTGAGTAAACATTGATAAGACTTTCTCTGGCGTCCCGTCGTGGTTTATTGCACAGCTTGACATATCAGATGCTTACGTGATGTCTGGAGCTCAGAGGTTTGTAAGAGGGTTTAGCTTTTATTCTGTGCTTACATGGGCTGTTTTGACATTTTCACAATAGGTACCTTATAGTTTAGAAATAAACTATGTAACTTGTATAATTTGCCATATTCAACAGAGAATTTAAAGTCAAACCACTGCTTTTAATGGTCGGCTCCAACTACCTTTATTGGAGTTATTTAATTTTTTTTCACTTTGCGATAGTAGACTAAAAGTAAGTAAATAGAGGTCTTATTATTTATGTCACGGTGAATTGAGATGGTGTAAGCTTTGACTCCTTGTTTTATTGCCCTCTCTGTACTATAAGGTTCAATATCTTCTCTGTGTTTCTTTGCCTCAGGCTCGAAGGCCATAGACTACTCCAATGGTTTGTTTGACTGTCAGTCGCCTACTTCCCCTTTCATGGGTAGTTTGCGGGCGCTTCACCTCTTGGAGGACCTGAGGAGTGTCCTGGAGTTGATGGACACAGAGGAAAGGGAAAGTCTCCGCTGCCAGATCCCTGACTCAACGGCTGACAGTCTGGTCGAGTGGCTTCATGGTCACCAGGTGAGAGCCCGACATCTACAAAGACACATTACACTCTGAAATCTCTAATGTAACAGCGTTGCATTGATTACAACTACTCATAAAACCGACCCAAGTGTGAGAGGTTTGTTCACAGAAGATCACAGATTTGTCACGCTAACCTCTAGAGGTGCACCGAAATGAAAATTTGTGGCCGAAACCGAATAATAATTAATCACTTGGCCGAATACCGAAACCGAAACCGAATATTACAGTTCAGTTAAGTTATCAAAAGTTAGATTTTTCACCATTTTTAAATATTGCTTAAATCTACGCCTTACAATAAATGTTTAGACATGTTTTTCAAAGAAAATAAATGTTTATTTGAAATCTTCAAAAGTTATTACTAATAACTATAACTAATAACTAGAGATAAGTTTCATTAATTCCCATTTTCAATTCATTCTGGGTTTCTTTTCATTCATTTCATACAACAAAAAATATTATAATATTATAAAAGCGTTCCAACACAAAAATGTAAAAACATGCAATATAACAAATTATCTGAGTGTCCTTTTTGGCATAGAGTCTAGGTAGCCTGCTCCTTCAGGAACAGTGGCAGCATTTTTTGTAGTTTGTGTGTTTTGCCTTTAAGTGATATTTTTAGACTGAAACTACTACGGTGAGAAGACAATTCAACTTGGCTGTAAATGCAGGAGTTTTTATTTTTAATTTATTTTGAAATACATGCTTTTACGTGGAAACAAGTAAAACAGGAAGTAGCGTCGGTTAGCTCCGAGAGCTTCACACAGAGACCGAGGAGCACCTGTAGCGTGATGTTACCTGCTAGTTTATTTTTATTTTATTACTCCATGCTTCGTGGTGTTTGCTGTAACTGTGTGAATGTAATGCAGAGGAGAAGTGTAAGTTAAAGAATCCTAGTTCTGACCGTGAAGATTGCCTCTGGGGAATGACTCTGCCGTTGGTTGAGAAGCAGCTAAAGTGGCCAGTATTACTTTGATTATTTATTGGTACCAGCGACAATGCTAAGAATGCTATTTCTTTAATGATTACAACAACTAATGTTGTATTTTATTTTGTTTACTTGTTTACTTGAACATTTAGTTATACGGTGTTGATGTGGCGTTAATAAACATCTGTGAAAAGAACCGGAGTCTCGCATTGAATCAATGGGCGGCATATTGGCAGAGTTTACAGATCACTTTGGTTGTGTCGACTCCGCCGTCTGGAAGTGGATAATTTTGCGTCACCACTATTCGGCCTCCGATTCGGCCACTCATTTGGCTTTCGGCCGAAAGCCGAATGTGGTTTTTTTTGCGTTTTCGGCCGAATATTTTCGGTTGCCGAATATTCGGTGCACCTCTACTAACCTCTCTCTACTGCTCATCAGAATAGTGTAGCCTCAGGGTTTATCAGTTTCACTTGTAATGTCACATAACTGGTTTATCTTGATGCTCACAAAAGGTTTGAAATATAGAGGCTGCTGTTGCTTTTCTTTTATCACTCCCTAAAGGCTTCGGCTTCTTTTGAGATTTATATTTCAAAGTTGGTGCAAGTTGTATAATTGTGAAGGAAGTTTGTCTGAGATGGACAGAAAGTACTTTAGTGCTTGTGATTTGATAGTGATTAATGTTGTTGTGTGTGCTAAAAACTGAAACTGAATGCTCCACCACATCGGCAAACAGTCCTGTAAGCAAGTATACAACTGATTTGTTTGCTAAGAGGAAACATGACTGTCTCGCTCTGCAGAGTTCCCCAGGAATGTGACATGAATTGCTGGTATTGTCAGTGTCTCTGCCAGAGTGCAGAAAGAAGCACGCAGACTTCTTGGGAATCGGAGTGGTGTTTGTGAGAGTGATGGGCTGCAGGCCAGAGAGAGTTTTTGTGTAGTGCTGTAACTTGCTCTCTGGAGCAGACTGACTCTGATCCTTCTTTTCAGCCATGTAAGGCTTTGTTTTTGAAGGGTAGAGCAGTGTAGTCGGACTCACTTTTATGTGAAAAAATTTGATTTAAGGTCATCATTTGACAATTTAAACCCTTGAGGCTTTTAAGATGAGCATTGCTAATTAACTGGCCTGTGTCACTGCTCTTCAAAAGGTCTGATACACTTCCTTGTGCAGCTTTGTGTCTGATCCGTCTTTCTCCTCTACCTGCAGTCCAATGGGCACATCTCTCTGAGTGGAGGCGACCATTACCAGGAGAGGCTTTCCCGATTCGAGAGCGATAAGGAGTCCTTGGTTCTTCAGGTATCCACCTAACCATACTTTAACATAAAGACTCACTTCTCACATTTGTAGTTCTGCTAAATGGACATAAAATTGTGGTATTTTCTGTGCAGGTGAGTGTGCTGACCGACCAGGTGGAGGCTCAGGGAGAGAAGATTCGAGATTTGGACCTGTGTTTGGAAGAGCACAGGGAGAAGCTTAACGCCACCGAGGACATGTTGCAACAGGTGTGTGTATTTCATACATGATAAGGCCAGTTTTTGAGATTCTGCTGATCATTTTATGTGTTTATATAGTCATTATAACGGCATGCATGCTGTTGTCCCTGTTTACTCTGCCGGTACTGTCTACCTGACAGCCACAAAACAATGTTTTTTTTGTTTTACAGATCAAAAAATGTACGTTTTGTTTTATCTGCTTTTGTAGGAGCTTCTGTGCAGAAGTTCTCTGGAAACCCAGAAGCTTGAGCTGATGTCTGAAGTGTCCAACCTCAAGCTGAAGCTGAACTCTATGGACAAGGAAAGACTGAACTTCAATGACAGATTTAGGGACAGCGAGGTACACAAGCTACTTCTTTGGATTGGAATACTCTCCTTTTTTCAGTCTCGCCCAACACATACATGCACACGCATGCCTCAAACAAACTCTCGTTCATGTTCTCTGGGATATTATTTTAATATTTCAGTTGTCTTTTCAGCTTCACAAAAATTTCCCCTCAAGGTAGCGTCAACATTTGCTGAATTAGTCATGGGAGATATGCCTGCAGTCTGTGTTGTGAAGAACATCGTAGTGCAGACTGATTTATTTCCTTTTTTTTTGGATTTTCTGCCTTCTGGTCAAAGTATTTTTAAAGATTAAGATGTTGTTTACGAGAGATGGGAAGATAACTGCCCCCAGATGAACCATGCAGGATATTTGGAAGGCTTTCAAACACGTTGTGTTATTGTTACTGCAGTACTGTCGTCTCTTCCACCCCACTGGAACAAAAAAGCTGTTTTCCACGTTCCGCCTCACAGCTCATAAATCAGAGCTTCCCCTCATTTAATCTCTGCTGCTGCTTTGGAGCTTTTACTCTCTAAGGAATCCCCCTTAAACTTATCTTGTCTCATATTTAGTCTGTGCTGCATTACACCAGTTTTAGATATTTAATCTTCCTGATTTGCATGATAGGAATGAAATGACAGTTTCTACTGCTTTTAGATATTTGCTATTTTACATCCATCTTAAAATCACATTACTCTCTCCTCTGCAGGATTTGATTCTGGAAATTGATGAACTACGGTACAGATTGACTGACCTGGAGGGTGAAAAACTACAGTACGAAAAGAAACTTAAATCCACAAAGGTGAGTTGTCACAGTGCACTTTGCTCCCTTTTCACATATAATCTGCTTCAGTAAAACAATCAATGCTTTTATGATATGACATCACAGTCACAAAAAGAAAAATTCCATACTCGTGCAGTTTATCGGAGCCTTCTTTCTTACCCTCCAAAATCAAATCTATGCTCTCCTTTTATGATCCGATGAAAGTCCTTGGTCTGGACTTTGCACATGTGCTTCACAGCAGGAGACTTTCTGTTGAAAGTTTGTGCTCACAGCTGGAAATGAGAGGAAGTGTGATGCAAGGCAGGACGTGATGAAATAAGGCTTTGGAAAATACTGTTTTCTTTACAACATGTTGAAAATAGCAGATCAAGCCATGTGTTGTGTTGACATCGATACCTTATGTTTCTGAATATATCCACGATCACGAGGTGGAGGGCTGAAAGCGGAATGATGCAGCAAGTCCCCCATGTCCACTCGGTAGTAAATGTTCTGGAGGAGTAGCTTCTCCTTTCGTACGTTGTCTTCAGGAGATTTCCCTCCTGACTTGGGTGACGAATCTCATATGCTGCGAACATCTGCGTTTGCACGCAGTACTTAAGTGTCATTCAGGTTAAAGAAAACATGCAAACTCTTTGTCTATTCACAAGTCCAAGTGAAGCTTATTCATTTTAAATAGGAGATATTGTGAATCTGGGGGTTTCAAGGCTCAGAGCTACTGTACTTTATCTCAACCCTTGTTCTCGGAGTGTAACGATACTGAATGTTAATTCTTATCTAGATTAAGACTTGAAGTGGAATAGCATTCCTTAAGTTTCTACCCATAAAGTTCAAAATGGTGACACCTTCTAATGTCCCCTTGCTTCACTTCAACTGTCTTCACATGTGCTTCCATTTCTATTTTCTTTTTCCCCCTTGGTGTGTCTCTCTGCTGCTAGTCGCTAATGGCCAAGCTTTCTAGCCTGAAAATCAAAATGGGCCAGATGCAGTTTGAGAAACAGAGGAAAGAGCATAAACTCCAGGCTATGAAGGTTTGCTTTCCTCAAGATGATTGTTGTGCTTGCAGTATGATTATGGTTTTTGACCTCTCCCTTTAGTTCCTTTTTGGTGTTTTTTTTTTTTTGTTTGGTTTTTTTTTCAAGGGAAGAAAAAATAAATCTGCAGGGTTCCTTTTTTTTTTTTTTTTTTTTTTTTTTTTTTTTTTTTTTAGCTAAAGAGAATTTAGCTTTTTTTATGTCAAATGGCGATATCACTCAATTCATTCATTTAAGAGCACAATGCAATGAAACATATAAAGTGCAATTAGAAATGTTACTTCCTTTAAATCAAAATGTACAAAGCACTAGTTTCAGCATTTTTAAAGCCACAGGTATGCTTTAATTGTAGGCTTTTGTCAAGCGTTGGCAAATTTCTGTGACCCCTCCCCCCAGTTTACACTTTTTTTAAAAAAAATTTTTGGTCCTCTATCTACAGTTAACTGTTTCTGTCTGTTTGATTTCTGTTCTGGCCACTAAAACGTGGTTTGTTATTTTTTCCTCCTTATAACAGAGTGCATAATTCTTCCTGCCTCAGTCCTCCGAAACATCCGTGCATGCCACCCACCTCAAACACATTGTTACCCTTCCAGCAGGTGTGGCTTGCGTGCCTCTGTGCCACGTCAGCGTCTGTGGACCTTTGTTGTTGTGGTGTGCTTGTAGTGCTGAGTTGGGGTGGGGGAGGTGATGCCGGTGTGGAGAAGATGTTCTCACTGATGTCCTCTGTTGGACAGGAGGAGTTAGCCATACTGAGGACGCAGCTGGAGGGCAAAGGTGGAGAGATGAGGACCCTACAGGATGAGACAGGCTTCGCAGCCATCGGCATGAGCGGTGCAGATTCCTCTGAGAGAGGTGGGACAGCCAGCCAATCGCATGCCCCGCTGAAAATGAGCATGCCTCAAGTTCTAATCTGATTTATTTGATATGAACGTGTGATGTCTTTGGGTAAATTACCATAGCTGAAGTTCTCTATAGTTTTTGTCATAATATTTTTTGTCCTGTTTAGTCTCTCATCCAGATGAAACTCTTAGAAAGAGGCTGAAAGAAAAACGTAAGGGGGGTTTTTATGCTTGTGTTCATTTCTCCACTTCATCATTGCACCCACCCCAACCCTCGTTTGCATGAACGAGCATGAGCCATCTGAACTCTGCTTGTCCATTATAACCCTCGTAGCGGAGTTCCACATCCCAGTTAGACTGTTCAACTTTGATTTACTTGTTTTTTTTTCTTTTTTGAATGGAATGAGGTCTTCCATGTCCACCGTCTGTGTTTTTAATGTCCAACTTAAAACAACAACAAGAACCGTTTGCTTTATGTTTTCAGCAGGAATGAGGAATGACCTGTTGTTATAACCATTCAGGCTGCTCACTCATCCCTCTGACTCATGTCCTCCTACAATAATCACATCTTGTACCCCTCAATGTCTCTCCTCAAAGTCCCCTAAACCTTCCCCTGCTCACACCAGCAGCCTGCGTGTGCCCTGCTAACCCGAACTGTCGTCCTGTTCATTGCCGTCTGACAGTATTTGTTGTGAGAGCTGTCTTCTTTTTTTTGTGCCTGTTCCCATCACCTGTACTAAGAAGAGTTTATTAATTGTATAGAACAATTTCATTTTTCATTCTCTGCACACATTCCCCTCAGCACATAGGAGCCCAGTTTAATAGAATTGCATAACGAGTCCCTACTTTACTGCTTTCATCATATTTTCAAAATGTCTGATTTTGGGGAAAAAATGTGTAGGAACACATTGAAGCTCATAACCCAGCTATCTTTATTAAACACACCCTTCCAACAGTCACAGTCTGATGTGCCCTTAGAGTCGTATTTTCTGCACATCTAGAGGAGCCACGGCATTAAATCAAATCAATTTAAAGTCCCATTATGGACAGTTTGTTGTCTAAACCACCTGAAATACTTAATAAGCCTTCTAAACTTTATGAAAATCAACAGCCTGCAACACAGTCTTTTCTAAGATTACTTGTTTGTCAGGTATAATTCTGTTTGTGGTAAAAAAGCAACCTCAAAGTTATTGTTAAGTAGCTCTAAGGTTTCTTAAGTCTCTTTAGCACAGTGTTTTGCATGCTCTGTCCAGCCCTGACAGTGACTGATGGTGTTTTCAGTATAGACGCGAACCAAAAAAACGCGTGTCGCTCGTAAAACGGCCTTTATTTTAAGTCAGATTTACACATAAATGCTGAGAATTCGAACTCTGTTGTTTTGGTCAACAGGGCACAAGTTTAACAGCATTGAACCGTCAGGGTTAGTTTTCTTATGAGAGAATGCAAAAAGTCTCTTTTTGAGTCCAGGTGATAAAACTGAGGGAAAAGTTGACATAGTGAGTGGATTGCTTATCTTAAAGGTTGACTGCCTCTTAAAGCAGCCTTTAACATGGCTTTAGGGTGGAATGTGTGTTCTGAAAAGTGAAAATGTTCTTAGGTAATTAAGTGAAATGCTTCCTCACATTGTTTGTCAGCTGTGATGTCACTGTAATACCGGTAACTGCAATGTTGCAGCCTGTATGGACTGAATGTAATCTCCCTGCTGCCCTCTGTGTTCAGACTTTATATACATCCCAGCATTTTACCCTCCAAAAAGTTTCCCAATGTTACAGTTCAGTGTCTGAAATAATTTTCTGACCTCGTTAGATGTGGAAGTGCAAAGGATGAAAAGGGCAGTTGAGTCGTTGATGGCAGCAAATGAAGAAAAGGTACTCATTACTTTACTTTGCATTGCATCGGGTGATTAAACTCTCTTCCTTTCAGTTTGGTCTGACTTTGTGTTTCGACTTTTTTTCCTTGGTAGGATCGTAAGATTGAGGAACTAAAACAGTCGCTTCTGCGGTACAAGAAAGTTCAGGACATGGTGATGTCGGTACAAGGGAAGAAAGGTTAGACTTCGCTTCTACAGATTAGATTAACCAAATTAATGTTAACAGATAGAAATGTACTGATGAGTCAATCTTGAAGACATCTTTCAACACAAAAATGATGTAGTGTGGATGGTTGTAGGCTTATTTTTTTCCACAGGGTACCTTCCAACTCATTTAACTCAACAGTTTTATATCCATTGGTTACTTGCTTGTTGTCGTTGTTATTGTGACCAGCATCGTATTCATTGTCCACTTCAGAGAAAACGAAAGATGCTGAGCATGTTGAGAGTCCTGGTGATGGATCCAGTGCGGTCCTGTCTGACAACTTTGTGTCTGTGGAATCTGAAAAGCAAGAAGTTACAGATGCTGAACAACCAAAAAGGAATAGCCCAGATGAGGTTTGTACAGTAAAACATAATCTGATGTCCCAAATGCCTGCAATCGTTGGTTTGCTCAAAGAATAAATTACTGCTAATGAGGGTTTCAAAGCACGTTCGTTCTTTTTTTTGTTTTGCCTGAAGCAACTTCAGATTTCATTAAACTCTAAAACTTTTAGTAAAGCGCCCACACTCACAAATACCTCACATTAATTTCACAATTTTGAAATGAGTGTTGAAGGCCTTGACATCCAATTAAGTGGATAAGCTTTTCCATCAGTTTTAGAGGCATGTTTTTCAGACTGCTCTCACGGCTTTAAAAGAATACGGGTCGCTGCTTTAATGCGGTGCACGCTTTGTCTTTTGAAAACTTGATATCCGTCTTCTTTACTCATTCTCATCCTCGCTTAGATGGAGAGTCTGAGTGGACTAAGTGAAGAGACCTCACCTTCTCCCAGCCCATCTGATCCAGAGCGAGTATCAGAGTCCACACCTGCAGATGTAGAAAGGTAAAATACATTAAGACTACCTCTTAATTGTAGCTTTACTCCAAACACCTCAAACTTCTGCTCAGAGCTCCTTTTATTTCAGACGCTTTGTAACATGTTTTATTCTGCTACTCATTTACATCTATGAATGAGCGAGTTAAAAAACTTGATTTAGAAGATTTTATGGGGTTTTCACTCTAACTGATGACACTGGCTGGCACATATTCATAGTGTGCAAATCATTGGTACATGTGGTGATGTGCCTCATGTTTGACTTAAACATGTCATTGTCTTTTGTTAAATAGTTTCCTGTCACACTCTAATTCATCATGAGCACAATGGTGTCTTTTCATGGATATAAGGCATCGTATTGTTCACCCAAGTGATGGGAAATTAGACCACTTGTGGCAGAGTATGGCTCATTGCTCATGCAGGACTGCACAGTAGTTGGAAAGAGAAAAACAAATCTGCTCACCACTGCCGTTATAGTTTAAATAAGTGATACACGATCAGATTTTTCGTCAGACACGGTAGCTGGTCTTAAAAACTGGAAGACTTCATGAAATGGAACAAACTGAGTGCACACTTATTAGACAACAATGGACAAATCATGCCTACATCGCTCTGAGTGAAGCACTGTTATGGTTTGTCATTTTAGCAACCAAGAGACCACCAGAACTGAGGTCCAGGACCGTCTGGACGGGAGCAACAATGAGAAGGTAAAAGTCTTTTTTTTTTTTCTTTTTTTTTATATATATATATATATATATATATATACAAGTATACTTTAAACCTCGCCCAAAACTCTCATTTCTACCTCCTGATCAACATTTCTAAATATAAATTCTGTGTATGAGTAATGTGTGTGTTTTTCTTTGTTTGTTTTCTCAGTGTACAAATGAAGAAGCCAGTAAGATGAGTGAAAAACCGCCCAAAGGTCCCTCAGCCACTCTGCCCGCCACCACAGAAGACGACAGCTTTGGGTCAAGAAAGGCTCGCTCATCTTTCGGAAAGGGCTTCTTCAAGATCCGTGGAGGCAAAAAGACAACCAGCAGCCCAAACCTCGGTAAGAGCAAACCACAAGATTTGACATGATGTTGGTCGTGTTTGACATGAAATCCCGGCACAGTCGGATTTTCTCGAAGGTTAGTCTTCCACCATGGACCAATTTTTAGTTTTCAAAGCCACACCCATGGATTATACGACATGGACCAAGACCATAATTTGCAGCCCACACAAACTGTGGTCCCTATTTAATTATGGAAGTCTGTTTCTATGGTGCTGTATGCCATTCGTTCTGTCTATGTCTTTTTTTTTTGTTTATGTCTCTGTTCTGCCTCTCCAATCCCGTTATTATCTCAATCATGATTCCTGTCCTCTTGTCTTGTATTTTTTTTTTTTTTTCTGTGGGACCGTGTCGTGTGCTCTTTGTAACACATGAAGACCGCAGCAGGAGTGCAAGTGCGCCTATGTTAGGTACAGTATAGCCCACATGTTACTGTGGGGTTGTAGTGGTTTTCCAAAAAGCAAAGGAAACTACTTACAGTGTCCTTGTACGTCTATTACTTTTCTAATCTCATTCATGAAGCTGACTTCTTTCTTAGTTTATATACAACAATAGTTACATGTCTGAGTGCTTTACCGTTCACAGCCTCATCACTGCCCTTTCTTTTCTGCTCAACATACAGTCCGTGTACACTTTATGTTGATGTGTCTGTGTGCCTGCATGTATACGCGTGCACTTTTCTGCACAAACAGAAATCTGCTTGTAGATCTAGACCATCAGAGAAAAGCATCTGTTTGGATCTTATACACCTCCCACTTAAAATCTAAAACAAAATGACTACTAAATGAAACCTTCTTTTCGCAGTATCAGTCCGACACCAGAGTGTCTGATGCATGCCTGACACAAAGCCTTTTGCTTTTAATGCCCCCCTCTCATGACCTCTGTCTGCCCGTGTCTTGGAAGTCGTCAAGTGTCTTATCGCAGTGTTTTCCGGGGCGCAGCACAGCCGCTGCTCCATCAATCTTCTCTCCCACGCTGATGCTCACGATGATGTTGTGTGGGCATTTGTTTGTGCAGCTGAAACGGAGCGACAGGGCACCGACCATCTGGATTTGGCTGGATTGTCGCAGAAGTCCTCTAACGGTGACAGCACGCACACACTTCCTACAACGCCAGAGAGCAGGAAGAAATCCAAAGGAATAAAAAAACTATTTGGGAAGTGAGTAGAAACTAACATCAGAATTCTTTTATAACTCAGACTAAAGGGATTACTGTAAGAAAGTTTCGATATGTAGGCTTGAATGTTTTCTGTTTTTAAGGCTTAAAAGGAGCCAGTCTACCACGTTCAACCTGGACGACAACCTGTCAGAGGGTGAGTTCAAACGAGGTGGAGTGCGCGCCACAGCAGGACCCAGACTGGGTTGGTCCCATGACTTCCAACGAGTCAACAAGTGAGTGTTCGAATAATGAAAGCCGGAATGCGATGTCCTTGTTTTTCTTGGTTTTGAAAAACTTTAGATAAACAAAATAGAAATGAAATGCTTTTGCTGCATATCACAGTCTTATGATCTGATGTCCTTTCATTGCCATCAGACAGTTGTAACAGTTTTTTTTCCCTCCTTTTCTTCTCAGTGATGTGGATGCTCCCTTTGCACGCTGGTCCAAGGATCAGGTTTGTGACTGGCTGCAGGACCAGGGTCTCGGCCTTTACGTGAACATGGCCCGTGTTTGGGTCTCCTCCGGACAGACTCTGCTACAGGCCTCACAGCAAGACCTCGAGAGGGTGAGTCGAAGCGGAACAATTTAATAAGTTTGTGCAAAAGCTGGCAGACGGGCTAAATATTCTCCTGCTGATGTGTGGTGTCTGAGGTGTCACTTCGCTTGTCTGTTTGTGGATGTTTAGGAGTTGGGCATCAAACATCCGCTGCACAGGAAGAAGCTGCAGCTGGCTCTGCAGTCCCTCGGCTCAGAGGAGGAGGATAATAAGGGAAAGCTGGACTACAACTGGGTGACACGTGAGTACCAGCTGCCAGTCCGAGACATGAGCCAATTTATCCATGCTCTGCGCTTCAAAGGGCCTTTTTAAGGTTTTTGTGTTTATTTAATTACTTTCAGCTTTACTCGGATTTGTATTTCATTGTTGATTCTCAACATGCTTTCCTTTTCCTCTCAGGATGGCTGGATGACATTGGCCTGCCTCAGTATAAGACCCAGTTTGATGAGGGCAGAGTGGATGGGCGCATGCTGCACTACATGACGGTGGTGAGTGTTTGCATGAGGCAAATGTCTCAGATGTACAGATCCTGTAGATGAGTAGGTTTGATGACCGTCTCACTTTAGGACTGCTGCATTTTTTAGTTAGTTTTAGTTAGCCTGGTCTGTGATAAACACTTGAGTTTTGTTTTATGTCCTTTGATGATAATTCAAGTCTGAAACCTAGTTACAGCTTTGTGTTAACGGCTTTGTCCCTCAGGATGACCTGCTTTCTCTGAAGGTTGGAAGTGTCCTTCATCACCTCAGTATCAAGAGAGCTATTCAAGTTCTGCGACTCAACAACTATGAGCCCAACTGTTTGCGCCGCAGACCGTCAGACGAGGTACGTTTGTTTTAACTTTCAGCATAGATGTTACCGTACAGGATTTTCTTTTTTTTTATTTTAAAGAGCACATGTGCTCTAAGTTTAAAAAAAAAAAAAAAAAAAAAAAAAAAAAAAAAATTTGCGCACGAAAATGGAAAATTTACTGAATATCCTGCTCTTATCTAATCAACATGTATTTGGAGACATGAACTTATTTAAGTTCATGGAAAGGCATAGTATGTTTTTACTCATTTCAGCTTCAAACTGTATAGAGTTAACCCTATATACCCTATACCCTGACTATAAAAATAGTATGAACACCTCAATAAAAAGAGATAATCTGATTATGAGTGGAGTTTTTGGAGGGCTCAGACAGTGAGGTAGTGAAGCTGATGAAACTCTTTTCTCAGCTCGTAAAGAAACTAGAATTTCAGTCTGACTTTACTCTCTTCTCATGTTGCTGTTTTCATCAGTAAATGAAATGAAAAATGGTTTGTCCTGCCATTTGTCCCATCAGGTCTGAATGAGTTTATTTGCTGCTGCTCCACACTGACCGGACGGAGCGACTTAATGCCCCATCAGTGAATGCTTTTAAAAAGAAAGCTGGCAGTGCAGAATCAGCTGACGCTCGTTGGTTAGAGCAGCCATGTTGGCTCTCCTGTGCATGTCGCATTCACTGCTGACTCAGAGGCCGATTAAGCCCCTGTGTTTTTCAACTTTTTGAACTCAAACAGCAACAGGCTGCTAGCAGTGTGCGACTTATAAATTTAAGAATGTAGAGCTGGGTCTAAACTCTCGTTTGAATGACTAGCTTCTGATTTATTTATCTTCTCTCTTTACGTTGTGTCTGTAGAACAATATCTCGCCTGCAGAGATTTCCCAGTGGACCAACCACAGGGTGATGGAGTGGCTACGATCTGTCGACCTCGCTGAATATGCTCCCAACCTCAGAGGCAGCGGCGTCCACGGAGGCCTCATGGTGAGAATGTGGGATTTTCAGTTTCCCCCTGAGGCAGTGAGCTCCTCAGACAGATCCGCTCCTAACACACACACCTGCTTCCTGTTCAGGTTCTGGAGCCGCGGTTCAATGTGGAGACCATGGCCCTGCTGCTGAACATCCCCCCCAACAAGACTCTACTGCGGCGCCACCTCGCCACACACTTCAGTCTGCTCATTGGCTCAGAGGCTCAGCAGCTCAAACAGGAGTGTCTGGAGAACCCGGACTACATTTTGCTGACTGCCACCACTAAAGTGAAGGTAAAGTATTAACTGAGAACAGACTGCCAGTTCTCTGACATGGTGTTTGTTTAAAAAGATTATTAAGTCAATGATTCACCAGGGCAAAGTAGATCTTTTTTAAATCTTTATGAAATAAAGAGGCTAACCTAGGCTTATTTAAATGATTCTGAGTCGCGAAACAAAGTAGTTTTCAGTATATGAACTTTGGAGCTTTTTGTAAAATGTGTGCAGATTTGTAATATTTCTTTCTTCTCTTCCTGATTCCCTGCAGCCAAAGAAGATGTCGTTTGGCAACTTTGGCAGTCTGAGGAAGAAAAAGCAGGAAGAGAGCGAAGAGTACGTCTGCCCGATGGATGTGGAGATGCCAAAGGGTCGAAGCTTCCAGAAAGGCTTCGAGCTCCAAATCTACGAAGACGACCTGGACAGGCTTGAACAGGTGAGCTTGTTCTAAAAACAATCTTTTGGTGATCATTGTATAGACGATGATTTGGCTTAGAACTGCACAGTATCTGATAACTGTTTTTAAAAGACGTCTATCGGATGGAGACTCGAACATATTGATTGGGTAAATGTGGTCTGCCTGTTTTTGGGGTTTTCCGGGTCTGGTTTTATTAAGTCGAGCATGTTCCTCCACAGATGGAGGACTCTGAGGGAACAGTGAGGCAGATTGGAGCTTTCTCTGAAGGAATTCAAAACCTCACAGTAAGAATATCAAGATTCAAGAACTCGTCGGTTGTTTAGAGTTCGATTTCACGTGGCGTCAATCTTTCTCCTTTTGCATCTTCCACCAGAGCATGCTGAAAGATGATGAATTCTTTCAAGAGATTTCAAACTCGCCGAACCCCAGCGTGACCGACGAAGACTCCAATGCATGAGACGGTCGGCATCAGACCTGGTCCTGCTGTGAATGAAACTCTGTGCCAACCCTCTCCACTCGCATAGGACGAGTCTCAGCAAACCTTAACAATGTTCCCATGTTTCCTCTTTAGTGTTACATTCAAAGAGCCAAAAGTATTACAGTGTCTTCTTCTCAGCTTGTGTTGTTAAAGCCTTCACAGATGCCATTACCGTCATCTGATGTCAGAGGGAACATTTAGGACAACACCACTGTTTGCCCGCCAGCTGGTTTCTGGAAATATTCTGTTGATATTCTTGTTAAACGCTGTTCGGATTCTCATCCAACGGAAGTGTCAACCTGCAGGAAAAACCACATCGGACGAAATTACCAATATAGATTTTAATATATGTCTTTTAAATCGCCTTCTGACAGTAGAGATGTCAGAAGTAAGACGTGGACTTCATAGAAGCAGAAAACTTCATAGAAGTCATGTGCGATGTGTTCTTTTCCTTTTTTTAATGTAAAGTAATAACTCCAAAACAGCTGCTATGTTTTTCTACAGAAACTGAACCTTGCTAATTAAATGGTAATGGTCTTATATTTCACCCTTTTTCTGAAGATTTCCACTCGTACTCATGTATTTGCACATGTACACACATCTAATGAATATCATTGCATGGTATTGAAACCCAGCGCATTCATACCAGAGTTTTTTTTTTGTTTGTTTTTTTTTTATCATAAAAGGATTTTGATAAACTTGTCGGCTCGTACGGAGTTATTTTTGGGGACATGTTTTTTGCGTGCTCTGATGAATGACACGAGCTCATGGGAGGGTTTTTTCTCAGAGTAAGAATGCTGTAATTACTACTCGACCGTGTCTCAGTATAGGTTTGCTTTTCAGACTCTTTCAATGTTAAAAGCAATAAAAATCCAGTGGAAGCAGATTTTCTTCACAAACCACTTGTGTCATAAATCCGTGGCAGGTGGAGTTGTTGGAGTGCGTTGCTTTGACTCCTGCAGCACAGTGACAGGAAGGTTGAAACGCCAAATGTTCTGCATCTGTATATCGGCTGGATGTTTGAACGCTGCACTGGGCGACCAGCAGCTGGAGGGCAGGGTGTTCAGTGTCTGAAAAGACAGAAGAAGACTGTGATTCCTCAGTCCAAAGGTAACTTATTTTTGGGGAGTTTTAATACACGATGGAGCAGAAAAACTGGGTATCCATACTAGTGAGAGTATCTAATGTAAGGAGAAGAGGCTGATGAGTGTGGCATCGTTTTACACCTTTCAGTAAAAAATGGATAAACTAAAGGGTAACACCAACAGAATTCCTTCCACAATCATTTATGTTCACATGAAAATAGTTGCACAGGAAATCATTTTGATTCTCCAACATCAGCTACAAGTAAAAGCATGAAAGTATAAGATGTCAAGCTGAGACTTGTTTTTACTTCTTGTTCAAAACAAACTGTTCATTAAATCAACTTTATTCATTAATTCATTATGTAACATTTTTAGAAACTCATTAAAAGTAATTTGGTTATTTCCCTCTCTTCTTGCTTTTCACATCATTAAATGTCCTCTTTTGCTTTGGTTTTCTGTGAACATTTCCTCTGTTTTTCACTTCTCATCTGTGATGTTTTCATCTCGTCTGGGCTCCTCTCGCCTTTTCTTTTACGTCCCGTGTCTTCTGCCTTCATCGCTTTATTTCTCTTTGAGTTGGACCGCACATTCGTTATTTTTCCACAGCTCCGCTGGAGCTGCCAGTCAGACTGAAGGTTTGATAAAGTCTCTGCTGATATCATCCATTGTTTTTGGAATCCACTAAGAACTGAAATATTGAACCTTTCATGCTGAAATTAGCAGAGCAGTAGGCTATATTTTCTGACATTTGATTGAAGAATTATATTAAGACTTTTTATCTTTCAGTACAATACAACCAAATAAATCTCTAAATTATTATTAGGAGATACATTCACAGAATTAGTAAATCGGTCTGACAGATATACGTGTCTCTGCCCTTGAGTCAGTCAGCACAAATGAACTGGATGTAAAGGTGTGAGTGCTGACTTTATTCAATATACAGCAGCTGAATGGCACATGAACACACTGGCTGATGGATTTTGCCACCCAAAAGAGTTCAAAAGTGAGGTGAATTAAAACTACTTCTCACAGATCCATACAGCCGCCCCTCTTCAGGTCATAAACAAATGTCTCTGCAGATTTACATGTCGCCTCACATTTGCACAGCCTCATCAAAGCGTTCAGCTCTTTGCCATGAGCCGGCACAACAGAAACTTTTCAGTGATTGACACTGCTGTGGTGTCTCATGAACACTGTTGGCTGTGTGAAAAGAAGATTTATTCAGAGCACATGGAAACATTTGGCTTTCAGTGTATTCTGGCCTGTGGGTACTGTCTCTCTTTGTAAGTGGATGCAAATTCTTGCAGGAAAAACTGCATCCTGAAGCAAAGCGCCCTCTGGTGGCTAAATACAAACTCCAACTAAGTCCATGCCCATGTTATCAAGATGTTTAAGTTCTGGGTGGAGACTGAACTTAGAGCCAAACTCTGAGTGAGAGCTTAGCTGTAGACTTCTGTAGCTGAAGGAGTGGAGACTCTCTGGTATCATGGCTGTAAGGTGTGTATGTTTGTTTCTGGCATGTCACTAAACTGGAAATGGATTTCCTCCTTTTAAAGATCAGTTTGAGGCCATCGGTTTAGCTTAAAGGCTTTTTTATGATTTACTTAGATTTATCTAAAGAAACTGATAGGTAATAAGTTGAACGTGTGACATGCAGGCTCTGTGGATTCCTCCTCCTCGCGGTGTTTCTCAGTGGACTGAATGCATCCAGGTACAGTTATCCATTTATAAAATCCTTCTGTATCTGTGTCAGTATTTGTCAAGTGTTTTTGTGTGTGTTCTGTCTGACTCCGTCAATAACAGACCAGCCATTAACCAGGAGCTGTCCAACATTTTCAATGAGCTGTGGAGGCTGGATGTGAATCGCATGAAGCCCGGGATAGACTACACCCTCTCTGTTCAGGTGAGGAACTTTTTCTCACTCAGGCAGAACTTCTCCTTTGCCTTTCCAAAAGATACTGTGAATTCTGTGTTTCACCTGTCCAGGGAAGAGCAGGCTATGTGAGTCAGGGCAGCCATGTTGTACACGATCACGCCTCACAGCCTCTGTTCTCCAGCGTCGATGAGAACAAACTGAGGAACATCACCACCTTCTCTCGTGAGTGGATTGTCACTGTCTTTCCCTGAACATTCCCTGTGATGAACGAGATGTTTGTTCTGTGTAGGCCTCATGACACTTCTGGACAACTACGAGCGGACTACAGGCGTGACGGAGCGAGTCACAGCGGAGGAGCTGGCAGAAATGAATCTCTTCCTGGATGCTGTTTTAGAGACAGAAGTGATGAAGGTGCGGCCGAAATGTTGAAACAAACAGACGTGTCAGACACACGGACAAAAGCTAAGACTCTCAAACCGCATAACAAATACCTCTTCAGTTAGTAGCTGCTTCTGCCAACACCTTTTTGTTTTCAGTGCGTCCTAAACTTCTCACAGAAAGAACAAAAAGCTCCAACTGTTTCGTTCCTCGCTCTCTGTTGTTTTCCTGCGTTTTGAGTCCGCAGCTGAGGCTCCAGAGGGAGTTTAGTCTCTTCCTGCCTCCCTCAGGAAGCTGAAAACATTCATTCATGGTGTAAGAGAATAAAAAAACACAGCTGAAACATCTGTGTGCAGCTGTGGAATGCGGTGCTGGCTTCAGCGGCCTCCCCAAAGAGGGAAAAATGTGGACATTCAGTTCTGTAGCTGATATCAGGACAGAAGATACATCACTTCTTCTGTAGAAGACAGCTACACATTTGTTTACCTAAGAAATAAGCTCGTTGAGTGTTGTTCCTCTTCTTTCACCACGTATTTAGCTGCACTCTGTACTGTAGTTATAGAAAGATTACGATTTCCATCAAGTTCTGATGAAATTCAAGGATTGAGCGTTGTTTATAAGGCACCATTATTATGTATTTAATGAAAATAAAGTATGAGCATACACAGAGAGCATCAACCTCACTTATATTGCACCTTTCCTACAGGCATCTAGATCAAAGTGGGTTTTTTTTGGCACTAGTGGCCTTTATTCAAAGCTGCTTAAGGGGCCAGAGAGGGGATGACATGAGGCGAGGTGCCAGAGCTGTGACTGGAGCCTCTGTACATGCAGCTTCTGCTATAAATCTATACCAAGTCAGTCCAAACGATAAAGAAGATAGTTTTCAAATTGTGTGTAAAAGGGCAAATGTCTCATCGCCACGTTTTTATGGCAGGATCACAAATGACAGGATCTGAATTAGTTGAGCCAGAACTTCCTCAGAGTGTTTTAAAAAATGAAGGTTGTTGGTCTAATTCGAACCCAAAGTGTTTTGGGTCTGCTTTGCTTTGATGAATGTCATAAAATGCCTTCTCTGCAGCGAGCTCATCAGTATCTGGTGAGCAAAGGACAGTCCAGCTCTGACGTGAGGCAGTTTAAGAATCAACTTAACCTGATCTGGTTCCACCTCTACCACCGGCAGAGAAACACAGGGTGAGCCTGCCGGACATCAGTTTGAAGTGTCTTTTTCTTGAATTCGACGTGAAATACTGTATGTGTCTAGTGAAATAACAGTGAAGGTTTCTTTTGCGTGACAGCCTGGACTCGTCCGGATTTGAACACGTCTTTGTGGGAGAGATGAGATCTGGGTCAGAAATAATCGGTTTCCACAACTGGATCCAGTTCTACCTGCAAGAAAAAAACAGGCAGTTGGACTATAAAGGTTACAAGGCCAGGGAGCACGACTTAGTAGGTTCACCAGACAAAAGATAGAAACCGTCTCTCTGCGACGTCATGTTCCGTTTGTAATGTTTTGTCTTTGCTGAATCACGCTCTCACGTCTCCGCCTGCAGCCTGATCACGACGACCACGTTCTGAACCTCCAGTTCAGCTGGCACGGTGTGGTGAAGCCCGTCGGCAGCGCCTTCATCGGGACCAGCCCTGAGTTTGAGATGGCCCTCTTCACCATCGTCTTCCTCATCAACACAGAGAGGAGCACCACGGTGCTGGTCAACATCGACCAGTGTCAGATGGAGCTGGTGGTCATCAGACACGGACGCTCCCTCGGGACGGCGTACCCCAAACTGCTCAGCAGCAACAGCAGACATGTCAGGCAGCACTCCAACTGAGTCACACAGCTCCGACACAGAGGGAAGCACATCTTTATGTCCAAGCAGCTGGTGTTTTTAAGACACATTTGTTGTTTTTAATGCTTTTTAGTGACATTTAAGACACAGTTACCATCAATGTAGATTCACTTAGTAGTGACGCAGTGTGTTAGATAGTGAGAATGTAGAAGAAATCTGAGATAAAAGTGTGAAATATGTAAAAACACTTAAGTACTCCATAATTGTGTATGAAAATAAAAGTTTTAATTGTATGAACTCATCTCTTTTAGAGTGAAACATCAATGATGCTGTTTTAATGTGACGGACATTTTTCCCCAACAGAAACAGATGACAGTGCTTTCTGTGGATTATTCAAAGCAGAGCGGTCACAACTGGACCAGAAGTGCATGTCAGCGTTCGCTGCCAACCAAACATTTTACTTTTACCCACCTAGTATCTTTCTATCGAGATAGATCAGACACGAGGCCAGGCAGTCTGTCTGTTAAAAATCAAATTTACTGTGTTGCTCTAAAATCAATGTTTTAAGAGAGGGGAGGCCTGTACGTCTTTTTCAGAAGTCGAGTGATGTAGTAATCACATTCAGTTTTTGCTTTTGAAGTATGACTCGGGTTTAAAGTCTCAGATGTATAAATGTGTTTCTTGAGACAAATGCCTGCCAGAGGAACGATGAACTGTGGGTTGGAATTAAGGGTAAAGAAATGTCAGACAAAGCGGCCTAAGTCAGTTTTAGCAGGGAGAGGGACCAGAGGAAGTTTGGATGAAAAAACGCTGCTGACTGATGGCTGGGGCGCTTCAAAAACAGAGAGAAAATGAAGCAATAAACTTCCTTAAACCCTCAGGGATATACTCCAGGGGTCCGGTCACGTTTATTTTGCTTTGGAACCTTCCAAACTTAGTGAAATGACCCCAAAATGCCAAAGAAAGGAGCTCTGATACATCCTTAATTATCTCCTTTAGCATAGGATACACCGAAGGAGATGAGTCTGTCTCTTTCATAGCAACTCTTGATTATTTTGATCTGGATGTATTAACTGTGAGTGTGAGCAGCCTGTTACAACACTATATCTCAGTTTACAAACTTTGATAATAAAGAAGTATTTCTATATTATCACTAATGTGATGTTCATATGTACATGTAGAACCTTTGTGGAACAATGTGATAAGGGGTTGCATTAGAAAAGTATTTAAAGCGATTTTTGTAGAATACTTATTGAACATCTGCAGTTTCAGTGCCTCATACAAACATCACAGTCAGTTTAGCGTATGGGTTGTTGAATTCGTATTGAAGCGCGACTGTCTTTTTCTAAGTCCTTGATAATATTTTCTATCACCTAAGGTCGGAGAAAAGAGCTTAGGAAATGACGATACGATTTCACTAAAGCAGCATTGGCGTCTCTGTAACTGTGGGGGGCAGCAACGTGCCAAACCACGCCCAGTGGGATGGAAAGAAAAGAAGAAGAACTCAGTGCGGGCGGAACGCTTTGTTTAGTTCCGCCCACCCACACGGAAGTATTACAAGGTAACACAGAAGTGGGACGCATGTCTTCCGACGCCTTTTTTTTCTTCTATATATCAACACTGACATTGTTGGTAGTTTTATGTGCTCGCAGCTGAACAGCGGGGGAAACCATGGAGGTGCTGGCAGGAGAGTTTGGAGACATGACGCCTCAGGAGCTGGCGGCTCCTGTCAACACTGTGGCGGTGAGTTTTAGGGAAAACGGGCAGAAAGTTTCTCAGCACGAGTGCAGAGATGTCAGCATGGAGGCTCTGAGCTCAGAGTTTCAGATGTAGTGTGAAGGAGAGGTCGAGATGGGTTTAAACTAGCTGTTAGCTAGTTGTTGTGGTTTAACGGACGGATGCTGTCGGTCACATTAGACTGAAGCTAATCGTACACTTATTTTTGCGGCTATGATTTAACTGCTTTCTTTGTCTTTCTCTTTTTGTGACAGGAAAAATGGAAATTGTTACCAGCCTTTCTGAAGGTAACACAACTAACTGCTGTGTATTACAAATCCCGTTTTTTTTTTTTTTGTTTGCATATCCAAGTGAACAACAGCTACATGCATAAAATAACCAAAACGGGAAGAATTTTGTTCTTTCCGACATCTTGAACACAGGAACACCAGTTTTTGAGGTCTCCTTTGTTGCCAGTTGTTTTTGATGCATGAAAGTGCAGGCAGGACAGTTTGACACCATTTCTATTTTTAACTTGTTCTCCAAATCTTTAGAGTTCTGCATGAAAGAGCCCTGCGGGAGTTATATTATTATACCCCCATAGCTGGCTGTTTATTGCTCCCATCCCAGTATGATTTGAAACGTGCTGTTTGCATCAAATTCAGAATCTGCATATAATTGAATAAAATAAAACCTCAGTCTCGGCTGAATATTGTGTTAAACTGCAAGTGTTTTACTTTTGTATTTTACAGCTTTTTATATTACCATTAGTTTATCTTATCTGGTGAATTGCTTCCTACCTTTTGACCATCATTAATCATTTTGTCAGTTGTTTACTAAATGTAAGTAAACAGTAAAAATGTGTGAGCCTTAAATCCAAATGTCCTCCCATGAAATTTATATTAAACAATAAAAAGTCATCTAACTGAGACATGATGTCAGGCCTGTATTTTCTTTTCTTTTTTATATCAATTCATTTGATGACTATAGAGTCATCCCTTTAGCACCCAGCCAAACATCACATCAAATTTATTCGTGCACGTTTTCTTCACTTGTCTTTGAGTTGAGCTGTTGCTTGTTCTGCAGGTGAAAGGTTTGGTGAAGCAGCACATCGACTCGTTCAACTATTTCATCAACGTGGAGGTGAGGCTCGAACCCAACATCTGTGTGTATCGCAGCTGGTTCCGTTGCACTTTGAGTTCAGTGTGAATGTCGTTGTTTTTCAGATCAAGAAGATCATGAAAGCTAATGAGAAAATCACAAGTGATGCTGATCCGATGTGGTACCTGAAGTAAGTCTAAACTCACTCCTGATGCAGAACGCAGCGACTTCTCAAATTCAGAAATGCGTTGATTTAAAATAAATATTTTTCTGTGCAGATACCTCAATATCTACGTAGGCAGTCCTGATGTGGAAGAAAGCTTCAATGTAACCAGACCGGTCTCTCCTCACGAGGTGAGCTCACTGTGGGGTGGGACAGACCAGTCATCATCAGGTCTCTGGTGTTGGATATAAAGCATTTCATTTCATGTATTTCAACATAAGTGATATTGGACTGTTTCTAGAAGTAACCAAATATTTAAACAAACAGTCAGCTAACACAAGATTTCCCCACATGTGACACAGTGTCGTCTCAGAGACATGACCTACTCTGCGCCCATCACGGTGGACATAGAGTATACCCGTGGCAGTCAGAGGATCATTCGCAATGCACTTCCTATTGGAAGGTAATTTTTTTTTTTTTCCTTTTCTTTTCTTTTTTTTTTTCCCATGTTCATAGTCTCAGATCTAAAACCCATTAAGCCATAGCTGCCTTTTTTCTCTTGTGTTTGTACCTCTCAGCGCTCTCCTGATGCTGCAGCAGTCAATGAACTGACTTCCTGTCTTTCTTTTACAACAATAATTTCCTTTATAGCAACAATCTTACTTTACAGGAGCTGAACCCCACGTGTTCTTGTGGTTTATATGTGTAATTCTTGCTGTTGCCAGGATGCCAATCATGCTGCGAAGTTCCAACTGTGTTCTCACAGGGAAGACGCCCATGGAGTTTTCCAAACTGAACGAGTGTCCTCTGGACCCAGGTACACCGTCACGATGCAGGCATTTAAAAATAAGATCCGTTTAACAGCGGTTCCTAATCATTCTTCACTTTGACGGTTCACTTTCCCGTTCATCCGCAGGAGGTTATTTCATTGTAAAAGGACAAGAGAAAGTCATCCTCATCCAGGAACAGCTGTCCAAGAATCGAATCATTGTGGATCAGGACAGGAAGGGTGCTGTTGGAGCCTCAGTTACCAGGTAAGATAATATCTTTCCACAACAGTGGTTAAGTTTGGTGTCCAGGGATGCAGCTGCTCAGTTTTCAGGCCAGAAACAAATGAAAAGCCACAGAGTTGTAAGACATCTGCTACGGAGGGCTTTATCTCCTCCAGAGTCTCCTGAAGCAGACATTATTGCAAGGGAGGACCGGAGAGGTCTTCAGATGTTTCAGTTCAGTCGTGACCTTTCCCTTCGCCGGTGCATAAAAGGTTGAGCTCTCAAGAGGCAAAAGCAGACGTGATCCCAGAGTGTAAGCAAGATGTTACAAAAAAGGGAAAGAAAACAGTCTGGTGGTTCTGCGAGTGAGATGGAGGTCTAATGAATGATAGTTCAAACAAATGTAAATGATACGTCCTCATCAGGAAATGGCATCATCATCAGGATGAAGAGTGTTGATCTTCAAAGGTTCAGGAGAGTTCAACATTAAACGCAGGATAGTGTACTATTTAAACTAAATCCGTCACAGACTGACAGTTTTTTCTTCTTTTGTTACCCTCCAGGACTTTTATTGACAGGAATCAGTTTGCATTTAAATATTTAATGAAGAGTTGTATCAAGGGAGAGTAACTCTTAATGTCCGAGATACTCTCCCGCTTTACTGTTAGGAATCACAAATTTGTCTCCTGCTCTTTTTATTCCAGCTCCACTCACGAGAAGAAAAGCAGAACTAATATGATTGTGAAGCAAGGCCGGTTTTACCTGCGACACAACACACTGTCAGAGGACGCTCCCATCGCCATCATATTCAAGGTAGGGTTGTTTTGATGAGGTGACACCGTGTGTCCACAAGATGGCGCTACAATATTACTAGATGATGTCTGTGCGCTGCGGGGTGCCGCTAAAGCAGGAAGAACTCCGTTTTTAATCCAGCTCAGAATTTTCAGAAGACTTTTCATGAATGCAGCAGGAGGGTTTGACACTTGTCGGGGTGGTTATTAGTCAGTAGTTTAGCTGACTGAGTTTCACTCATCGCCCTTTGCTCACAATGAAAATGTCACTTGGACAGCCGGTATCATGAGCTTCTGACCACTCTGAGGAAAACCTCTTCAAACATGTTACCTTATCAGTGTGAAGTGTCAGTATCCACAGTTTGCACGCCCGCTCTGTTTGCTGAGCACTTGTTCCCCGCCTCTCCCCCTGTTTGGCAGCGACTGCAGAGAAGACCTCGTATCCTCTGTGAGGCAGACGGTTCAGTTCCCACAGCTCCACATTTCCATAAGCAAATGTCAGACAACCTAATGACTGCCGCTTCACCTCTCCCTCCCTGTCACTGCCTTGTATCTCCTTGTCTCAACTCTTCTTCCAGTCACTAATTTTCTAAATGTCCACCGTGTGTGCAGCCTTTTACATCGTTTGACAAATTCAACCACAAATTGTTATAGTTGACGCATTCCCCCGTCATACTTTGTTATCTCTTCTGACTGCACACCATGTGTGCGTGTGACCCACACAGGGTATGGGTGTGGAGAGTGACCAGGAGATTGTTCAGATGATCGGTACGGAGGAGCACGTCATGGCCAGCTTCGGCCCGAGCCTGGAGGAGTGCCAGAAAGCCCAGATCTTCACACAGACTCAGGTACCTCCAGCGATCAACTGCGCTGGCCAGTTGAATAGTCTGGCGCTCCGTTTCAGGAGGGAATTTTAACAATCAAGAAAAGTTCGAACAAAAAGAATTGAATGAGTAGGAAGCCCAAAGTCTGACGTCATCAGGGTTTGCACATGTTTTTTTGTTTTTTTTCTCCCCACTTTAATGCTGCAACAGAGATTTCCACTGTAGTGTTTTAATAATGCGTGCTCCCATGTTCATGTTCCTCTCCATCACACACGCACACCCACGTCTCTTTACGGCTCCTCTGATCTGGGTCGTACATTACAAACATACAGTTCCCTTTATGTTTTCTTTTGTCCTTTTTTTTTTTGTGTAGATCCAGAGTGTTTTGGAATTTCACCCATACAGATGCACTGCTTTTTTTAACCTTTTTTTTTCATTGAAGTTATAGGTCAAAAGTTTTCTCAAACTACAGCTTTCTTTCTCAGAGTACAATAAGAACACAGATGCGGCTCTCATATCTGGACCATCACAATGAAGCTGCAGTCAGCTGCAGTGGCTGTGCATAGCACCAATACTGAAAACAGGGAAACTGTTAGATTGTCTGTTTGGAGCTGTATGTCTGCTTGCTCCACCAAAGCTCACTAATTGGAGTCTCAACTGGTTGCCGAGCCACCTCATGGTGACAGCAAGAATCAGGAAGTTAGAAAACCCCACGTAAAACTACAGCTTGTCACCTTGACTCTCCGATTTATTTTTTTTCTCCAGATCTGGCAAATGTGTAACATGTGAAGCACTGAGCTTTAGAAATGTTTTCAGCTGGATTTTGTTACCTTTGAACCAGATGTCCAGACATGACAGAGGCCTCGTTGCCATCAAACTCTCTTAATGTTACTGTTAGCAGTAAGTTAAAAGCATTCAGTAATTGGCCCGTTCGGATTAATTCCCATTAAACTTAATGATGACACGATGTGACCTCATCAGAGATTCAGCTGGAAGTTCATACACAAACATGTTGAATTATCAGGCAGCTCTAACGGGCGCCCATGAGCTTCGTCTGAAGATCAGGATGATGTTGTTCAGAGGCCCAAACGGCTGCCGTCTGTTGACAGAAGGTATTTTCTTTGTTCGTCTCTGATCAGATGAGGAAGGTTTTGTCTTTCCAGCTTGTTAAGTAATGTTTTGGTGGTCATTCAGAGGGCCCACGTGTTTTTCTTTGACAGGATAAAGATTACGTTGTTGTAGGATCCACTGATGAGGCCATATTTGCGTCCTAGCAACCCGTCACTGTTCCTCTGTCTGCCAGCCGCCGTGATGCCTTTTCGTGGTATTCATTGGGTCATTGTATTGTGCACAATGAGACCTAAATCTGTATAATTAAAGGCAGATAAGGCTAAAGACGCGCTGTTATCAGATTATGATAAGTTATCGGCCAAAACCAAATTTGACTGGCATCTTTTTATTTTATTTTTTTTAGATTTCAGAATCTGAGGACGGGTGTTTTTATCAAGTCATTTTTATGACTGTATTGAGCAGATTATTTTACTGAGCTGCCTTTAAGCCTTTTTTGTGTTTGTATGTTGCATTTTATGCACAGTGGAGGTCAGAGTGGGTGGTCCTGCAGAAAGTCGTCAAGCCTCTCTGACCTTTGACCTTCCTGTAGTTCAGCTGCAGCTGAACACGTACTCAGGTGCAAATGTGTGTGTGGCTGTATAAAGTCAGGTCTTACTTAGTTCAGTTTTTCTGTGTCCATCATAGTATTAGCTCAGTTTTGTGGGTTTTAATTGGTTCAAAAACCTGCATTTTAGTTTAAACTAACAAGTCATCTGGATTGTTTTGTACACTTATCCTCTTATTCATTGTAGAACACCTTCACTGCACGAACAGCCCTTCAGTGATCTCTCTTGCTTACTAACCTGACACGTTCCTGGTGAAGACTAAAACAATCTACGTGGGTTGGTGTAAAGTGACCTTCTGACCAACGTTCAGTTTTTAGGGTTGACATCTCTGCCGTGTGTTTCAGGCTCTGAGGTATCTTGGGAATAAAGTGCGACGACAACGTATGTGGGGAGGCCCCAAGAAGACCAAGATGGAGGAGGCCAGAGAGCTGTTGGCTTCGCTCATCCTCACTCACGTGCCCGTATGTTAACAGAATGCCTCTGCTCTGCTCATTATAATAAGTGATTTTTCTCCAGTTTTTTCCACATAAGAAAACACCTTTTTGCTTTTTGTCCTCAGGTCAAAGAGTTTAACTTTCGGGCGAAGTGTATTTACCTGGCTGTGATGGTACGGAGGGTGATTCTGGCTCAAGGGGACAACAAAGTGGATGACAGAGATTACTATGGCAACAAACGTCTTGAGTTGGCCGGACAGGTAAACTTTCATGCACTTGTTTGGCACTTTTTTGTAATCCAACCTTCAGTCAGCTGTTATTTTTATGTTTAAAGACAAAAACATGAGCTCCAGAATGTTCTCTGTGTTTGTTCTGACATTAAAAGTACCCTGTTGAGTTGGCCAGTTACTCATTCATTCAGTTTTGTTAACTGAAAGGTGCTTGCTGCATTTTTCCATTCTCATAAAGCCACTAAAAACAAAACATGCTTATTAATAATGTGTCCACATATGCGGTCTCCCATGCTTCCGTGCGAATGGATCACAGCACTGCAGCAGAGTACGCTGGCAGCTCTGGCTCTGATCTCTCACCTGCACCTTTGTTCCTGCCACCTTCTTTTAATAAGACTCTCATTATTTTCCCCAGAGCTTTGTTTTTCCCTGTTTTGTTTTGATTCCCCCTCCCCCTTTATTTCAGCCTGGCTTTGTCAGGAGGGAGATATGCGGTGGCACCAAAATCCCGAGGCCGTGGATTCATGGGGATTTTTTTAGCGCCATGACAATAGAAACGCTGCCTTGACTGGAGCGATTGAGCTAATCCGCGGGCTCGGCTCTGATAATGTAATTACTGCTGTCTTAAGGCCTTTAATTTCCCCCCCAACCTGCTCTGTATAAGGAGCAGGAGATGGGAGGAGGAGAGTGGGGGGGGGGCAACAGAGCCCTCTTTCAAAAAGGGGCTTACACACTAACAACGCCAACAATCTCCTTACTCTTCAATTATGGTTCCCTGACATTCAACTAATTGGCCTGGCTGCGCAATGGAAGCTTAATTTCTTTATTAATTTCAAGCAGTGCTGCCTGTTTGTTTTGATGTATGCTAATGCTCAGGGTGCGGTGGGTGTGTGGGGGCTGTGGGAGACGTTGCCTCCTGGAGGCCTGGCGTTGGAGGACAGGAACCCGGGACGGTGGCCAGGTCAGGTTTACGTGGAAGCAGGCACACCTGGTTATTAAATCTGACTGTAAATGCACCTCCGCGTTCATTTGAAACACAAGCAGACACATTTTACCAGGAAAGCACCGAGACGACCCAGTGATGACCCCTTTTTTGGTGACTTGATAAGTGAACGATATCTAATCGGACCATGTTCTCACTTCTTTTTATTTATTTATTTTCTAGCTCCTGTCTCTGCTGTTTGAGGATCTTTTTAAGAAGTTTAACTCTGAACTGAAAAAGATTGCTGACCAGATCATCCCCAAGCAGAGAGCAGCTCAGTTTGATGTGGTCAAACACATGCGGCAGGACCAGATCACCAACGGCATGGTCAATGCCATATCTACAGTGAGTGTGTGCAAGTCACAGACCTGTAGAGAGATGAGGCCGTTCTGCTAGTTTGAAGCCTAATTCGAATAATAATCTTCACATTTTGTATGTCAGTGCTTACTTTAAAGTCTCAAAAATGTATTCAAAGAAGATGATTAGTTCCTACAAGTTCTGATAGGTAATTTATTTATTTATTTTTAATAAACAGGTCTTGATTTTGCTCTTTTGTTGTATTCTGTCAACAGGGCAACTGGTCTCTGAAGAGGTTCAAGATGGACCGTCAGGGTGTCACGCAGGTTCTGTCTCGTCTCTCCTTCATTTCAGCCCTTGGCATGATGACCAGGATCTCCTCCCAGTTTGAGAAGACCAGGAAGGTTAGTGGGCCGCGCTCCCTGCAGCCGTCGCAGTGGGGGATGCTGTGTCCATCCGACACTCCTGAAGGAGAGGTGAGCACGCTGCAGCTGCCGCAGCTGATTTTTCAGCTATCCGTGGTTAATTTCCGGGTCTAACCGCACCAGCACACCTTACAGACCACCCCTTTTTAAAAAGATTTTCTCTGAACTAAAAATTGCAAGGTAAAAGGGTTTTTATGAAGAATTTAAACTATAAAAACACAAGTGGAATAAGAATGAACTTGAGTAGCAAATATATTCCTCTGGTAAAAATCACTTTGTGATTGACTTTCATTTAAATCATTTAGAGGTTCACATTCGACATGATTTGATGTTCTCTTGCCACAATCGGGGAAACTGGGGAAGTTATCGAGAGAGTTGTACAGCTGAGCAACGCCACACGTCAAAAGACTGATGCTTGAGAATGTCATTTGACACCCATTAGATGGAGTTGTAGACTGTTTTTCCCAAAGACCGATGGTTTTGAATCTAACGGGTGGATTTGTAGGCCTGTGGTCTGGTGAAGAACTTGGCTCTGATGACGCACATCACCACCGACATGGAGGACGGCCCCATCATCAAACTGGCCTTTAACCTCGGCGTCGAGGACGTCAACCTGCTGTGTGGAGAGGAGCTCTCCTACCCGAGCGTCTTCCTCGTCTTCCTCAACGGTAAAACTCCGAAAAGACAAACGAATAAAGGCGAATGGAATTAAAAACTGGCTGCTGTTGCTTCAGATTCCTTGAAAAGAAAGTGTAATCCAGCTACTTTTTTTTTTTTTTTTTTTTTTTTTTTAATGGATTGCTTACAAACATGAAGGGAAAAATATTCTGTGTAGTTTACATGAGGTCATTTTGCATGTTGCAGGGAGGCTGATAAGTCGTTAATTTCACGGCAGCTGTAGGTATTATTCTTGAGTCAAAACTTGGGCCTTTAATTACTGTATATGTTTGTCTCAGCACTGATAACTGTCAAATTATATTAGCTGCCATACTTTTTAATTAGTTGGTAGCAGCAGGTGTCAAAGCCCGTCAGAGTGTGTTCGCTGCGAATGTGCCCTCACACACAGAGGCAGAGCACAGAGTCTCCTCTGTTCTCCACTCATTTGTCTGTCAGACTTGATATGAACAAACCCCTGCGGGCACTTTAAGCTCTGCTTTGTCCAAGCATTGAGACTTTTTTTTCTTTCTAGCTAAAGTTTTGGAGTTGGAATTTACGCCAAAAAAGTCTGTTTCCTTGTAAAAAAAAAAAAAAGACATTAAAACGTGCTGCTGTTCCTCATACTGCCTTTTCACTCCCGATATTGACTTTAGTTCCTAAATATCTGAGCTTTCCTTCCTTCCATCCACCCACCCGCCTGTTTGCATCCACAGGTAACATTCTGGGTGTGATCAGAGACCATCGCAAGCTGGTCAGCACCTTCAGACTCATGCGCAGGGCAGGCTTCATAAACGAGTTTGTTTCCATCTCCACCAACCTGACTGACCGCTGCGTCTACGTTTCTTCTGACGGAGGACGACTCTGCAGGTGAGAAATCCAGAGAGCACAAAATAGATGTATAAAAATGGATAATTATTTATTAGATACAATGCATTGAGCACAATACTGTCTGATACACTAAGGTATTAATCCTGCGCGTTACTCAGTTCAGTTCAGAAAACAAAAAACAAAGGTTAAATCAGGTCCTGGGTTTGTTTTGTTTTTTTTCTATGCTGCAGGCCGTACATCATCGTGAAGAAGGGACAACCGATGGTGAAAAACAAACACATTGAGGATCTGTCTCAGGGCTACAGGTGAGTGAGAGTCGAGAGAACCACTTGGTGAGAGACTCTGTGATAACATAAAGCTGTTTTTATACATGCACAACAGTCTGGGAGTGATCTGGAGATGTTTTGGAGAGATGGCATAAGAGAACGGAAATGTCTGCAGGATTAGACTTCCTGCAGATTTTCAACCCGGAGTAAAATGTTCCTAAGATTATTGGGCGGGAACGTAGGAGCTTATGTCAGGAGCGTTCACAGTTAATAAGCAACTTGAGTTCCTGCTTCATGCTGCTCTCCACTCATTTGTTGAGATAAAGCGGGTTTGTTTGGATGCATGTTGTATTGTTATCAGCATGACAAAAAGATCTAGCAGCCTCGTGCACCCATCTTGGCGTGTTGTAAACAAAACATGTTGCAAACAAAACATGTTGCTTCGACTAATCCCACACGTTTCTGTGTCACGTCCTGTCACCCGAGCGCTCTGACAGACCCTCCCTCCTGCTTTCTGCTTTAAGAGTCCAGCAGAAAATCTCCCACCGTGGAGCTCACGTGTGAACAGCAGCTGCAGAAAAAGTTCGGACCAAATTGTCGGCACGCTCTCCTGAACATCTGCGTTAATGTGTAAAAACATTTTACAATTACAACATTTTTTTCTATATTGAGCATTACAGGGATGACAGTAACTTTTTAATTTATTCTATGTTTTAGTCTGTGTCCGATGCTGACAAATACAGGTTTGAATTTGTGGAACATCTTTTAGCTGTGACAGACCTGACACGAGGACTTGCAGAGCAGCAGATTTGAGCATTTCTGAAACTTTTTCTCAACTCCAGATCCTTTGAGGATTTCTTGCATGAAGGCCTGGTGGAGTACCTGGATGTGAACGAGGAGAATGACTGTCAGATTGCCCTTTACGAACATATGATCAACAAGTGGGTGTCACGTGATGTAAAGTTGACGTTAAGAAAGACCCTCCTGCTTCATGTCAATCATCACACTTTGTTTTTATTCCTTTCTCCAGAGACACGACGCACTTGGAGATCGAGCCCTTCACGCTGCTGGGGGTGTGTGCCGGCCTCATTCCCTACCCCCACCACAACCAGTCACCCAGGAACACATACCAGTGCGCTATGGGCAAGCAGGCCATGGGTAAGACTTGTCTGAGCAGGTAGCTTCACATCCTTCACACAGCTGCACTGTTCGTATGCACAAACACTCTTGCAGTATTTCAATCTTACATGAACATTGTTGTTAAACCTCATTAATCTCCCGATTTTAGAGTTTTATTTACACACTTTAAAATCATCCAAAAAGTCATTACAATAACAAATGGTATGAATACAAGAAGCCTGCTGGGTCGTCTCCCCCAAAACTCTGCTCCTGTGCTACTTTTTGTCAGAATACATTTGTATGTGTGATTGAGTGTTTGTCTTATGTGTGTGTCAGTCGGTGTTTATACGCGCATGGACATCAAACATGGGGCGCTTGCGTAGGTTCTCTATTGTGCTGTGTGTGCGGAGGCCCTTTCCCTGCCAGTCACCCAGAGTGTCATTAGCAATTCATTGTGTCTGCTCTGGCTGTGCTCAGGGGGTCAGTGTGCTCAGCTGCAAAAGACCACAGAGTGTGCACCCGTAGCTCCTTGGTAACCAAAACTTCCCCAAACGGACCTGCTACTATTCGTAAGAGCTGCGGTCACCCCCCCTCCTACCGCTTCACCTCCGTTCGTCCCTTCCTCCCCTCCCCCCATCTTTACAAAAACACTGACTGGAACTATATTTGGCCCAATATCCTCTGTCTTGTCTGTTTTGTATGGACAGCCCTATACATGTGCAAATCTGGTTGTGTGGCCTGAGCCTATTATCACAGACTCTGTGCTTGTAGCCTGATTGTGAAGTAATAGCATCTGACAAATGTCAAGGCTTCCAGGGAGGCCAGGCTTTTCACCATAACTTGCCCCGTGCTCTCGCTGAGCTGCTTTGAGATGGCGCTAATTCGGACCAGCCAAACTGGATGACTTCACACCTGTAATCCACCAACAAATGACTCACAAATGATCATATTAAAGGCAGTTTTATTGATCCGCACTTCACGTTCAATCTTTCCAGGAACTATCGGCTACAACCAGAGAAACCGCATCGACACGCTGATGTACCTGCTGGCGTATCCTCAGAAGCCGATGGTCAAAACAAAAACTATTGAGCTGATCGACTTTGAGAAGCTGCCAGCTGGCCAGAACGCCACCGTGGCTGTGATGAGCTACAGTGGCTACGACATAGAGGACGCTCTGGTCCTCAACAAAGCCTCACTTGACAGAGGTGAGAGTTGCTGCTCTCAAACTACTGTTGGTGTCGCTGCCTTGATTGATTTCTGTATGTGTGTGTGTGCGTTTGAAATGCTTTTCAATAGATTTCACATGTTTAGTTTAGTTTTTGTTTCAGTTGGATATGTCTTCATAATATCTCCTCTTTAAATTCTAACTTTTTTTTCTGTGCTTGAGAGTTAGGGATGGGAATTGATAAGATTTTTACGATTCCAATTCCCTTTTTTGATTCTGCTTTAACGATTCGGTTCTGTATCGGTTCCCTTATCGATTCTCATTTGGAGAAAAAGGACAACAAACCGGTCGATTAGCATCAACTTTATTTAGTTTAGAAGTAACACGAGTCATGACCTTACAAACCCAACAACGGTGAGGTTCACATTGGTCTATCAAGGCCTGGGTAATTTAACTCTTCCCTGCTCTGGTGAAAGGAGAAGCTGGAGGTAGACGTGAACTGGGGGTAGTACCACCAGCCTCTGGCTCTGAGCCACTCAGGCTCTGCCTCTCATGATTTCATCTAAATGTAATGCATGAAAAGGCATTCATTTAACCTTAACCGTTACTAATAGCAGGTTTTACAATGAGGCAAATGGCGCTAACATGATAGGCAGTGTTTGTTTGTTAGTTAGTTACCTGCAGTGTTAGCCGAGGACATGCTAACGTTGCTGCTGCTGCTGCTGGGTTCAGATGCACCAACGTTAGTCCGGAGCGGATCGAAAACGCGACATTCATTCATAGTTATTGCATGTTGGTAGTATTTCCTCCCTTTGGGGAAATATTCACTTTGCAAGTTGCCCTGTTGTCGTCTTTTTTAGGGATGTGTAATAAAACCTTCGAGCGTTTGTACCGCTTGGGCACCATGTTTACTGTTGACTGCTGGCTGCACTGGACTCGCCACGCAACGTTGCGTGGTGACGTCATTCGCGCCCACTGGAATCGATAAGGGAATCGTTTGCAAAATTGCCAAACGATTCCAATGAATTGAAACACTGGGAACTGGTTCTCAACAAGAACCGGTTTTCGATTCCCATCCCTATTGAGAGTATATATTTGGACGTCTGAAGTCACTAACAACTCAAACTTAAGAAACACGACCCTGATGCTTTTTAGGTCTCAGAAGAGCAGAGACGTTCCCCCTGCAAAATCTGTCAGTATGGAAGTGTGAGCTCACTTTATATGTTTGTGTATTAGCCCTCAGGCTAGATCCCGTCTGTGTTCTCAAACTGTAATGATGTGCATCAAGTTATTGAGTGCAATGTGTTCATATTTGCACCGTAGTGCAGATCTCAGTTTCGACACACCCGACTGAAGAGAGGGGTGGGGTGGAGTCGAGTGGCTCATTTCACACCCTAAAACGAGATGCAAAGGAAAGAGCTGTAAAATCGTAGTTTTTAAAAGCCATAACGCTGTCTCTTTGGCGTATTTTGACCAAATAATGTTCGACATTTAATCAAGACCTTGGGAAAGTGTGATGTGATTTAAAAAAAAAAATCTTTTTTTAAATATGCTCGACCCGGGCAGATGATTGACAGTTTGATCTCTGACATCAAATGTGCTATCCTTCAGGATTTGGTCGATGTCTTGTCTACAAAAATGCCAAATGCACGCTGCGACGTTACACCAACCAGACCTTTGACAAAGTAATGGGGCCCATGTTGGACGCCGCCACACGCAAACCTATCTGGAGACACAACATCTTGGATGCTGATGGAATCTGCTCCCCGGGTGAGTACCAGCAAGGATGGAGGATGCCCGGTTTGTTATGTGGGCCATGAATTTAAATAGATTCCTCAAACTAAATTTTAAAAAAACAATGAAATGACTCCCAAAAATGTCAGTGTTCACACGAATGAACTAATGATAGATAGTTTCACTGCTTTCAAAGGGTCTGATTATTTCCCATTTTTGAAGACTAGAGCTGAGAGACTCAGAAATGCTTTTATCAAAAACATATAAATTCCAGTGGATACAAAGCAGTCACCAAATATCCGAATATCAACAAGATTCACGGTAACAAACAGGGAACATGCTTCTAGGATTCTTTGATTCTAAGATAAGAAACTGACGTCTGAGGGTTTGATTCGGGGAGGAAAACGGAAGATATTTAATTAGTTTCTGGAGATCTGCTCTGTTGGTTTTGGTCTGGACTGAACCAAGCAGAACCACATGTTCATAGACCAATGAGTTGACCACTATTGAAAGAAGAATCAGAACAATGATAGTAGGACTTTTATACATCAGCTACAGTCAGATATGAGTGTATTCTGGACAGAGGAAACCAAAGTACAGCCCTTTGGGAGTGCTGCGCATCTGTTTATTGCTGATAACAGGAAACACAACTCTACCTACAGTTAAACATGGCAGAGCTTCTATCATGCTGCAGGCTTTAAATCTATCAGCAGCGTGATGAAAGGAGATTACCAAAGTTATCTTAGAGGAAAATGTGGCACCAGGTGTCTAAAACTAAGTTTGAACAGAAGATCCCTGGAATTTCCACAGGACATGGTCCCAAAGCACCCACTCAACAGCAATATAACACAGAGTCCTGTCCTAATTCCCACTGAACATCTGTAGAAAGAGCTGATGGCTGTGATTACAGAAAGGACTGCAAACATAAGCAGTGGAAAAGTGGAGATGACCAGCAAACGACAACAAAAAGCTACTACATGCCTACAAACATTTAGCCTCTATATTTTAGAGGGTGTTGTTGTTGCCAAAAATTCTGCAACTAAATATTTCTGAAGGATGCAAGTAATGATGTCAGTGGCACATTTTGCGTTCGTAAGAAATAACTCAATAGACACTTTTTTTTCTTCTGCAGCCACTAAAGATTCTGAAATGCTTGTTTTAAATTCAATTCATCAGGGCTCTGCCATGATGCAGGGAGTCAAATTCATTAGATTTATTAGCATCTTGCTCTGAGGGCTTCAGACATCTCCTGTAGGTGGAGTAAAATACTACTCATGGGAAAGTTTTGCAAAGCGGTTTCCATATCCAACCCTGATTGAAGAATTCTCGATTTCATAGAGGGACAACGATGTTTTTGGCTGTGCATTTAAAAAAAAAAAAAAGAAGAAGAAGCAGTTTAAACAGCACGTGTAAAAGATTAGCAAGCGGCCTGTAAGTGATTGTATAGGAAGACCAGTCTGACACTGTTTGGTGTATATTTTGTGGCTCAGGTGAGAAGGTGGAGAACAAACAGGTGCTGGTGAACAAATCTATGCCAACTGTCACCCAGACGCCACTGGAGGGCAGTGCCCAGCCAGGCCAGCCCCAGTTCAGAGACGTGCCCATCAGGTGGGTGCATTTCACCACACCCACACACTACGTCTCCTCAATGTGGAACATTTTCTCCAGCTTCTAAATGATAATTCCTGCTCCAAGAAAGAAACTAAAAACTCTGAGATGCACTCTGTTCCCAGCTATAAGGGCTCGACAGACTCGTACATCGAGAAGGTCATGATCTCGTCCAACGCTGAAGATGCCTTCCTCATCAAGATCCTCCTGAGGCAGACCAGGAGACCCGAGATAGGAGACAAATTCAGCAGTCGACACGGACAAAAAGGTGCTAACTTCATCGCAGTAGCGCAGCTCTGAGAGGAGTGCTGCATATTGACCCCAAACCTGCCAGGATAATACAAAGACTTGCATTAATATTCACCACTTTCAGGCCAAATTTGTTTGTAAAAGAGTGACCAGACAAAACAAAAAAAGATCTCTACCGGAGCTCCTTTCAATTAATTGGCTCTTTGTCCTGTGCCAGACTATGCAAATTTATTACACCCCAGCAGTGTTCTGCTGCAACTGGGGGGGGGGGTGTTTACAACCTCCATTGTTTTGCAGCACCTCCCCTATAGAGGGCTTGTATGATGTTTTAATCAAAAAGCTAACTGGCGCCATGCATAATTTACTCTCTTCATTAACGCAGTGGGCACTGGGCGGTCAACTCACGGTGGGACAATGTCTTCTGTCTCAGATAGGGACGAAGAGAGGGGTCGCAGTGGGGTTAGCTGGAGGAGAGCTGGATGGAAACACCCAGATGTGCAACAGGGGGACATCTGGATTTTAATCAGGGCTCTTCACAGTAGTGTTTCAGCTGCTTTGGAGAACACCTAAAAAAAACTTGTTGAAAGTAGAAGCGCTTTTTTTTTTTTTTTTTTTTTGTTATATACATGACTTGATTTAATAGAATCTTTAAGTGACTTTTAAATCAACATAGATAATCATTAGATTTGGCTGCAGTGATGGATCTCCCACCTTCTCTTTCCTACTCTCATAGGCCCTGGTCAGCAGAGCAGAATAAGTTAATTATTTACCGGTCACACACACACACACACACACAGCTGTGGAGGTGGGGGAGGAGGTGAAGGGGTTGTCGGTATTAGGGGCCCATTGTGCGAGCCGTCAGTGTGGAGCTGTATGAGCTGTGATGGAGGGCTGCGGACCCTTGCTGTTGTCTTGCCTTTCTCTGCTGATTTCATGCCTCTTTTATCATTCACTTTCACACAAAACAAACAACACCAAGGATGTCTGCTGTTGGAACCTGTGTCTCTCTCTGGCTCTTTTTGTTCAACTCAACCATTTTCCACATCTTTCCTTCTTCCATCCTTCTTTTTTTTCCACGCTGCTTTAACTCTGATATTCAGCCTTTTTCTTGCTGCCTTTTCTTCCTTTTGGTGTTTCTTCTGGCCCTGCCTTACTAGCCTTTTTCTCTTTTCTTTCACCTTCTTCCTGCTGTTGGATGGCTTTCCACTAAACCGCCGCACTTGTTCCCAGTTAACATCCTGTTGCAACATCCTGTAAAGCATCAGCAGTCGGCAGTGGCGCTGACCGCTCGGCTAATTGCGAATTTTTCCACGTGCAACGATTCAGTTTCTCCTCTCCAGTTGATCCCCTCCACTTCCTTCGAGTTGAACTAAAAGTCATGGGTGTGTAATCCTGGTCTCCCTGTCCAGCTAAGCACCTTTCTGCACTTCCTGCTCTCCTTCTCTTCACTCCTCTTTCGCTTTTTTTCATTTGCAAATGGGTCTACAATCTGTTTACCCTGGCCAAGGAAGAGTGCTTCGGCCCCTCGGCAAACATTTGCACTCACACTTAAACTCCTGGGTACCAAGGAGCTCGTCCCCCCCCATCATGGGAGTCAAAAGAGGACCCTGTCTGTCCACATGAGTATGGAAATGTCATGATCTGCAAGGTCCACAAACTGCCTCCCAGCACAAACATGAACTACTAAACAGGCTGCGAAAAATACATTTTTTCTTTTGCTGTTTTATTAACTTTGACCCTAAACACTTAGTGTGTGTGTGTGTGTGTGTGTGTGTGTAATGTAAGAAAAATGCACATCGCCTGTCCTGAATACAGTGGCCTGGAGGTGCAAAACAGCAAATAAAAATAAACAACTTTTCAGAGGATGCAGCAGATCCTAATGAATGATGACATTTACAGAAACGCAACAACAAAACACCTCTCAGAAAAAAAGCGTGGAAACCAAACCAGAACCTCATTTCAGAAAACATCACAAACTCCAAGACATAAACCATAGGTTGAAAAGGCATGTTCTTTGAGCTTTTTGGGTTTTCTGTTTTGCTGTCTTCGTCTCTGAAATGTTATGTTTGGGGGTTTTCTCCTCGTGTTTTGCGCCTCAGAGCCGCCGCACCGAAGTGAGTTGTTCATGTTGCAAGTTTGGTCCGAACCGTCCAAAACTCAAAGGTTTCAGTTTGCCAGGACAGGAGCCTGAGGCCACCTCCAGACTCTCAAATATGAGAGAAACACGTTCACGAAGGGCTTTTCATGTGTTGCTTTTGTAGAAACGCACTTATCTTATATGCTGATTGTTTTTTCGTCTCGGGTTTGTCCCCCAAATTTGAACAGTTTTTGTGCGTCTGTTTGTTAGGTGTTTGCGGACTCATCGTGCCACAGGAGGACATGCCGTTTTGTGACACAGGTATCTGTCCAGATATCATCATGAACCCTCACGGATACCCCTCCAGAATGACGGTACGGCTCCTCACAGTTGCAACCTGCACAGCTTATTGTTTTCTCAATAAAATAAAATACCAGACAGGAATTGAAAGTGTTGATATGCAGCACTGAATGATTTATTTAATTAGGAGATCATTATCTCTTTGAATAGAGTAAGTGGTTTGATTGTTAAAACCAAAGATGGATGTAAACATGAATTAAATCCAAACCTGTGCAGTTTTTGTTATTAAATAATGATTCAAAGGTTATCGGAGAGGTTGCAGATTGATTTTCAGTGATTGATAAATTTACTAATCCCTTTCAGCTCTGTTTATTTAAAAAAAAAAAAAAAAAAGTCAAATTTTCTCTTGTTTGGGTTAAAAAGCTGGTCATTTGACAGCTGATCCAGGACCTTTAGTCCATTGTTACTTGTGATTTTTGGCTCCGAGTTAATCCTGGATCACCTCAGTCGCTGTGTTGACTGTTGCTCTTCTTAAGTTTGTGTCGGCTCTTCTGAGACAAAACCCTCATTATCCGCGCTCCTCTTCTCTCTGGGTTATCGTTGGCTTCCAGAGCACACGTCCATTGATGCCGTTAAGCGGCAATCTTACTGTTCACAAACAGATATTTGTTGCTGCGGAGACGGCTGCCAACGAAGCCGCCGCCTGTAGCAGCGTGTGGAAGATTTATCCAACGTGCCCAGCACATCTGAAATGTAGGATGGTGCTGAATGTGAACGACATGAGATTTGGCCCCGTTTCTGGCTACTTATTGTCCCTCGCACTGTAAAAACCTGATGGATCTTCACTGCTGCAGTTGTCAGTGTGTTTGCTTGCTGTGGTTGCCATGGAAAAGACTCTGAAATGTTTGGCTCGGGAGGATGTTTCTGTGGCCGGAGAGTGATATGAGAGTAGGTGTTTCCTTTTATGTGACGGGGTCAGGGGTCCTCTGGGTGCGGCCTCGGCTGAATTGTTGAAATCAGTCATCCTTGGAGCTCTGTCCCCACGCTGAGGGGGGGTACACGTGTAATCTAATCTCATCCACAATACCAACATTTGGTGCCAAGAGAGGATGTAAATCCCGAAAAGATTTCTGTTATAATCAGAGTTGCTGTTTTTCTGGATTTAATCAGGTGGGAAAGTTGATAGAGCTGCTGGCGGGGAAGGCGGGAGTCCTGGACGGACGCTTTCACTACGGTACAGCCTTCGGAGGCAGCAAGGTGAAGGATGTGTGTGAGGATCTGATCCGTTATGGATACAACTACCAGGGCAAGGACTACGTCACTTCAGGAATCACTGGGTAATAATGAAAAATGAATAAGCAACTTTCATCCCAGTAACCAGAACTCACAAACTTGTCATATTTTCCAAAAGATTTTTTATTTTAGTTGGATGTCAGCAATTTGTCTGCCTCTCTTGAGTAGGAAAAAACAATTGTGTTGTTGGGTTGCGGGAACACGCACACTTAAAAGATTCGGCTGAAAGATCTTCAAACGGGCAGTTTGATGCATTGACTTAACTAATTCCCTCAACAGAGCTTGTAAGAAAAATCATCTGGATGTGGCAGAAACTGATGATGAACTTTAATTTTTCTTTATTTTAGAGCAGCTCTGACCTGCATTCACACAAGACAAAATACCTTTTTCACAGCCGACATTTTGACGTAAAACAGTTGGTCAAACTCTGGAGTTTTAATGAGGTTTGCATTCCACTTACAGAAGGTTTTGCTATTGTGAATTTTCTACAACTGACCCACATGCACAGGGGCGGAGGTGGAAATACCCGAGTTCGTCCGACTATTTCAAGCCAAAATGTCTGCAGTGAGGAAAAAAAAAAAGATCCATAATTTACCGTTGATCAATAGAAGGGTCTCAGTGACTCAGACTGTTGGCCTGACAGTCAAATTACTCAAACGTTCATTTGCGATAATCCCAGTTTATTACCCCCCTCACCCTTTTTAACTTTGTCATAAATGAAAACATTCTGTATTGTGGGGTTGATTCTATTAGTATTTCTGTATTTTCTTCAGAGAACCTCTTGAGGCGTACATCTACTTTGGGCCGGTCTATTATCAGAAACTGAAGCATATGGTTCTTGATAAGATGCACGCCAGAGCTCGAGGGCCCAGAGCCGTTCTCACCAGGTAAAACCAACGGTTTCTAATCCCTGCTGATATCTTCCTTCTGCTCGGTGTGTTTTTGGGATTATTGATTGGAAAGGGTTGATCAGCAATTAGATTTACGTCACCGAAGGAAGTCAGAGTGACTGGTTCGTTTTTCTGCATTTCCTGAACCCCCCCCCCCGCTGACAGGCAGCCCACAGAGGGACGCTCCAGAGACGGAGGACTGCGTCTGGGCGAGATGGAGCGCGACTGTCTGATCGGCTATGGAGCGAGCATGTTACTGCTGGAGCGCCTCATGATCTCCAGTGACGCCTTCGAGGTGGACGTGTGTGGACAGTGCGGCCTGTTGGGATACTCTGGATGGTAAGTTTAAAAAAAAAAAAAAAAAGTGAGATCTGAGGAGGCTTCTTCTTCTTCAGTTTTTTCTTCTTCTCTGAAACCAACACAATGGTTAACCTCCTAAATAAGTCTGTGTTTTTGTCTCCCAGGTGTCATTACTGTAAGTCGTCCTGCCACGTGTCCTCCCTGCGAATCCCCTACGCCTGCAAGCTGCTTTTCCAGGAGCTGCAGTCCATGAACATCATCCCTCGACTCAAACTGTCGCGCTACAACGAGTGAGCAGGACTGGGACAGAAACGCAGTCCGTGTGAGTGAAAGGTCTAAAGTCAGAGAGACAGAATCTGGAGCAGATTTTATCTGTAAGATTGATTTAAGGTTAAAGTGAGAGGAGAGACGAGGGCTACAGGCGGGATTGTTTTTGTTGATATTTCAAAAACTACAACTATGTTAAGTTTAGATCTTATTTCTGTTTCTTTTTTTTTGTAGATATTTCTCAGCATTTCTCTCTTTGTGTACATAATAAATACAAAAGGGTTATTTCACAGTCTTCTGTGTGTTATTATTTTATCTTATTTTCTAACTCTCTGGACACCGAGCAGCTCTGAACAGGCCTTCTATGTTCCATGCTGAAATTCTTCATGTCGTCCTCTTTCTCTACCAAATCGAACTAAAGACCAGTAGTGTTTGAAACACCTTCGTAAAAGAGATCTCAATCAGTTTAACAAAGAACATATGTTAACATGTGGAAAAGCACACAGTGCTGAACATTTATTAAAAGTATTTTAGGTAGTTGAATGTGTTTTTTATCTTCAGGCAGCCAGTGGCTCTAATCTGAGACATTAAACTTAATTTCATTATCTGACATTTAGTGTTTCAGGTCCATTCCTCTTTGTCTAATTAGAGCTATGCACATTTATGACGCATGAGGCCCCTGACCCCTTCCTGAAATTCCCCACTTCTTCTCTAATATCTAAGAGAGCTAAAATGCCAAAAAGGTCATTATTTAAAGTAACTGCCCGGTTGTAATACAGCTGATCAAAAGGGTTCATTGCAACAGACTGTGGGGCGTATCTATGGTGCGTTTAAGTGCTAGTTTAAAAGCTCTAAACTCTAATATTTGTCAAGCAGTTGCTCCCAAGTTATGTTGTTAGAAATCTAACACTGCAGAGAAAACATGGACATCATGGAAATGATTGTGTTAATATGTCAGATTTTCACTTAAAAGCTGGGGGGAGTGTTACAATTTCAGAAAACAGGAAAATATCTCAGAAAAATACCAGAAAGTGAGTCCAAAAAGGTGAGAACCCCACCAAAGAATAATGATGATAATAAACGACCACTTGTACGGGAGACCGCCTTTCAGAAAATACCACGGAAGGGTAAAACTGGTTTTAAAGACTACTACATTTAACAATAAAAACAGGCAATTTTTTTTTTTTTATTTAGTAAAAAGTCGCTCTGCTTCCTCACATGTCCCGTTTCCTGTTTTCCTTCTGCGCTCCTAACTCTAGTGTTTATTTTAAAACGTTTTTTTCTGTGTTGTGAGCTCTGTTTTGCACCTCACTGACACATGGAGGCAGCCTGCAGTAACATTCATCTCTCAGGGTTTGTGTTGCCGTGACTGCATCTGTCATAAACTATGCGTTCGCTCATAAAGCCATCACGAGGAGTTTTTTTTATTTATTTATTATTTTTTTTAAATACATTTCTTTTAAATGTATTAACAAGCTGAGGAGATTTAAGTGTCTCAGCTGATTGAGGAGGACGTCTCTCATTTGGAAGCCTGAATGCTCCGTGACACTGAGCCGCTTCTTGTTGAAGTCAATGGGAAGAGAAAGCTGCTTTGAGCCGTATGGTTTCCTCTTTAAACTGCAGCCTTGGTGCCACCAACACCTCGTATGTAGCGTAACCATACCCCCCCACTCGCATACACACACAGCTCATCTGGGGCCTTTTCACCGGACAAAAGCAGAACACATGCATTTGTTTTGTGGTGTGTGTGATAATGGGAACGATGGAGGAGGCTCTTTTGGTGGCTGCACCTGTTCTGTTTTATGAGGCTCTAATAAGCAGATAACAGTGGCAGGACAGGAAAAAGATGTTCCCTGAGGGACGTGTAGACTCGTAACACCTTCTTCTTATTAGACAAATGAATGAGATCATTTGAGGTCGTGCTTCTGCATAAACCGACATCCAGACTGACAAATAATGAGTCATTAAGGTCTTACTTTAGTGTTTTCTTCTACATGTCTCGCAGAACTTGCCAGTCTTGCAACCCGTCACTCATTCCAGCAGCTTCTCTCTGGCCAAATGAGTGTAACCCTGTGTCTCCAGATGAAGCTGCCACCTGTTTGCTCAGGTGTCTGTGCCGGTGAGTATCAGCAGCAGTGCCCACGCCTGCGCACTAAAAGAGAAAGTCCTCCTTTGCTGTCCATGGTGTGGTGAGTAATTCAGCCATAATCTGGCTTTCTCCTCTCCCCTCTTCTTTCCCCTCTCCTCTCCCCCTCTCCTGCGGTTCCATTCATATTCTAATCACAGCTTTCCCTTCTCCAGCTCTCAGGCACTCCATCAGAGCCCTCCCAGCCTCGGGCTTTGCACTTTTACTTCCCCCCCTTTGTGACCGTTCCCTCTTCTCAGAGGCACACCAAAAATAAGGCAGCCACAGCGAACGAGCGAGTAAAAAGAGGCGAGAGCGTCACTCAAAAATTCACAAGTGTGCAGTTTTAACCCATTTGGTGTGAGCACAACGAGTGTTCCCTCTGAGAAAGTTATCACCGTAGATGGTTTAATGGTGGAGCAGCGCAAATGTGGCAACAAGTGGCTGTTGGATGTGAAAATGGAATTAAAAGTAGAGGGGAAAGGAAGGAGCAGAAGTTGTGTGTGGATGTATGTTTACTTGGAGCTCAGGGGTGTATAAAAACGTATTAAATGCCATAATGGAGGATGGGGAGGCCACAGTGTTAGGACTGCGTAGATCTAAGCCTCTTTTTTTTTCTTTTTCTTTTTTTCCTTTTTTTTTTCTTCTTTTTTTTTGGTTGGGAGGGAGCTTTTCTTATTCAAAGCAGCCCCACAAAAGACTTCCAGTGAGCCTTGCCACATCCCCATCTGACTTGGGGCCATTCATCAGCCTTCCAAGCCTATCAATGACATGTCCCCATCAGGGCTCCTATAAAATCAGCCCCTTTCCCATGAAACATCAGCAAACATTTTGACGGGTCTGGCTTTCCCCCCGCTGGATTTCTGGAGTCTCTACTCCCTCTCCCCCTCACCCCTCACTTCTTTCCACCCTTATTCCCACCTCCCCCTCTCTCCTCCGCCAACACCACCCCTCTCTAGGCGAACCTCAGATCCTCAACATCTCCTGTGACGGGCAGTGGTCACAGAAACGCAGAGCGAGTAAAGCGGAGAGCTGCCGAGGAGGGGGAAACGTGCACCAAGCCATTTTCTTGGAGAAGCCAGTGTCGTTGATGGGAAGAGGATGCATTGCGGGCTGCTGGAGGAGCCTGATATGGATTCCACAGGTCAGTCCTGTTAAACTCTGCATGTGCTGAGAAACTCGGCTTCTGTTCAGAAACGTTGCTGCTGCACTTCTCAAACTTTCCCGTGGAGTCGTTCAGAGGGACTGTCTGGATGCTCCTCTGATGATTTTAACCTTTTAAATTTCTGATCTTGTTTACAAAGGACTTCTTCTTTTTTTTAAATTTTTTTTTGTTTTTTGTTTGGGTCACACACTTTCATGGTAAGTGCCGTTAGAGGACACAATCGGTTCAGATTTCCAACGCTGGCTCGGACAGGTGGCTTTTCAGTTTAACTATTTAATTTAGAGAACCCAGAGACGGGAACAAATGCTCATATTGCTGCACCTGCTCCTCACACAGTAAGACGTTTATTTAACTTTTCCCAGAACTTATAAATTAGAGTCAGAATTAAGCTGATTAAAAGATTGAAATGCCCCAACGTCTACAGTTATTTGCCCTAATCAGGAGAAGCCTTTTTTTTTTTTTAAATTTTCGCATATTTTATTCTTATTTCGCTTATTTTTGGAAGGATGTTTGGAGACTTAATTGTCATTCTGAAGATTTTTGTAGGCAAGTGTAGTTTAGTCCTGAATCCGTGTTGGTGATGAGCGAACAGCCGTCTCACTTGTTGATCAAATTTAATCCAATTATTTAGATCCCCAACTTATCTCTTCTTGTGGCAAATGAAGCTTGTGATCTGAGCCTCTGAGGAGAATTAGCTCAACTTCAGTGGATTCACTTTTTCATTTCAACGATTTTTCTTTTCCTTTTTTTTTTACGTGCAAAAAAGAAGGTAAAACCGATGGTTAAGAATTGTTCGAGTCATTTATCCTGTTTAATGTAAAGTTAAGATCCAAATGCACCTGCTGCACGTGAGAACAAATTCAGAAAAAAATCATGTAAATTCTGTTTTAGTGGGTATCAATATTGTAGCGTTATGATACTCAAGTAGTTGAGACTGTTTTTTAAATATTAGTGATATGAAGAAAAACAGTTAGAGTTCAGACACCTTCTTGGTAGCACTTTTCCGTCTGACCTTTTCTGTCAGCACGTGCTGAGCAGCGGCGTTTTCCTCAATTTCAAACTTCTAAAACTGAATGTTCTCAGTTCACTTTCTCAGGAAAAAAGTTACAAAATCAATTGTATTACGTGGAGAGCTTCTCTTTGGTTGCGCTGATTTGAAATCGTGACAGAGGGGTTTTGCCAGCTTTTCCTTCTTTCTTTTAGATTTTTTCATTTATTGTTTGCAGTTCAGCACAAAAAAAAAATCTGTTTAAAAAGGAACTTGTGGCTGATTAACTTAGAAAATTAAATGGAAAAGATGAACTGGAATAAGTAAAAACAATATTAACACAGAATGATTTTAATTTAAGGGATATTACCAAAAGGATACTACTGAATCCTCGTCTTGAAACGAGCAAAGCAATTTTGAATGCATTTCCTCTATCAGGCTGCTGTGTCTACATCAAAGCCTGGGTGTTTTGCTGCTAGTCGCACAGAGAAAGCACACCAGTCGAGCTATTTCTAAGTAGAAATTAAAACAGGACAATGGCCTCTATTCCAGCAGACTGCTTCAGTAATGCGCACAGGCTCTTTTAAGCTCGTGTGTGCGCTCGTAGTCTCCGGGGAACAATGCTGGAATCCTGCCGTCTTGCTGAAAACACCTCAAATAGAGCCGTGGCTGCACTGCTGACCATACAGTGGATTGTTGTCAGCGCGCCATGTCACATTAGTGACATTTTAAATGTTCGGTATGGTCACTGTTTGTGTAAATGCAGCTTTGGCTCTGTTCTGTTGTAGGATGATGTTTGGTCACTCAAATCTTCTCCCAAAAGCAAACGAAAAAGGAATAAACTGATGTTTCAGCCAAAAAAAAAACATTCAATCAGCTCAACTGTTTTAAAGTAACATTTTGAGAGGCTTTATAATTTCATCATCTCCTTTGTCCTGACAACAGATTTCAACATCTTTTATGAGATTAAGTTTGCTCCTACGTGTCTTTTTCTAGAGAGCTGGATTGAAAGATGCCTCAATGAAAGTGAGAGCAAACGGTACTCCAGCCACACGTCTCTGGGAAACATGTCCAACGACGAACGTAAGCAGGAACGAACGCTCTTCACATCACTGAGGGGAAACTGTGGATGAGCTGTTTAAAACACCTATTAGTTCATGTTTAGCACAGAAAATGTGGTTTAATCCTAGTTGCACTGAAGTAAGACCATAGCAAAGATTGTTTCACACTCCTCCCATTTTCACTGCTAACTTCTTTTAGCCTGATGTGTGTTGCTTGTTGCAGATGAAGAAAAAGAAAATAACAGAGCCTCTAAACCACATTCGACACCAGCTACTCTGGAATGGTAAGTTGTTTTGTCTTTTTTTTAAAGAAATCCTGATGTTTTTCTGTCATTTTGATTGAAAGTAGTTGAAATACCACACACAAATGAAAGGATGTAAATCAAATGTGTTATTAAATGTTGTACAAATAAGTGTTAAAAAGATGTAGCCAGTCATCTGAAACAGCCATGTGGAGCACCTGAATGCTGCGCGTGAAGTCACTTTTAGTTTACTTGCGTCCCAGCACATTTTCAATGTCATAACCCTGCTCAGAAGTGCCAGCAAACGTGTCAGTTATCAAATTTGCATGAACTTGAATGGCTCTACACGACGTACACAGACTGTAACGGCTTCTCTTCTGCAGCTCCTGCTTTTTGCTACATTTTTTTAATGCATCTTAAAACAAATCTCATTCGTCTGTTCTTCAGATGGTAATCTCGCATCTGATCCAAAAAGTCTAAGCACGCTAGTTTTATTCTCCCAGATTTGGATATTAGTTCTAATCTTGGCTCAACACATACTTGAAGCACTTAAAGAATTTTAAAAAAGAGCAGCTTTCATGCAACGCGTCACTCAAATCCTCTGCGTGCTTTAAATACAACTGTGCCTCTGGTGTTATGTCCAATGACATTTAGTTACAGTGATTTAACGTTCAGGGCAAAAAGCTAAACATGAACCGAGTCAATCTGTAATTACATGCCTTCTAAAGACACAAATGGGGCTGAAATTGATGTTTATAGTGAGTGTAATAATCTTTTCACTGTCTTCTTTTAAAAGAAACAGCTTCAGCTATGAAAGCAGTGATGATGACAAACAAACAGATCAACAAAAAAAACAAGATAATTTCCTTATATTTGATTGTATGTTGACAACCTTAAAGATGAATCTGATGATTTGGTTTTGACTGAGACACAGATGGACCATGAGTAGTATGTTATTAATGCATTTACTATAAAACCACAGCTTTAGATTTCCAGCCAGAAAACACAGTCCTCATGGGAGAAGGGAGCACTTTCATATTCAGATGTACGTCAGGTAATAAAGACCAACAACAGGGGTTCACTGGAAAAGCCAAGACTCACAGAACAACTGGACTAAACTCTTATTCACTTAAGCATAAGATGAGATTTATTTGGCACTGATCAATATGATAGCGCAACATATTTTATAAGTTTAAATATGTAAGTCATGATGCAGTCTGTGCAGATCTAAACTCTAAAATGACCTCATTGATCTTTCAGTTTCGTGTTTTGACCCTCAGAGAAATGATCTTGTCCAGCAGGATTTTTACAAATTACACTTTTGTTCAAAACATTGGAAAAAAAACTGCGGTAAAGATACTAGTTTCTGTGGCTTATTTTACGGCCGTAATTCCTTGAAATGGAGGTCGTCTGACCCTTTTTGTATCCGGTTGTTACAAATTATTGTTGTATTTAACTCTTCTCTCCACTGACTGAGTGTCAACAGCCTTAAACATTTTTCTAATTTGTTAAAAAAAAAATTCCACTGGTTGGTTTGATTTCTAAGAAAACCCAATGTTCCTTCAGCTGTTTATTTTCTGTTCAAACTTTAATCATAAAGTAACTAATAACTACAGCTGTCTGATAAATGTAGGTACGATATTTCTCTCTCATGTCGGTGAATTCTTTGTTCTAAAAATAAAAATACATAAGTAGGCCCATATACACTCCAAGCAGAGTAAAAAGATGAAGAGCACTGACACTCCAAACATCCCTGTCGGGCAGTAATTTCACCAGCATTCCCGGCATCATTTTTACTAGTGTGCAGACTTTATGTTTTTTATAATTTGTTGAATAGGGTTCAATCCGCCACTGAAAGCTTTGCTAAGAAGTTTGTGTTAAGATCATTTATCAATCAATTAGAATCAAATTAAAACATGTTCTCGGTGTACCTCAAGTCTCAGTTTTGGGTCCATTCTTATTTAGCACATTCCTCTACGAAGAGGCTCAAAATCTGCATCGAGTCATTTCTTTGTCGAACCTTTAGGGGGCAGAAATTCTCCAATACGCACATAAGGAAACTCGGAAGGTGTTAACACTCTATAAAGTGCCGGTGGGCTGTCAGCAGTTCTTCACACACTGACCAAGCAGGCAGCTGTGCAGTTGATTGTTTTGTTTTTTTACTTATTCAAGTTTTTTGTATTGTTCCTTTTGTGGAGATGCAAGTTAATCAGTAATGTAAGTGTTCTCAGTGTAAATCACATTCTTTTAGAAGGATGATGTCATCACAAACCATTTGCTGGAGTTTTTTTTCCAACTCATTGAATATATAATTCAGGAGGACGACACTAAAACTGCTGCAACTCTAAAAACAGACAAAAAGATGCAACGAGAGTTTGGAAAATCTGAAAAATACGTGTTGATTTTCTGCTTTTTGGAAAGATTTTGCAAACTATTCCCAGGGAAACTGTTGATGTTTGTGTTATTTAGAGATGTGCTGTTGGTCTGGTGATGCGAGCGGTTTTCTACCAACTCTTTAAAGTCTGTGCAGATTCATTCTCAACAATCGGAGACGATTTGCTCTACGTGTTGCTTTAATGTTGGTGTGTTTAACTGTTTTATTTAGTTTTCTATCCTGATGTTGCTCATCATTTTTGCTTTTTTACTGAACACATTCAAGAACTACAAATGAAATATGACCTTAAAGGCTGAACGTGGCACACGTGTTTTTATTGTTTAGCTTCGATTCTTGCACATTTATATACAGGGAGTTGTAGCATGAATTCACCAGATTATGAAAGGCAGGCTGTGATCCTCTCGAATGTGTTGTGTCGCAGGTTAGAAGAAAACTATGAGATAGCCGAAGGTGTGTGTATCCCCAGAAGTGCCCTCTACATGCATTACCTCGACTTCAGTGAGAAGCATGACACGCAGCCTGTGAATGCAGCCAGCTTTGGAAAAGTGAGTTTTGTACTTCACGAGTGATGAAGAACAAATAATTGCATCTTTCCCACCTACATAAAGTGTAAAAAGAATCATTTAAAAGCTTTATATATTATTCTGTTATTTTTTTCTTTTGATGTTCTGTTTAATGAAATCACAACAAAGTGACTCATCAGGTTTGATTTAAAAAAAAAAAAAAAAAAAAAACTGATATGTGAGCTTGAGTCTCATCCACTCAACCAACCACAAGCTCCAGTCTGATGATTTTTGGCCTGAGTTGGTTTAGTGCTGCAGCTCTGGCTGCTGTGTTGACGCTACATCATCTCAGTGTGAACACATAATCTAAAGCCAAAGGAGATGTGCTTTCGTCTGTTCCCACAACCCCAAGAAGATCATCAGCCTTCCTACCCCCAGCCATCCCCTGTACCCTGGACTCCGGCCCCAACCCCCAACCCCAGGCCCACCCCCGCCCCTCCACAGCTCCTGTCGGAAGATATTGAAAAAGAGAAGGGGCCTGGATTAATGTGTAATTAAAGGAAATTTGGAAGGGTGAGATGTTGCGGAATGTTAGATCAGTGGCTGGAGCAGTGTGGGGTGTCCTTTAGGAAGGCTTCATTGATTCGGGACAAAAAAACGAGAGAGGGCCCGGACTGCCTCCCTGTCTGCTCATTTATCAAGCGGGGCCTGACAGAAACTTCACAGCTTGGCCTCTTTTTTCATCCCCCACAATGGAGAGCTACACTGTTTGCTAAAGTTTCTGCACCAGGAGCCGGACCGAGGAGCCAATCTTTTGGGATAAAAAGAGAGGAAACGAGTGGACCAAGGCGGGCTGCTGATGAAGAAAAACGTAATACCCCTGGATGTCATAAATGGAAAGCTTTTTTTTTTTTTTTTTTCAAAGGTTACAGACCTCACTGCGAATACAGGCAAACTGTACAACTACAGGGTTTTTCTTTTATCTGACATGTACTGTATATATCATTTATTAGATGTTTAGTAAAAACAAATATCACCTTTTTCCTGCAATTACGTAATTTTTCCCTCTAACCCACATCACCTTCCTCTACCTCTGTTTCTTTTTTTAAATAAGTAATAAAATCAGCCCGTCTTAGTTTACTTGCTGAACACTTACAGCTTTTGTCTCCTACTATGAACAGATTATAAGACAGCAGTTTCCAGCACTAACTACCAGAAGACTGGGGACAAGAGGGCAGTCCAAGTAAGTTCTGGCTTTATTCTTTCATAATCAGTTTACAAATGTTCATTAAGAAGAAGCCCACCCTTAAACTATGTAGTAAAGAGTTATCAAACCCTGCTTTGACAAGATGGTTTATCAAATTATGTAGCGAAATCTGAGAGAAGCTTGTTTTGTTTTAAACTAACATGTTGGACTTGTTAAATACGTATAAATTGTTCATATTTTTGAACAAAGACTGTAGTAACCCTGACGGGTATTCATCTGTTCGTCGTCTCTGGCCCTCAGGTACCACTACTACGGCATTGCGGTGAAGGAGACCTCCCAGTACTATGATGTGATGTACTCCAAAAAGGGGGCGGCGTGGGTGAACGAGACGGGGAAGAAAGAGGTCACGAAGCAGACAGTGGCGTATTCACCGCGCTCCAAACTGGGGACGCTCCTGCCAGAGTTTCCAAATGTCAAAGACCTAAATTTGCCTGCCAGCCTGCCAGAAGAGAGGGTAAACAGGAGTTTTAAAAGTCCATCCTCGCAGCCCCCACCTTAACTCACCTCTCCCTGCCGTCTCACCATCTCTGCGCCCCCCTCTGGCTCTTTTATCTGGGTTTGCGTTTAGAGAAGGACCTTGAGGATTTATGTGCTGGCTCCTCACTAACTCTTAATCTTTTGGGGGAGATAATAAGATCTAGCAGTGGACAAAGGACAGGCACTAGCTGTCCGGCTTTTAAAGGGGGGCCATGATTTTAAGTGGTTTGTGTTTTGCTGATCTCTAAAGCTCGTTTTATATCACTCTGCTCCAGCCTAGACCTGTAACATGTATTTATAGGTTCACATGCTTTGTCCAAGATTTATTTTCTTGTTTTTGCCACTTGTTTTTTTTTTTTTTTTAAAGTTTCCCCCAGGAGAGAAGAAAGCTCTGAACTCTGTGCTTCAATTAGATTAATACTAAGTCTGTGCCCATAGGTGTCAACCTTCATTATGATGTACAGGACGCACTGTCAGAGGATACTGGACACTGTTATTCGCGCCAACTTTGACGAGGCAAGGGTTCCCCTGTTTTAAACTATGCATTGGCTCATATTCTGCTGCAGCAGACTCACTTTCTCTCAGCGTCTTCCTGTAATAATGAGCCTCATTTCTATTGTGTCGTCTGCAGGTCCAAAGCTTCCTGCTGCACTTCTGGCAGGGCATGCCGCCCCACATGCTCCCTGTCCTCGGCTCCCCCACAGTGGTGAACATCGTCGGAGTTTGTGACTCCATCCTCTATAAGGCCATCTCTGGGGTGCTGATGCCCACCGTCCTGCAAGCACTGCCTGACAGGTACCAAGAGGAACTTTTCTACCACTTTTCAGTCTGCGAGCACTAAAGATCAATCTGGATACAGCGTGTCTTGTTTAGTTTTCTGAATTTAAAACAAACATTCATATCGTTTTTGTGCGTATGTGCTTGATGTGTTTGATCAACAGTGATATGACGGTGCAGGCCTTCACATTTATGACCTGTTTTTGCTCTTTATAGTGCCTTGTGCACCGCATAAATGGCAAAACTACACATTCATTCTTTATCTATTTCTCCAATAACTAATCCAAAACTGCAGTTAAAACAGACTTGAGAACAAAGCTGTAGACACTGCACTCGAGAATGTTTCATAATCGGTAAAATCAATGTTTGATTGAATCAAACTCTCAGGTGTGTTGAGCTGAATGTATTTGGGCGCGACCAACTCTGAAAGATTACAAACTCTCTTCTCTTTTGGCCAGTTTTGATCAGAGACAGCTTACTGATAATTTAACACTGTTTTTATTTATTTATTTATTTATTTTTTAATCAGATATATGTCATCATGCTTGTCAGCTTTTTTGTAACTCTTATTTTCACAACTGTTGATATTGAATTGGCTTAACTTTGATATCATTTACTTTGCATGAGGGAGAAAAAACCCTTTTATTTGGAAGAAGAACCACATGGATGGCATGAGAGAAAAGAACATGCTCGATTCAAATCGGTTTCATGTGAAGCTTTACCTCAACATTTTCTTTTCCGTGCATTTTCAACGCCTCCATTTTTGTTTTATTTTTCTTTCTACACCCCCTTGTAGTTGCTGAGCTGTCACTGTCACTCCATTTGAAACTGGTCAGAGACTAGGCTTTCAGCACAAAACTCAGCTCTTTCAGATCCACAAACAAAACTTTTGGGTTTATATCTTAAACACAATGTGTATTTTGCTCTTAAAGCATCCAATCAAAAAAACATGCTGTTTTGATTGGATAATACAGATGCAGGGCTGTGTATAAGTGAAGGTTACTCTTCAGATTCCAGTGCCTTAGAACCTGAATAAGTCACTAGAATTGAGTAAGTAAAAAACAAAAAAAAAGGGAAAAGATGAATAGCATCTTGCATCAACTGAATACTGACACATAATGATCTAAAGGGGAGTTGGAAGAATGCAAAACCTACAAAACATGGTAATTTTTGAGGATGAAAGAAATGTTGTTTTAATGTGAGGATTTGCTGTCTCGAGAAACCCAAGGTGTACTTGCAAGAAGCCATCAGCTGAAACTATGATGAAAAGAGCCTTAATCAGTCTACTCTGTTGTCCGTCTCCTGCACAGTTTGACTCAGGTTATCCGAAAATTTGCCAAACAGCTTGATGAGTGGCTAAAGATAGCACTTCACGACCTTCCTGAAAACCTGAGGAATATCAAATTTGAGCGTAAGTACACGATCCCTCCACATGGTGGTCTATCTCTTAAGAAAATATGGATTCTATGTTTTTATGTCAAAAAAGAAACTCTCAGGATTAACAACAGCTTTTCTTATTGTCTTATTTCCAGTGTCGAGGAGGTTCTCTCAGATTCTAAAACGGCAAACGTCATTAAACCATCTATGTCAGGTGTGTGTCGAGGTCGGAGTGTTTTTAATAAAATCCATATGAAAAATCAAGCCGATAAGGGACACACGTGTGCGTGGGCTGGGTCATATTGTTGATTTATCTGTCCACAGGCATCACGGACTGTGATAAACAGTGCCGACATCACCTTTCAAATGCTGGAAGACTGGAGGAATGTGGACCTGAACAGCATAACTAAGCAGACACTTTACACCATGGAGGACTCGCAGGAGGAGCACAGACAGCTCATTATCAACTGTAAGTCCATGCAGTTAAACTGATTTCCACACGGGAGGAGAGGTGCTCTTTACTCCCACATAAACAACACACTGGGGAACAATCATTCCCACGACCAGCAGAGTCAAAGCATTGACGATGGAGACCAAAAGGTTAAACAAGTTCAGTCTCCTTTCAAACACCCTGCAGAGCTTCTTCAATTCACTCGCTCCTGACGGGAGCAGAGGTCGCTGATATGTTGACGCTCCTGCATTAAGATGCTGTTTGTGTTCAGACCCTTGTTTTTTAACGTGACATGATGTAGAAGTGTGACCTGAAGTTCTTTCTCACATCACAGTGTATCAGGAGTTTGACCGTTTGTTGGAGGAGCAGTCTCCGATTGAGGCGTACATCGAGTGGCTGGACTCCATGGTGGACCGCTGCGTCGTCAAGGTGAGACGGCAGGAAAAATTTTATTTTATCACTTTTTCAGGAAAAACTGATTTTATTCTTTTTTTTTTTAATTCACCTCAACGTGTTTTTTTTTTTTTATCACTCATAGATACTCTGCAAGTATCTTTATTTAGATGAAGATGCACCACTTATGACAACAGAGGAGTTATTTTTGATAAATTGTGAAGCAGAGTTCTGATAATCTTCCTTACAAAGACACCTGTGGCTGAAAGCTGCTGGCCTCTGCATGTCTCTCTCACAGAGAGGCACTTGCACCGCAGTCCTCCCAGTTAATGATGTCTTCAAGCTTCCCATTTGCGTCCATTATGTGCCAGATATGGGCTTGTAAAATTTGGTCACCCTGGCAACGTCTTGCACCGCCCAGACAATAGTTCAATAGGAAGGCGTGTCCCCGGGGGCAAATTAAATAGTTGACTTGTTGACATGTTTTTCGTTCCTGAGGGTTAAGCCCTAATACGAACCCAGGGGTTAATTCTACCCCGGCATCCCCACCCTCCCCCCTCTTTTCTCATGGAAATGTTCTCTCTAGGTGGCGGGGAAGAGGCCCGGGTGCCTGAAGAAGGTGGCCCAACAGTTCCTGCTGATGTGGTCATGTTTTGGTACCAGAGTCATCCGGGATATGACCCTCCACAGCGCGCCCAGCTTTGGTAAGCCACTAATGCTTCGTCATCACACTTTCACGCAGCGGAGGAAACCCACAAAGTTCTCAGGGTGTTTTGTGCATTAAGAGTAGTTATTTCATGTAACATGCACATGTTGCTAACACAAGAGGACTAACATTAAAAAAAAAAAATTATCCTCCATCATAAAAAGCTTTCCTCAATTACCTTTATAGAAAATATCACCCAGCCTGAAAAACATATAATTTATAATGGTCACAATCATGGAGGTTCCTTTCCCATGTCATCATTGAAAAATGCTCAGTGTAACCAAATTTATTGCTCAACATTCCCCCCACTGCATGAGACTTAGGTCCAAAATGAGGAGAAAGGAGGAGAAAGTAAAATGGCTGCTGCTTTAACAGCTTTATTGTGGACAGCCAAAGTTTGCTGTGAGTGAGGAGCAATAAAAACGGAAGGAAAGAAAATGGCTTCTCTCGCCTCCACTTGTGTCCTTTGGCTGCGTCTGTGAATATCAAAGACACAGCTGGTAGCAGTGTTTTGATAAAGCAGGTCTCTGTGCACAAACAGCTAATTAACAAAAGCCGCCCCTCCCCTCTCCCGATGTGTTTGCCTGTCTTTTCCATTTTATGACCGGTCAGTATTGCACCCCGCTCCCCTGAATAGCCGCAAGTGTTTATTATGCGCACGGCGGCAGCAGCAACCGGCACAATGACACAATTGTGATGACACTCCCTCACAGTCTCATCGTTCGCGTGACCCCGGGGTCAGCTGACATATTTCTGGCACTGAGTCGGTACACGGAAACAAGCGCATTCATTCCTATTTAATGACAGCGGCCCTCCTGTCACTCCACAGGATTTGATGTCATCACACGGTTTTAGACTCCCTTTAAGGTCGTCATCATTTATGTCATAGATGGGTTTTGTGGCGTCCACTCCATTGGACCGTGTCATTCAAACACTGATTAAATCCTTCCTTTTGTAGTTTTTGATAGAAATAACAGCTGTGTGTGGTTTCTGTGTGTCTGCAGGGTCCTTCCACCTGATCCATCTCATGTTTGATGATTATGTTCTTTATCTGCTGGAGTCGCTGCACTGCCAGGAGAGGGCCAACGACCTCATGAGGGCCATGAAAAGTGAAGGCAGCACAGGTGAGGCCACGGACTGCACGGATTTTTATTTCTTTATTTTTTCTTGCTTTTTTCTACTCATAAAGTTCAACATTTAAATAGATGTGTATACCACAGATTAAATTAAAAGGAGATTTAAGTTAGATGAAATGATTTCACAGAAAATATATATTTTTGATACTTTATTGGCCATTTAAGCCATTTTTCTCCAACAAAAGATATTCTCATTCCAGTACATCAGTTGTGAGGATTTGCTGCTTATCTTTGTATTCCGTGACGATACACTGATGAGCTTGGATTTAGGTGATAGTCCGATAAGACAAATGAACTCAAGACTTTGTTTTTGGATGCAAGGAATGGTACATTTGGTTTAAACTTGGGTAGTTTTATATATATATATTTTATATATATATGTATTTTTTTTTTTTGACCAAATGGAAATATGAGAAAATATGTGAAAAGAATCAGCAGATTCATTAGTAATGAAAACAGTAGTTAGTTAGAATGCAACAGTTGCAGTAATGACTGTAACATAACCCTATCTTAGTTTCTGTCTGTTAAAAATGGTTAATTAATTAGATACACAGTAAAGCGATAGATTTTTGTCAATTTGCAATAAATCTGTAGCGACTTAAAAGATGTGAAACTTTAGAACGGTTCACAATCAGCCGTGTTTAGCATCATAATTTAGTTTCTTACACACTGACACATTTTTCCTTGCTAGTTTTTTTTTTTTTACATTCAGACACGATTAAGGGAGTTTATCTATGAGTAATAGCTGACACCAAACCTGGTATCTGGCTTGTTTTTAACGGTCTAAAAAACAAACAAAAACAAAAACTTTGGTCTCTCGACGGCTCTAGCAGAGCGAGAGGAGGAATTCACGATGACAGAAACCACTCCCACCTCCCCGTCTCCTGGATCTTACTCTCCGACCCGGTCAGTTCACTCTGTGGGTGTCTCCTCGGCCAGCTCCCCCACAGCCGCTGTGTCCCCAGAGTACCCCGGAGTCCCTGCCACCACAGGTGAGACAGCACTCACACATGAGAGACCTAAAGATGAGCAGAGTTTGATAGGTTTCACCGCACATCGCGGCTCTGCGCCAAAACATTTGTTTCTGTGTCCACATATGTGTCTACCAGGCGCTGTTCAGTCATATACCTGGTCCCTTACGTACACAGTGACAACAGCCGGTGGCTCCTCCCCCGAGGCCGGACAGCAGCTGTCCTGTATGAGGAGCAGCGCTCCGGTCCCTTCTCCATCCTCCACCCACAGGATGCCGGTCTACACCCACAGAGAGGAGCACGGGTAACTGTGACTGCACGATTAAGACATGTTTTAAAGGTAGTCTTGAAGCTGTTTGAATTTGACTGATTTTTTACGGTACTGTCGTAGGTATACCGGTAGCTACAACTACAGCGGTTACGCCAACCAGCACCCCCACTCCATCCAGAGCCAGTACCCGAATCTGGCCCATGAGCCGGCGATCCCAGCCCCCCTCCACTACTCCGCCTACCACCGCTCATCTGCACAGGTCAGTCGCACTCACTCATGGATGGCATTCACAAACATCTGTAATTAATATCAACCACCTCATCAATTCTCTTCACACCTACAAAAAAACGCTGCATAAAACTGAGGGTTATTGTACCATAAAGAGTCATTTACAATAAAACTGCTGCTTATTTGATCAGTATAGAGGGATCATCATGTGTTTATCGTCATGTTTAGAAATGTCTCTTAACCAAAATGTCTAAACTGTATACAGAAAGTTAGCAGAAATGTTTGCATCTGCACTAGTTTAGACATTTTTACTCTGAGATGTGCAGTTGTTCCAGAAATATGAGAAACATGTCAGATACAGACCATACAAAAACACGTTAATGTACTTCATGTGACAACGCTAGGAGCTCTGCTTGGGCCAGTTTATACAACAGCAGCTCTGACACAATTGACTGAGAACATGAAAGTGGCCTCTCAACGTCTGGACCGTCCTTTTAAAATGAAAAGACGGGAGCTGAAGCTTTAAATGTGAAGGGGGGGGGGCTTTTAGGATGCAGATCAGTCTCTGATGTTATAGCTCATGTAGCGAATCGTGTGAATTCCCTCTTTTGGTGCTAATTTCCTGTCAAGGGTCCTCCAGCCTGTGCTGCCTTTAAAGTGGGAGGAGATCAGCTGGGCCTCAGAGCTCGCAGTGTTTCTAAAAGTTCCTGAATCAGCCTCTCCACACAGCGGAAGCAAACAGTAAAAGGTGGCTCGGACGGGGCCAAGAGGGGCCCTACTCTGTTACTCCTCTTTCCAGCTTTCAATAGTCTCTTCATCTGTTTGAGCCAGTAGCCACGGAGCAGGGCAAAGGGGCGTTTATTAAAATATTGTTATTCAATGGTCTCTTTTCTGCTTGTGAACAAGAGGCAGCTGAGAAGTCTGTTCTGCACTGACTGTCTTTTTCCGTGCTGTGATCTCTCATAATGGAATCGACTGTTGTGTTTATATTTAGCGGGATAAAGGAGAAAGGGTCTTATTTCCGTTTTTTTTTTTTTTTTTAGATGCGTCTGAGCTTAAATGGGGCACAATGCCTGCACTTTGTCAGTGCGAGAGGTCTGACACGGAGCTGAGAAGTCTGCCGGATTCCCAGCTGTACGAATTATTTTTGTCAGCAGGCAGATTCAGTCAGTGCTGTTTGTGAGTGGTCACTACAGGCAACAAAATGAACACAGGAAGAGCACTTTTTTTCATGAAAACCTTCATTTTCCTAAATGACTTCATTTTCCATTTTGACCACTGTGGCACAAGTTGTGAGGCAATATCCCCTGACAGGAAATTACCATCAGCAGGGTCAATTCTCACTTAAATGCAACATGCTCAATGCGGCTCCAAATATGAGACCAGCAGGGTCAGCTTCCTTTGAGGACACTGAGGTAATGTTCTCTTTGAGAGGGAATGTGAGTGCTTTGACTCAACTGAACCGTTTGGCAGCATTTAAAGCTTTTTAAAGAAATTATTTGTAAAGTCAAAGTAATGATCACTTATTTGAGTTTGGCAGAGAAGTTACAAGAGAGCATTTCTGGAACAAAAAGAAGGTTAAAATGAAAAAAATCTGGCAAGAAACTATGATAAAACTTTATTGATCGTTCAAGAATGAGTTAAGTTCTGGTAAAAACTAAATCTGGGTGGGAAAAGGAACCATTATAACAGCAGGTTTATTGCTGATGATAATTGTTACCGTCTCGTTGTTTTCTTCGCCACAGTACCAGCAGATGTCTCGAATGGAGCCTTGTTTGATGGGCAGCACTCCTCGGTTGCACCCCACACCTGTCGCCCCCCGGTGGCCAGATGTGTCCCCTGCTAACAGCTGTTACACCAGCCCACCTATGCATTCGTCCCGATATGCCACCTCTGGGGACATGTACTCTCCCCTTGGCCCTCGCAGGAACTCGGAGTACGAACACTCACAGCATTTTCCCGGCTTCGCCTACATCAACGGAGAGGCCACCACAGGCTGGGCCAAATAGTCTTTAAACGCCTGTTCGGACGTCCGTGTACAAGCTCCAGGCCTGACATACCGGCGGGGACAAGAGTCTCCAGAGACTTTCAACACTTTGAGGAGCAGAGAGTAAGAAGAACCAGCGTATGGTCGCACTGACAATTTCAAGAGACTCGCTACATCAATCACTCTGATGGTTGTGGCTGAACTTTGAGCAGAGGTTTATGAAACTTTCTTCAGCTGTTGATGGAAGGAAAAATATGAAATCCTAAAGATTGTCAAAACTTGCAGCAAAATCATTTTAAGAGTGCAATGCTGCTGCCAAGCTGTGCCTTTGTTTTAAGGAATGTACGCCTCTGCCGGAGTTTCCCCTCGTCAGTCTCGCATGCCAGCGCACACGTCGGTCACACCAACATTCAGCAGCATTCAGCAGCGTGTGTGCGCCGTCACCGACACCAGTACAATCCCAGTGACAGCGCGGTCTCCTCGTGTTGTTCAGCCCTGTGCAGCACTGATGAGCTGCACTGCCTTAACCCTCTCCCAGGACACCTTTTATGTGTTTTAGGTGACCTCCACCGATGTGTTAAGGTGCTTTCATTCTGGATAGTTTCTTTTTGTTTTTTTTATGATTAAACGCTGTGACTTAAAAACAAAAAAAGTACTCTGTTGCAAGCTTTTCGCTGTTAGATATATATATATATATATCTAATATGTATTTTCTGTAACTTTGTAACATGGTGTATCGTTTATTTTCTATGTTACAAATGGTACTTTGTCTCTGTTTTGTATGGTTAGTAAAGGACGCATTAACTTAGGGTTGTGTGTTTTATAATGCACTCAAAGCTACTGAGGACCTATTACCCTATGGGTATTTATAAAAAGGGAAAATATCAAAGTGTACAGTAACATGAAGTCTAGTCACTTTTCCGTGAATAAAAGCACTGGAAAGCATCTGTGGTGACTGTTGAACTATCACAGTTGAAACTGATGTCTATGTGGGAAAATATGCTGCCACATAAATAATTCCACATTTTAAAACAGAGTCGTTCTTGTCACATGTCTTCTTTTTCTCCTCTTTCATTGTTTTGTCTGTGGAGAATTCCACAAAACCATGCACTAAATGTCCAAATATTAACAAAATTAATAAATTCATTATGGTATGATGACCATAATCCCAGCACTGGAACAAAGGGTTGAGCTACAGTCCTGCTCTTTCTACACTTGATTTTTGTTTTATGATAATGCCGTTCTAAACATAGTTATTTATAATTAAAGTCTGTCAGTTTCCTTTCATGTTTACTTTCTGATTTACGTGTTAAACTTTCCCCTCATACATTTAAATCACAAGTTGCTGATAAATGAGGAGAAATGCCTTCTGCCATCGTCGCAAACCCAAGTGATGACACAGTGGAGGGGCAGGTCCAGAGGCAGAAGAGCCACATTGTAGAAAGAATTACATTTCTATGGGGAGAATGTCCTGCTGTGCTGGGGTCATTGCACCTCAATCTCCTAACCTTTAACCTCTGACCCCTGCCAGGGTTTTTATTTATTAGAGAGCGGATCCTGTGTTACATCTCCTGAAATCCTGCAGGACTCACAACTGAGACATTGAATGCAGAAGACTTTGTTTAAAGAATAAAAAAATAAAAAAATGTCTGCCCTTCATTGTGATTTAATCACCTGACCTGAGTGTCAACATCAATATCCGCTGAAGATCTCAGGGAAAGATCAGTGCTCCGGTCAGCTGTGAGAAACGTGATGCCACCAGCGGGTTCATCTTTGATGTCATCAAAACACCACAAACACACGGCGGTTACAGCTCAACGCAAACCTTTTTATTTTTCAGGACATATGTTTGATTCCCGAAACTACCCTTTAATTTTCTTTAAACAAACCCAAAAGGAAAAAAATGGAGCATTTGATTTCAATGACAGAGATACATTCTTAGATTTACAAACTTGTTTGCTGCTTGAAACATTAAAATCTACAGTTCATGAAACAAATCAAGCGCATTAAGCGGAGAGTGTTGAAGTGGCCTGATATTGATCAGGACTTCTTCACTTAAGTTAGTCAGAAGTTTCCCTTCTCAAACATTCACGCTGCTGTGTCTGTCTGATATTGATCATATCTGACTTTGACTGGACATCTGTAAAAGTTTCAGTGACTTTCTGCTTTTGAAAATAGGAACAAAAACAGAATGTTGTGATTTGGGAATCCTTTACTCTAAATGTTGGTGAAAATAATACAAACGTTTCAAATGATGGAATTGATCAATTTATTTATTTTTTGTATATATGCTTTGGATTTGATGGAAATAAACAGTTTTAGTCCGAGTTTCAGTCTTTCAGGAGTAAAAATATGGAACAGTTCTTCACTAAGTTCAAGATCTTAATAATAACATCTAAAGGATCTAAGGATTTTCTTAGCGTAAGGGTAAAGGCAAATAAAAACCCCACTGTGAGATATTTGTTAAACTTCTAGCTTTCCAGTGGCACTTACATAAAAATAGAAAAGATGTTGTGTTGGAAATCACTGCATGAGCTCAGGGAGACTTCTAAACACCATCGTCAGAAAACACAGTTCATCACTGGATCCACAAATCCACAAAAACAAAACAGATAATGTAAACCAGATTCAGAAATGATACTCATTTGAAGCAAAGTGGAAAACTAACTTGTGATCTGATAAATCAACATTTAAGATTGTCTTTGGAAATCCTGTACACTGCATTCTCGAAGCTACGTTAAAGCGCACATCTGTGCACATCTGTGAGGGAAACATCAGTGTAAAAAGTTAAATCTGTATACAGATTTTGGAACAACATGTCTGTCCAACGTTTAAAATCTATCCGGAGGATACTTGCTCATTTCAGCAAGACAATGCCAAACAACAATCTGCACATACTACAAAAGCATAGCTCTCAGACCATTAACCAAAGAATGCGTATAACACATTGTTAAACTAAAAGAAACCCCAAACCGTTGAGCAGGAGCGATTTTATATCAACGAGAATCTAAATGATAGATTCTTGATCTTAAAATCTATTTTAAATTAGCTCAATCCCTATTAATTTTTCTACATTTTAGTCTAAAATGAATGGAAATGGACATATTTGGAGGGAGTGTTGTGCAGATTTCTACATGTTTTCTAGTTTTCTTTCTCTTTACTCTTTATGTTTAATAAAACAGGGATTTTTTTCATATTAAATTTAATATATTCAATATACCTAATTCATTCTAAATTATTTTGATTTCGTATTCTATGGTCATTAGATTATTTTTGGTTTTTATTGTATTAAGGGATGGTGTTCCTGTGTTGCACAGGGAATTGCCTCAGAGGAGGATACACACCTGCTGATGGAGACAAACAGGGGAGTTTCCTTCTTGACAGCAGCAAACTGTCACAAAGTTAGCCTACCAGCTAGTTAGCTAGCTGCACACCACTCACCGGTAACGTCCAAGCTAAGCTAACTAGCCGCGGTGTGCAAATATCCATGATGGATTTGAACAACATCTTGTCACAGCTTGAAACGGCAAACGAAGTGGACATAGAGACGCTTTTGCAGCAGTACAGCCAAGAGGTGAGTCGCGGCTTTGCTCGTATTCCCTCTACCAAAACAAACGGAGCTGCTAACGTTAGCTAGCTAGCTGGACAGCTAGCTTTGATTTAGGTAAGCATCTTAGCAGCTGAGCCGAGATTTTGTCTCTGTCGAATGATTTATTACACTTCGTTTCTTTACATCGACTCTGTGGATGAATCCAGTGGATACGATCGTTGTATGCTGTTCACAGCACCAACGCAGAGTTAATAATGCTAACACTGCCTGCTCCCACTCCACCACATAAGCTTAGCAACTTTATGTCTCTGAGGTCTTTTTGAAACCATGTATTCGTTTTATAGAAGGTAGGGCTTGGATTTGAACGTGTATTTTAAGTATGTGTTTCCTTTCCAACTGAGATGTTTTTCTAATGAATATATTTCTTGTTTCAGAACACCCAGACCTTCACTTTTGATCAAAAGGAGGAAACCCTGCGGAGTGTATGTGCCAGTTAACAGAGCAGGTTGTTATTAGATGATGAAGAGCGGCCTGGGGTGTTATAATGACTTCCTCACTGTGTGTCATTTCAGAAGCTGTGTCAGAGTGTGTTGACAGTCCTTGGGAGGCAGGCACAACCCAGCTGTCAGAAGACATGTCTGGAGACACTTCGCATCCTGTCCAGAGATAAGCGTGTTCTGGGACCCGTGGCCACCAGAGAGGGCATGTTGATCCTGGCACGGATGGCGAAGCTGCGTGCTGGACAGGAGGAGACTGACCAGGAAAACGACCAGGAATGCACACTGTCAGAGGAGGAGGAGAGGGTGGTGGTGGAGGCCTTGAAGTGCCTATGCAATGTGGTCTACAACAGTCCTGCAGCTCAGCAGGTTAGTGTAGATGTTCAGCTGGCTCATGGCCTGTGTGCCAGCCTGCACACCGCACACACATGGCAGCACGAGGTGGGCCTGTTCACGCTTCGCCTCCTCTTCCTGCTGTCTGCCCTCCGACCTGACGTGAGAGTTGTTTTGAGGAGAGAGGGCCATGCTGTGAGACAGCTGACAGAGGTCCTGGAGCACACCCTGGATGTTCACTGGGTTGGTCCCTATGAAGCTGCCCTACCAGGTCCGCAGGCTCTGCCCATGCCTGCGGAGGATAACGAGCGAGCGATGGAAGCACTCAAAGCCTTGTTCAACCTCACACTTTCTGAAGCTCGTGACGAGGTGAGCGTGTTGTTGTTATGGGACGTGATGTTATGATGGGTTTGAATTGCATACTAGTCATTTGTGACTCATGGTTTTGAGTGCAGTGCCAAGCGAACGTTTGGGCCTCATAGAGTGAAGTGAAGTGCATGACAAAGGATGTCACTTTCAAGTTACTAAGTTGAAGATAACACATTTCTTTATTATTAAAAAAAAAAACGAAAAAAAAAGTTTACTTTTTATTTCCATCAACAGCAGTTTTCAAATATCTAAGCAAGAAAAGAGCCTGAAGGAAAACTTTGGTCCTCAGAAATGCCTTTTCGTAAATGTTACATTTTTTTAAATGTTTTACTCCATTAGTCAGGAAGGAAAAACACATTCCCTGTGTTATCAGAGAGAAATTAGTTTTTCCTTCTAAGGAAATGTACCACACTGACTCCACCAGCTCTGGCACCTCATTGTGCACCACCACTCGAGAGTCTCCTGAAGGTTTTTTTTGCAGTAAAACTGGGTTTCGAAAAGCACCAACAATCCAATTAGGGATTCTTTGCCTTCTTGGTCTTCTCGATCCCAACCGTCCCTTTTAACTGCCATTTTCATAGCATTACTGACCAAATGAATGCTCGAGAAGGCTTTGTTATCATCTTAAAGTCTGAAAGTTGAGAAAAGGTTTGGGGAACATTTATAAAGGTTTGAAATGTGCATTACCTGGCCTTTCCTAACAATCACTGAGAAGAAGTCATAGCCTAACAAGCTGATTAAGGTCTGAGACCACGGTTAAAGTTTTTTATTGAGCAGGGTGCCCAAACTTTGGCATCGTTTTACTTTTAATTATACAAAACATCAAAGTCAAGTCAAGGACTTTTAAGCTGAGGCAGGTAAATCAAAGTTGGTCGTCTCCGATTTGATTTAACTTAAATAGTTCCTACTATAAATGAAAAAGACCACTGTAAGCAGGACATCAATGCAACATTCGGCCGCTTTCACCTTACAAACAAAGGTTCATCAATCTGCCAAACATGATGTGTTGTCTTGACAGAATTACATCTACTATACATGCCTTTTGGATAAGACATCAAACATATTTTGTGATGCCTGTTATTTTAAATAACTTTTTTTGTACTACAATTGAGGTTAAAAATTGCTATCAAACTTAGCTGTCTTGTCTGAGAATATATTTCAAACATCCTTTTGGTGCTCCTTGCAATTTGGACTGAGGGGCCACAGAACTGCAAAGGAAACTTCTAACACAAAGTAAGTCCAAACAACATCAAATTTAGCTCTTAGGATCACGTTTGTCCCTCCTCCTCTTCTAGACATCCAGACCTCTTCCTCAGTTTTCATCTGTCTTTGCTGTTAGATAGATAGATACTTTATTAATCCCCAAGGAAATTCAAAGTATTCAGCAGCTGCATAGATGCCCGAAGGCAGATTAGTATCAACAGCAAACAAAAACTCAGTTAGTTGCAATTGTGGCTCTCATAGATCATTTTAACGCCTCATTCGCTGTCAGTGCTGCCGTTCCCCATCCTTATAGTTGTCTTCTATACACCTTCTTGGTGTAGAATAAAAGTTCCTCTTTAGATTCAGTATTTTTCTTTTTCTACGTGCTTGGACCGACAGGAGGATGACCACCAGTTCCGACTCATAGCTGCCATCCTGCGTCACCTGTTGATGCTGAAGACAGAGACGGAGGAGAAAACGGAGGAAGCACACAGGTGGGAATCTGTTTCCTCGCTGCTCCTCATGCATCAGTGTGTTTTGGTGGACTACAGCCTCAACGCTGACTTTGTGCACATTACAACTTAGGAAAGGACACCAAAGCACGACATGGCTTAGTCCCTAGCTGCTTCTCTGTTCTGTAGCTTAGGGAGTGTAAATACTTGTCTTCTCCTCAAACGTAAAGTGGAACTGATTTGCATAGAAAAACACACAAACTAGAAATGCCCCTGCAGTGGTATGAATGTCAGATGCTTTATAATCTCAAAGCTGTCGTAGTGCAGCAGCATGATCTTCTTTTGTATGGAAAGAATTTCTTGACACAAGAATTTGTGTCTGTGGCCTGAAATTTAAAGTGTGTTGTGTAAAAGTGACTGATGATCCTCTTTAACTGCCAGGCTGAGGTGGTCACGGGAGTTTGATTCCTTGACCGATCGGGTTGTAGCTTCTCAGAGAGCACTGGGCAAAATTGGACCGTATAGGAAAGGTGCCTCAGACTGTTTTTATCTGGAAGAAAGCAAAGTTAGTTTAACCTGTTCGGCTAAACAAATTGAGAGTTCGTCTGATTCATCAGAAATACTTCCAAATGTGGTGTGTTTTAAGGAGTTTACAGACAGTAACACCTCCCCAGCTTAGCCTGCAAACATAGACCACATCATAGTACCAATAAATGTTGACTATATTTGTTTTATCTCTCATAGGCTGCTACAGGCCTAACATATAAGTATGTTTACTTTATAAAACACCAGGCAGAACAGAAACACACACACAATATTACAGACCAACTGATCAACATCAATGACATCTGAATCAGTCGTTTACAATCTTTACAGTAAATTCAGAATCTGAACAAACTCTCTCAAAGCTGTCATACCTTTAAAAACTGTTGTTTCAAAGCTGTTGTGCCATATCAAAGGCTTTGTGATTGTTAAAAACCTGCTGTTGCATCTCCAGCCATTCGGTCAACCTGCTGAACAACCTGCCCGTGTCCTGCCTGGATGTGCTGATTGACGTGCCCGTTCAGGGAGGACTCGAGCAATACGGCGGGAAAAACATGGAAGTGGTGCAAGTGTTGCTCGACTTCATGGAGAAGAGAATTGACAAGGTAAAGTTGATCCTCCACAGAAAACACAGGTGATCTGGTTGGTGTGATATTGAGACTCAAAGTCAAATCTAAAGAATCTGGCTTTGGCCCCCCCATACCGTTGTGGGATGTAACACCGCTGTTGTGAAAAGTCTGAACCCTGCACATGCACAGCCATGCTATGTCATGCTAAAGAGATCGACAAAGACACCAAAAATGTCAAGTGACAATGTAGGTTAATGTTGCAGGACCTAACAAGAATATGTTGCATATACAGGGGTGGAGCAGTGATTTTAAATGCGGGGGTGTTCCCCACATCAAGCCCATAGACACGACGCTGAAGTTGGCATCCGATTCGCGAATTAAATGGATGGGCATAAAGGGCTATTTCACTACATTTTTGCATTTTGATCGCCCTAAACTGGGTCCTGTATGGAAACTACAATAGTTAGACTGCTTAAATCTGGATGGAATTATTCTAAAGAGGGTACAGGGTCTTTAAAGCACATTGTATGTTGGTGCACTACGAGGGTGGGCAAACCGTTAATATAATACATCCATGGGGCAAACGGGTTTACCTTTGGAAAATGTGGGGGGGGATGAAATCATCTTGCTGTAAAAGTGGGGGTGTCGAAACACCCCCACGCCCATGTGCATATATATATATATATATATATATATATATATATATATATATGTATATATGTTTGTATGTGATCAACACACTCACAAAAAGACAAAACAAACAAAAACATGTTTGTTTATCTGTAACATAGCCAGCTTTTCAGGGCTCTTTTCCTTGACTTCATGGAAAACCTTGTAGACCTCCACACTGACACTCAGCTGTGATGTGGGTCTGCAGCACTGAAACTGCAAATGTTCAATAAATATTCTGTAAAAAGTGCTTTAGATACTTCGTCGAATGCAATCCTATCAAGTTTTTACATGGAAGTTATGTCTCGTATCATATTAGATGAAAGATCATTATATTTATCCACATGAATCTCAGTTAGTCCAACTGGGTGAAAATAATCAAGCCTGGCATACAAGTTGCGGCTGCAAGGCATGTAAATGTCTCCTTCCTCTCATTAAGGATATCCTCTATTAAAGGTAGACTCCTAAAGGCTCCTTTTCTTAGTGTTTAGAGGTTTTATCTTGGCTGCTACTCTGATTTAGAAGAGTTAGGAAGGTTCTTGAGCAAAATAGGCTGTTTGACCGGACGCTTTATCTCTTTTCCTCACTTCCTTCTATTGTCTTTTTTTTATTTGTCGTTTTTTTTTTTTTTCCCCAATCTTTAATATTATGAAGCCAGTCGGGGATCATGTTTGCTGTGGTATTTATTTGACTTTTGAAAGAAGAAAGACATTGGAGAAGTGGAGATGCAAACTCAGCTACATTATCATACAACATGTCTTAGAGAGCTTGTACAGCCGTATGTTGCTGATGGCTTTAGTTACTTTGTTAGAGCTCATTTTGATTGCAGAGTTGTGGTTCTGGACCTGTTGGTGCTGCTTACCTCATCGTCCTGTCATCCTGACTGACATATATTCAGTACTCCATCTTGTGTAGACTGTGAAATGTCTGTGGTTTTTTTTTTTACTCCAAGCAGGGCTCCAACTACAAGGAGGGTTTGACTCCAGTGCTCAGCCTTTTGACTGAAGGATCCAGGTGCCACAGAGAGATCCGCCGGTATATCAAAGCTCAGGTAATACAGCCACTGCCATCGGAATTAAATAGAGACGGTAATGAATTACTGAATTCAGGTGAAGATCAAACTTAAGGATTTTTATGGCCTTCTGGATACTACATGCTGTGATATGTGGAAAAAAAACCCTGCTTTTTGTCCCCCCCCAGGTACTTCCCCCGCTGACAGATGTTAAGATCAGGCCGGAGGTTGGCACCGCCATCAGAAACAAGCTGGTTCGATTAATGACACATGTGGACATGGGTGTGAAGCAGACGGCTGCAGAGTTTCTCTTTGTCCTCTGCAAAGAAAGCGGTGAGGTGGAGATGAGTGTTGTGGTAGAGAAGTGTGAGATCAAGAATGCGGTTAGGGATGTTTGTGAAAATGGTAAAAGCTTTTGTATTTGGGGTGTTATCTTTCAGTGGACAACCTGTTGAAGTACACTGGATATGGAAATGCAGCAGGACTCCTTGTGGCTCGAGGGCTTCTCGCAGGAGGGAGAGGAGAGACTCAGTACTCTGAAGATGAAGACTCGGACACGGAGGAATACAAATCTGCCAAACCTTTGTGAGTGACTAATGATTTCAACTTGTTTAATACGCTGTAGTGTGTAAATCGATAGTGTGCGAGCCAGTTTTCAGCTGTACTTTTAGCTTTTTAATTAACATTTTTTCAGCATCAACCCTATCACTGGTCATGTGGAGGAGCCGATGCCGAATCCCATTGAAGAGATGACCGAGGAGCAGAAGGAGTATGAGGCCGAGAAACTGGCCAATATGTTTGACAAGTTGTCGAGGTAAGACACTAAAGTGGAAGGAGGCAAGTACCACGACAAGAGGGTTTGTTTTACCTGCAGAAAATGCTGAGAAATGTACAATATGGAATAAAATATAACACTTGTGACAGGACACCAACAAGGCCCGATATCAGCTCTTCTCCTCTCTTTTACGGATCAATCAATAGTGTCCAGTCAGTTTAATTCTCATCTACTCTTTGAGCCCCCTCCCCCAAATAAAGGAACACTTACCATACCTGTAAACCTTCTCAGATGGTTGCACCAGGACAAGATTTGATCACACTCTTTTTTGTGCGTTTGTAAGAAGATAAGAAGGAAAACAAGACCCCTCATCAACATAATTTCAGCCATCGTATGATCAGCTTGTTCTGTTTCGTTGCAAAACCTCCTCGTATTCATGAACTTTTTCACCGGCAGAAGCTCCTGCTGCATCTGTGTTGACCTTTCCTTGGTAAGCAGAAGCTAGCGTTACCTGAACAAAGGTGACAGTGAGCTTTGCTCCCTGCCAACCAGTTCATCATGAGAAGAATCTGCCGGTAAGACGCGGCTTCAATTAGGCCTCGACTCCCAGCACGCCGCAGCATTCAGCTGGAGCAAAAAGGGAGCTCGCCGGCGTGCCGCTGCAGCGTCATTACCACCTCCACATTAATTATCACCTAATTGGCACACGCTGTTGACTTGTCGGGCTCTGGTTCCTTTATGTGCCGCATTCAAGTTTTTAATAACACTCCCCCCGACTTTATTCCTCCCGTGCTCGAGGAACCAATCAGCGGCCAGGTGAGGAGTGGACTGAGACAGAGGCACAACTAGACAAAACAATTTTGGTGGAGCGTGGATGAAGAGGAAGAGACACGGGTGGATAAATGCACAGACATAAGAAAGCAGACACGGTCATTGTTGGGCCAAAGAGGGCGTTGAGCTGTAATGAGACACGTGCGCCCAGATTAAGAAGATTCCTCTCCAAGACTGCGCTCCCTTTCTTCTCCTCCCCAGTTAAGATGCAGTGATGACGGGGAGGTGCCTCCACCAGCACAGGTGCTAAGGAGATCACTCAGCACCCTGCAAGAATGTGCTCCCCGAACTGCGTAACTGGTCCTCCAATTAGCACATATTCTGCCCCCCCTCCCCCCACACACACCTGCCACACGTCCTCTGTAGTTCCTGAGGAGCAGATTTTTCTTTTTTCCCTTTTTTTCACTCTAATTGGGAGATTTGATGTGACACATTTTTGTTTGTTTTGATATGCTGCTCCTCATTTTACCTGAGGCTGCCGGCACCTCGCTGCAGGTGTCGTCTCTACACGTTACGACCCCACAGCCCTCCCACACGCTTCCAGAACTTAACCTGTAGTTTTCCTCGACTAAATGACATTTAATTCCAGGAATCAGAGGGAATTACACGGCCATTTGTATTTGAATCTGTCAAATAATGCAAATGGTTCCTTTTAGAATCTTTGATGGGTCATTTTCAGATAAATCATCTTGGAGGTAGCGGTGACACACAGGGCAGGTATAATTGGATTAGGATGAAGGAGCAGTGGTGGCTTTGAGGAGATTAGTCTGAGCACTGATCCTGTAATTAAACTGCCACAGGAAAGGAGAGCTGGGAGGGAGGTAGGATGGCTAGACAGTGCCGATTGTCCATGGAATGGGGAGGGGGGTTGTGAGGGTCCTTGAGTTGTGTTTGAAAGAGAGAGAAAACCCATACAAGTGAAAGCCCCCATTAACATTGTCCATAGATACAAAGAAGCCTGAGCAGGGTTTTTTTCCCACATTTTTGAAATTACTTTGAAAAATAGACAAGAGGACAGTCATGCATTTAAGTTTCCTTTACACCCCCCCACCCCCCCCCATCTAGCAGGAGTGCATCTGATGGTTTTGTTCTTTGCCTCCACAGGCAGAACGTGATTCGACCAATGGGCGTCAGGCCGGATGGGACGTTGGCGCCTCTGGAAGAAACCCTATGTGATGGACCGGAGGACAACTCAGGATCAGACTCTGACTAGAGCACTTTGCATCTAGGCCACACTTTCCAATCTAAGCCCACTGGGCCCCCTCCCCCCCACACACACACACACCCACACAACACGTCTAGATCTGTGTCCCATTTCAAGGGCTGGATCCTTCTGGGCTCTAAATCTGTGCCTCCACAGATGACTTGAGTCATCTCAGTCAGACACAGGTGACATGCCGCACTCGCAAAATACTTTTCTAGAGAAGTTCGAACAAATGTTGGACAGGGACAAATTGAATGAAAGCCACATACTTTTGTTTGTTTTCAACAGATGTATCGACCAATTTGGAAATAGTGCAGAAGGTCAATGGTGAAAAACGGAGTATAACTTCTGTTTATCAGGCATCTGTTGTCTACACTTTGCAGGGTAATCGACCGTGCTTTGTGTTGCTGAATACGGATAGAGAGAATGACAAAATATAAACGTAAAGAAAAAAAAAAAATCCTAGTTTGTATGAGTTTACAAGGATGAAGAATGTCCAATGAAGCGAGTTTGGGCTGGTAAGAATTTACTCAATGGTTCAGAAAGAAAGTTCTGAAACAATATAATCAACATTCAGAGCATCTTTTGGAACGTCTTTTTTTTAGTTCAGATGTGACCTCTGAAGATCCAGTCACAAAGTGGGACACAGCTGAACATTTCACAGGAGTTTCTAGAAGCTCTGTGGTGGCTGAAAACCGTTCTCCAAAGTGGGAGTGGGCTGATGTGTGGCAGGTAAACTCTACCAAGACCGAGGGGGTCATAATGCTTTGGAGGCCTTCACGGTTACTGCTGCATCGCTCGTTTATCAGCTTCTTAAGTTGCGAAAATAGAAGTAATATCATTTTTGCTGGATTATTTGTTTTTCACTGCGAACACTGTTGCCGTGGTTTGTTTGTCCTCTATAATTAATCATTCCTGCGCCCGTGCTTTTTTTTCCGCATCTTTTTTAAGTTTGTGTTTATTGCTAGATGAAGTGCACATCACACATTTAAATATAAAATAACAGTAAACGTGAAAGGTGGAATTTATTTTCTTCTCATTAAATCATGCAGCCTGTCCTGACCAGGGAACAGGACTGACGTGTGATGAGAGAATCCGGCAGCGTCCGCAGGGATAAATGAAACGTGCAGCTCAGTGTCTGTGTGCGAGGACGTGTAATCAGGACTGTTGCTCACCGATGTGTCACCAAGGCAACTTTCAATTCAGGGCTTGTTGTCTTTATGGCGCTTTGAACAAAACCAAGTAACTTAAAATGTAGATATGTTTTCCTGTGGTGGATCACCGTTAACGCTTGTTGACAATGAAATGTGGAAACTGCAGTGGTTGTTTTTTCTAATTCATTATTTTTTTGCCAAATCTATGATATAGTTTGAAGGGAGAAAAAAAAAACTCATTTTTTCTTTTTCTCCCCTCAGATGGAAAATGTTGCTGATTTTATGTAGATTTAAAGCTCTGGTGTTTATATAAACTGAAAAGTACTGTCGTTGGTTGTTTTTCTCCTCTTTTTCTGCGTGTTTAAGAGCTGCCGGTTCTGAAGTCGGCCGCACGAATGCTCGTGATTTCACGACAGAATAACGGAAATCCTGCTTCGGGTGAACAGACGTGTTGTTTTCCTCTTTTTAAAAGTCAATTTGACGCCGGATACAATCCAAAAACTACGCATCGCTTTAACCAGAGAACACGTGTCATCGTTATAGAAAGAGGGGAAAAGTTTGTTCAACAGTCAGTAATCTTGAGCAAACCCCCACCTGTGAATCACCACTACTGCCTGCTCACACAGTACAAGAACTTTTTACAAGGCTGTTAAACATGGAGTCTTTGACACGAATTTCCTGTTCATAATCAAAGTTTTTTTTTTTTTTTAAACATTCATTCTTTCCCTTTAGGTTCTCTGCGATTGTAACAACTTAACTGATTACAGACTTTTTGTTCCTGTAAATACTTTCATGTTCCTCCACAATCATCTTGTGACACTTTAAAATTGCATGCATCTGAGGAGAGTATGTAATACCTTTGTTCTTCACACTGTAAGTTACACCATTTATTTTTTTGTTTTAAGGCTTCCACTGAAAAGCGAATAAAGTGAAGAATTCAACTATCGCCTTCTTTGGACAACACAAACCTCAAACAACACAAAAGGTGCCAAAAAAACCTAAAACACAATATCTTTATTAAATAATGCTTAAAATACAGTGTATTACTTATATAAAACGTATAACTTTACTCGGCTCCGGCATAAAAACATGAAACATTTACTAGTGTTCTGGATTGGAGCTCCTCCAATGTTTTTTGATCTTCATCAGCCATTCAGTATGTACATGTGAACATAAGCGCTTTACACTTTTACTCTAAGAAAAGTGCAGTTTACAGAAAAAGTCAGTGAAGTAATGACATGTGAGCTGTCCCTGAACCTTTGGAGTGTTAAGAAGCTGCTATTTAGTTGCTTGGGTTGGATGATGCAGAGCTTTTGCAGTCCGTGTCCGAGTCCGTCTCCTCGCCGCCGCTGCTGGCTGCAGTTTGAGCTCTTGCTCTGGACCTGGACGTTTCCACCGTGCCTTCAGGCGCTGATGCTGCTCTGCTCTGACATGACATCTGATTGCTCTGTGACTGAAGGCTGCACGAGAACGCAGGGATGTTCTGTAGAAAGGAAAGCGCCACACGGAGTGAAAATCTGAGCTTTGCAGTTTCTTCTTTCACTTTATATATTTAAAAAAAAAAAAAGACATGAATAATTGGAAATATTTTTCACAAGGCCTTATGCCTTAAATTAGAACTCACCAATGTTTCCTGACTCCTCATCAGCTCTTCAATCTCACTGCTCCAGCCGAGCATTTCGGCAAACCTCTGCACAGTATCGACCAGATCACCCAGCTCCATGTGGTCTCCCCTCCGCAGTGGAATCCTCTCAAAGGGGCCCACAGTGTGTCGGTTCAGGAGAAGACGTGGCACCGTGGACCGCACCGTATTCACCAGGCTAGCAAATGGCTCAATCTAAAACCACAATCACTTGTTCAGATCCAAGACTACACGCTAGAGAAAGCATGTTTCAGGTATTGGGATGTATTCAAAATGTCGATATTTGCCTGTAAAGATGTGCCCATGATGATGAGCAGGTCTGCTTTTGGGAAGTCATTGATGTGGAGGAAATATTTCTGGGGCAGGTCCTCTCCAAAAAACACAACATCTGGTTTTACGGTTGCGGCGCAGAATGAGCATGTGGGGATGTTTCCGTTTATAATAGCATCCTGTGGAAGAAACAAATGCAGGAAATCAGTGCGTTGTGTTTGAGTGGTTCAGGACAACAGAGCTGGACGTACTTTAGCCTCCTCAGCAGGATATGGAGTGTAGCACAGGTGACAGGAAGCTGTGGCAAAACTACCGTGGGCCTCCACAAGCTTGTCATCTGGGATGCCGCACACTGGGAAAATAAAAGAATATTTTGACTTGACAATAAAATCAAGCAAGTTCCATACCTACAGGTTAAGTGTTTATAATCATGATAATGGTAATTACTTTGTCTTTTCCTAAAAAATTTATAAGAAATCAAGTACGTGTGTTCATCGATTGTTGGGATGCGTTTCGGTTCATTTGACTCCGCATGTTGTTTCCTTAAGGTTCTCACTCACATTTCTCCAGTCCGTCAATGTTCTGCGTGTACATTCGGAGCAGCAGACCTTTGTGATGAAGCATGCGGATGAAGTAGTGAATGTAGTTGGGTCGGTGGCCGCCAGGATACAGAGCCTTGGCCAAGGAGAAGAAAGGCTGTGGGTCACTGGAGAAGTAGTCAATGTTGAAAATGGCTTCTGGGTAAGGGATGTTGTACTTCTCCAAGTTGGCGTAGAGACCAGTTCCTGGAGTCCTGAAAAAGTGGAAGTTTTGGAAATGTAAGATTCTCTGCGGGATACAAAAAAAAAAATATGTAAGTGAGCAGTGTGAAGATTAAAACTCGTAATCGTATCGTAGCGGCTTCACACAGACTGCTCCGAAAACATGTAGATTTGTACGTTAGAGATGAAGCTTCAGGGAGCAGAAACCCACGGACACCAACCTGAAGTCTGGGATGCCACTGGCCGTGCTGATTCCTGCTCCAGCCACCACCACCACGTTCTTACAGCGCCCGAGCTTCACGAGCCGAGCCACGGAGGCGAGACCGCCCCAAGAGGATGACTTGGGACCGGATGAAGATGAACTGCCCCGATCAGACTTAGAGGACTGCACCGGATCCCTGCTTGCTTGGGAAAGCTTTCCTTTACTACAGTAAAAAAAAGACACAAACACGTCACTCTTTACTGCTTTCCTTCTTCTCCACAGCCTGATGTTAAGCAAATAAATAAATACGGTGCTTTAACCAAGATGATAAAATGGAACGTCTTCTCGTATCCATCATACACTCATCTCAAGAAGGTGTCTGGCCAAAAAAAACAAAAAACATTCTGCAATACTGAACTTTGGGCTTTTATCCTCCTAACGGTAGTTTTAAATTCTTTCTGCTATTCCACAAGGGTTGGTACTCAGTCCACTGCTCTTTAACCAATGAATAATCTCCATTTGTATGATAAAAAAGAAACAAGATGCAGGTATGTCTAAACATTTGTGTGCCGACACCGTACGGTTGTACATTTCTCTTCCTGTGAACAAACTAACGCCTTGTATCAGTGGTGGTAACTGCTGGATGTTAAAGGAGGTTTTTAGAGCCAAGCAGCGAGGAGACTCAGATGTTAACAGTCAAGAAAGAAATGGAAAATTTCTTCACATTGGACGTTGTTGCCTCTGAATTACAGCAGGAGGGTAAGAAAAATTGTCATTAGATACAGATATATCCAAGGAAAATTAGCACATTCATGTTTCAAATCAGTTCTCAGAAAGGGTTCATTACTAAGTCTGCTTATTTAAAATGCAGCCGTCAGAGTTCTGGAAATCTGAACCCATTACTTCTGTACTCAAATCACTTCATTAGCACCCAGCACAACATAGAATCTGCTTTGAAATGCTCTTTAAAGCCCACGGACCCCTCATTGGTTTAGTCCCCTCAGTTCTACTTGTGTACCGTCTATGACCCAATCGGGCCTCTCGGGTCATCAGGTGAAGCTGTCAGAATTAAATCCAAGTCTGACGAGGACTCCTTCAGAAGCTGTGGTCCTGCCCTCTGGAACAAACCACCTGCTGACTCCAAGTCCACTGAGGCGCCTTCATTTAAAAGCAAACTTTACTGTTCTCTGAGGTCCATATTTAACATATCCAATCTATATTTAATTACAGCGTGCATCTGTTTATGTGTGTGTGCATTCGTACCATAGCTTTTCATTGAGTGTACTACATCTGTTATATTTTCTATAATATTTTCCGTATTTCCTCACGTTTGTGCTTATATTCTGCATTATTTGTGATTGATCGAGAGTCTAGACAAGACAATGTTTTTCACACGTTTAACAGCAGAGGCACGTAATCCTCCCGTGCCTTTCCGACGTCTGTAGGCGGCGCTACGTGTCCTCTCACCTTGTGGGTAAAATGTCCTGTCTGCTCACACTCATCTGGCCGAGGTTTCTGGCCAGAGCTGAATCGGTCTGCTTCCTTCGTTGTTTTCCATATGGGCACGGCCTTGAGTCCTGTGGCTCAGCGGGGTTGGTGTGCCTGGCCTGAGAGCTGGAGCTGCGGGTGATCCTGCTGACCTGAGGCTGTGGGACTTTTTTATCCCAGCTGACCCTGGACCTGTTCATCCCGACACCTGTTGCAAGCAATAATAAAAAAAAAAAATTAAAAAAGGAGAAAAGAACACATCATTCAACCTCAATGAAAAATCAATCACTCTTCAATCAATTCAGGTTTCTTTTATTTATTTATTTATTTGTGCAGCCAATTTAAAGCAAGAGGAGGTTCTCTTGATGCACCGATTAGATAAGGACCATTTTCCAGGATTTGCTTTTCTGTTGCTCCTCCTTGTTTTCCTCCTTCTTCTGTGTCCCATATTTAAAAAGTTGTTACATTGAAATCATCCCGGCACTCTTTTCTCCTCAGTCTCTTTGCACAGAGGGAAGCTAAAATGTTTTAAAACTGTCAACAGTTGAACAAAAGGTAATGGCTGCAATATATTTAGCAACCCCCACCCCCTGCCTGCTCTTCAGCAGCTATGCTAATACAATCCACAGCTGTGGCAGCTTTACTGTTCAGGCAAAGCAGAGTGTCGAGCCGAGAGGTGGGGGAGTTAAAGAAGAGAGGTGGAAGAGGTGAAAGAGAACCGTAGATTGACTGTGAGTCAACAAACCCAGCTGGGAGAGAAAAGAGGATGCCCCCCAATGGCCCCCGCAGACTGAGAAAAACTGGGAGGGGGTGAGGAGATAAATGATATGTAGGCGGGATTCAATAAAGACGGAGCAGAAGAAGAGAGTGAGAGGGAGGGCTTCTCTTCCAAAGCTAATCTAAAGCCTTCAAACAACCTCCATGAGGAATGAGTGTGAGTGATCAGGCAAAGGCAGCAAACAAGGAAACAAAAGAGCTACAACCTATAAAACATGACTGTTTCAGGGGGCTGTATGGAGAGAAGCTTTCCTCCAGAAGCACCTTGGAGGAGGAGAGGCATCCCTGAGAGCTTACCGAGCAACAACACAGCCATTTTTCTTAAAAAGAACCTCGGAAGGACACAGATCATGCTTGAAAAGCTTTTTCTTTACAACTTTAACATTTACAGAAAAACAGCCAGTTACTACTACACATCTCATTTGATTTGAATTTGGGCTTTTATAAAACTGAACTTGTGGACAATCATCTACATTCTCTGCCTTCATGTTAGCCACTCAATCTTATTTCACTTTGCCTCCTTAAAAGATTGAACCCCCCCCCCCCCCACACACACACACACACACACACACACACAACTACAGTTTTTTTCTTTCACATCCTACAGAACTATTAAAAACAGCGGGAGGCCGGGGGTCTCTGCTTTTGTCTGGTCTCCTCTCAAAAAGACACTGCTGAGTACAAGCAATAAATCACAGGCCAAGTTATTAAGGATTCTCACACATGGTGCAAGGATGCGGCACACAACTCCTCAACATGATTGTAAACCCTCCAGAAGTGCAATCTCAACTGCATAAGCTGAATCTATCCAACTAAATTAAAATGCTGCGGTGTCTTTTTTTACTATGTTGCACAAAATAATTTCTATTAGATTAAACTGCCTTCCAGTGTTTTCAATGCTCATCCTTTTGTCAGATAAAGCCCTAGATGTGCCACAGATGTTATTATTCTTTAATGACAAATAAATCCCTGTATAAATGACAAAAGGCTTTAAAAGGATTTGAGAACACACCCCCCCCCTTCTTTGCTTGGCTTTTCACACTACTTGCTCTTGCAGTTCTGCCTGATCGAAAATCTGTGTCCCATAACCGGACCACCAGGAGTGGTGGCAGCTCATATGAGGGTTACAGTTATCTAATTACAGATGTCCCACAACACAAGTGACACCTCGGTGATCACCTTTAAATCCCCTTCACCCCACTCCCAGCCCCAAAAGTCAGGCTGATTGATAATCCTTTCAATATGCTAGAGGCTGAAGCCAAGAGCCAAACACCCGCTGCAAGAAACGGACAAAAACTTTGTATAAAAGGAACAAAGACTCAGTTGAGTAAGTGTAAGCAGCATCACTTGAACACTTAAAACCCAGGGCGGAAACGGAAGTTTGTGTGTGGATACTGCAAAATCAGAGAGCAGTTTCCCTTCATTCAGATTTTATGTCTGCCCAATGTTCAAAATGGCTGCAAAAGGCCGTCATGTCCACGGTATGAAACTGTTACCTCTGCTCAGGCATGCTGCGTTTATTTATTCACATTTTAGGATCTAGTGCATGTAACTTGGTGTGTGCATTACGTTTGGCTCATTCGACTCTACCTCGTGCTAGATGTTACTGCAGTTCAGCTTCTCTCCGATGAGCTGAGTGGTTAAAACATCGAGCTGGCGTCTCCCGGTTGCAGCTCAGCTGTGTCTTAAAGGAGATTTGGTTAAGTTTAATGAGGGGCTTTTCCTCTGCAACCCCGGCATTTAACCCTCCACTCACGGCAGAGTTGAGGACTTGCCGACTTTGATCTCTGCTGCCCCCCCAACGCTGGGATGGCAACCGGCAGCCTGGTCGCCATGGAAACCTCTTCATTACTTAGCTGGTGAGGCAACAGCTCTATGTTCTCCCTCCCCACCTGCTCGCTAATGACATATCACTCTGTGTCGCATCTTTGTTGGCCTCTCAATTGACACAAAGCAGCGAGTCCTAATTTGTGTTAGTATGTTGTTTGCTCACACAGAGAGAAAGGTGGGTGGCGGGGAGCTACATTTGCCCAGCGGGTCGATGGCTAAGTAATGACTCTTGTCTTGCTGCTACTCCAAAGACACACTGGCACTAAATTAAAAATAAATCAACAATCGATACAACTCCTATAACAGTATACAATCAGAACACAAACAATTTAAACAAAGTACCCACAGCTATTACAATAAAGACGTCAAATATATAGCAATCACATACAGACTGGACGAAATAACATTCAATATAAGCAAATGTACATTTAAGAAATCAATAACATGGCAGAACACAGAAACAAAAAGTCATCAGGTGTCAACAAAGACGCCTTCATGGTCCCTATTTTGTCTGTTCGTCAGTCCAGAACTTAAGTCTGTCTAAATACAAAGGCCTGAGAAAGAATCCTCAGATTTCACAGGCAACATGTGGTTGATGATAAATGACTTAAATTAAGAATCAATTAGGCAAATAAATAGTTCATGAGTTGCCTACTAAATGAACAGCTCATCAAAAAGGAAACGTATCTTAAGCTCAGTTTAGGAGTAGAAGTGTGTGCAGCTTTTTCTACTCGCATCCGGCCATAAAGAATAAAGGAGTTAAAAATAGAAGAAAAAAAACCCCAAAAAAACCCGGAAGTGTTCCTTGTATCAGCGTCTGGCTTTGCAGCTTCAGCTCTGAGTGAGGCTGCGCTGCCACCTGGTGGAACTAGTGGCTCATTGCACATGAAAGCCATCAACCCATTCAAGAAAACACTGGTAAAATTATGGAAGGATGTTCATTCAGCTGTTTTATTCAGTAAAACAATTAGAAAATAATTTAAAAAAAAATCTTGGTTAAACACACAAGTTTACTAAAACATGGCCCCAACACGAAACTCCTTTAAGAGAAAGAAAAGGTGTTGGTTGTTCCCCATCAGCCGTGTCTAAAAGTTGGAGCGAGCACACCTGGGATGTCTTATTAAAGGGAAACATACAGGTCGAACAAGGGATACCTCAAAGCGTCAGGACAGAAATATGCCTTGAAAACAGAAAATACAAAACAAAATAAATGGAAAAACAAATGGGGGGAATTGGGAGTCGGTGTTTGTGACCGAACTGGAAATGGGATCGACATCCAGAAAAGTCTAAGAACCTCAGGGAGGGGTCTCCTGCTGGTGCCCAGAGTCAGGACTAAACAAGGTGAGGCTGCGTTTCAGCTTTATGCTCCTAAAATTTGGAACAGTCTTCCAGAAGATGTGAGACAGGCCTCAACTCTGACAATGTTTAAATCCAGGCTGAAAACAGTTCTGTTTAGCTGTGCATATGACACCTGAAAGTATTTTATCTGCACTCTTCACTTTTTAATTAACTAATGATTATTTTAATGGGTTTCTAATTTTTTTTTTTTTTTTTTTTTTTAATTTTTTTTTTTAATTTCTTTTTAATGATTTTATAGTCTTCTTGTGATTTTATGTAGCTGTGAAGCACTTTGAATTGCCCTGTGTATGAATTGTGCTCTATTAATAAAATTGCCTTGCCTTGCCTAATGTAAAGCGTCACTAACATCTAAACAGAAGAAAGAAAGAGAGAAAGAGAAACAGTCAGGAACGAACGGATGTAAGTGATACTCAGTGATGAATCGCTGCTGGACCAATGATGACCAGAAAAAAAAAAAAATAATTCACACAATCCTGGCTGATATGGGGTTGATGTGCGGTAAAGGACATGGGGAGATGGCAGCCATTACCTCTACAGTAAATGTGCAGGTGAAGATTAAAATTTTGGACATCTTTCTTATTCCATCAGTCGAAAGGAGGTTCAGTGATGCTGAGGTATTTTTTCAGGATGATAATGTGCATGATCACTGAACAGGGGGCATTATAACTTCTCTTCAGGTAAGGTTCAACGAAGTGGCCAGCAGACAGTCTGGGTCTCAGTGCTGTTGAAAACGTGTGGTGGAAGGAAAACAGTGGTTCATGAGAAGGCTCCGTCCTGCTTAGCTCATCTGTCAGCTGGTGAGGAAGAAAGATGGAACCTGACTGATGAAGGATATCATGTTTCATTAGAGATGTCCATGCCTCAAAGGATTCAAGCTGTCATAAAGGCCAGAACAGACTCAACAAAGTACTAAAGGGAGGGATGGGGTTCATGATTCCTTCCTTTTTTTTAAACTTTATCTGGAAAAAAAAGTCTAATAATTACGGATTAACTCAAATAATCTGGAGATGTTTTTTAAAAAGCCAGGTTGTTCAGCTATCAACTATTTATTTTTTCTCTTTACAAAATAAAAATGTTGGACAGAGATCCTGTCAGTGAGGTGACTCCATGATTTTTGCTTTACACAGGGATCTTCATTTGTATCTGTTAGCTGTTGAAAGCAACTATTTGCAATGTTCAGTCAGAAAATACCACCATCGGTCTGTCAACAGGACAGAGATCAGGAAAGATAGGGGTATGGTTCAAGTTACATCCCGTACGAGCGCCGTTCATCCTGTTACAAAGTTTTCTTCACTGAGAAGCAGTGCGGTGGATCATTTTTAATACTTTTTAAGAAAATGTAATGACTTTAAAAAGATCACACATTACAGTACAGGTAGTAGTCACATCTTTGGTTTTCTGTCTCCAGTAAAGCAGAATCTACCATTGTGATGTTTTTAAATGTACAGGTTTAACAGCTTATAAACATATCTGAGCGATATATAGATGGATGATTGTCATCCATATTGGTAGTGTTGTCGCATATAATACAGTCACCCAAAAGGTTTCTACATTTTGTTACGTTTCAGACTTTTATCAGAAGGACTTTCACAGAATCGTCCTCATGGCACTCCTGGGTTTCCTTGGCGGCATGCTTTAAGGTCGCTGCCTCTTCTGTTTCCTTTTTAATGGGGACTGGCTTCTGTCTGTCTGGCTTCTGTCTGGCCAGACTGGTGAAGTTGTGCACCCATGGCTGTCCTGTCAGGTTCACTCATTTTCACAAAGTAACTCCAGGCCCTTTATACCTCCTTTTATTTTTTATTCCCTGTTAGACGCACTGTGCAGGTTTCAAAGTGTGATTTAAGCGAGCAGAAGAAAAGTCCTTTAGTATTAAACTCTGTCCAGACATTTTGGGGGTGTGTAAAAATAACATGGTAGCCTATCCTTTAACAGAGCAGCATCACATGAATGAAACTGATTTAGTTACTCTTTTTTTTTTTTAAATGTCTCAGGATAAAGTGATAAAAAAGTTAAAAGAAAATGAAAATAGGAAACCGGTTCAATCAGCTCCATTATACGACAGATTCGAGCCACTGATAACCCAACATGGAAACTCACTAGTAACAATTACAATTAAGCAATTTATGAGGGGCTTTTTTTCAGCTGTACAGTGATGGCCTACCTGTCTCTTTACAGGCTGCAGAGCTTCTGAATGATGATCACACGACGACTGATGGCAGACTTTGCAGGTCCAGCTGGGATGTTTTACATCAATTCAGCGTCTTCAGGGGTAAAATCCAAGTTTATAGCACGTCGGGGTCAAAAGCACTGAGTCCACTTGTGTTAAGTGTCTCCTTCCACGGAAACAGACACCGAATCAGCATGCAGCCTGAAGTGCGAGGTTTGACATGCAAGAGGTATCACTCCGCTATTGTTTCCGGGTACAAAATAAGTAATTAGGTGTGCGGGCGGGAAACGGACGGAGTCACGTGACGCTGCGTTTCCGCTTTTCAAACCCAGCGTTTTGGTGCCTCAAATTCAAATGACTCAACAGTCAAGAAGATTCAAATGAGCAAGTTATGATCAGTATACCTGCAAAGTGCAGCGTAGCATAACGTCTGTTATTCGGATTAGGGACAAAAATGAAGCAGAATCGTGTCAGAGGAGACTAAACAACATTAAGAATGAAACATAAAAGCAAAACAAAATTGTGGTCCGTTTCTGATCATGTTGTAATACAGGGCTCTCAAGTCTCACGCAATGAGCGTGAGACACACGCATTTCAACAAGTTCACACGCTCACACGCCACACATGCTATTTCTCACGCTGAGAAATGATCAACTTCGTCGCACAGAAATTATAATGGCCTATACTATAAACGAGTCAATGGCAGGTGCGCTCGTACAGCTCAGAACTAGCTCTGGTACAGCCGTCTTGATTTAGCAACCCATCGGAAAATCACAAAATAGAATTTCTCAGCCAATCAGAAAACAGAATTTCTTGTTGCCGGGTGAGGTCTCAAATAGCTTTAAGCTGCAAGCACGCGTCCCATGAATGCACAGCGGACATAACCTTTATGGTCTGAATGCGTGCAGAAGTTGTAGACGAGCTGGAGGTGGAAGAGAACCGTCAGGATCATCAGCAGGTCATATCTTCATTTATTTTAATCTTTTATTAGTTACCATAGTTTTCCTACTCCTTGTAAAAGACCAATACCTGCCTATTAAAGTGTTCATTGGAGTAGTAGACCTAAATATTCAGCACACACCCTTTGACATGAGCAACTTAATGAAAAATGAAAAATATGTAGGAGTGTAATTAGGCTTCCGTGGTTAATTCTTTTCAAAGGTGACTGGTATGAACAGATTACCAATAAGGCTATCTACAATTGCCAAACTGGTATTAGTTCTGCCGCACTGAAATGCTGATGCAGAGAGGGTTTTTTCCATGGTGGGGCTCAATAAAACCAAGACCAGGAACACGTTGGCTCTGAATGGAACTCTGTCATCCATCATGACTGTGAAAATGGCTGTGCTTTAAAAGGGAGCCCCCAATATCAGTCATCAAGCATCAAAATCTGCCACAAACACTTACAACAACACTCATAAATTTTTTTTTGTTTGTTAAGACTTTGCATACCTAAAACAATTTATTTTAAAATATAGCAGAATTTAGTGTAAAAGTGAAGATTTGTGATTTTGGTATAAATAAAACAATTGTTCTTTAGCTAGTTTATGGTGATGGAATACTGCAAGGGACCAGCCCCCCCCCCCCCCCAAAAAAAAACAAAAAAACGAGCACACGGCCCGGCCCCTGCCCCGCCCGAATCTCACTCCAAGCAAACTTGAAAACTTGAGAGCCCTGTGTAATATATCTACAGTTTTATGAACAGAAAATTACTTACTAGACAACGTTGATGCATAAAAATCTATTAGTCTCAACTGTCCAGTGTAGTTCATGAACCGCAGCGAGCAGCTCATGAAACGATTATGGAAACAGACCCAAAGTAACGTAACATTTGAATTACTACACATAACTGTGTGTTGTGACAGTAAATATCTTGCAAACTGGTACAAAAACGGCCTGATTGTATTACAAATCAGATTACAAAAATGTTTACAATTCTCAAACATTTTGTGGAATTTGGTCCCAGCAACACATGAAAAACACATGCATAAGAATTTTTTACTAAACCCTGAAAAGGAATGTTTAAAATATACCCCCCTTAAAAAGGTATACCATTAAAGGTGAGCTGTTCAGGCACTGGATTTACTCTGCCTCATGCCCTGCCGGTCGCTGGGATAGACTCTGGCCATGTGAGATCCACTTCATAACTCGTTAAAGGTAACAAGTGCGTGTCTCTACTAGAAGCAGAACTTAGTAACTTGACTAACTATTGCTGATATAGTCGCTGCACATGCCTTGAAGGTTGATACATGAGATAATATCTGAAAAACTTCCTAGTTCTCCTAATGAAAATCTACAGGAATCCATTATGCCACAGTGACAACAACCAGGGTGGAGAAGTCTCTGAAGCTGTTTTCAAAGGTGAACTCTGGGGACGTTCATGAGAATAGAGCAAACTATTTGGCTCAACTATTTAGACTTTATTCCACAGTTGCTCTTCACATATGTACTTCACAGTGGGAGTTTGTGCTCTGATGATGTTACACATGAGGAAGGGGTGCAGGCTCCAGTAGGCAGGGCATTATGTAAAACAACTGGAGTGGAAATCTGTAAAGTACATTGGATGAGGCTACTTGAGGACTGCTTTTGTGTTCCTATGAATACCACCATGCAGGTCAGCAGAAAAGACTATGAAATAACAACTCTTGCTAGCATGCTGCCACATTCATGCATATCCACATTCTTGTGGAAAATTGATTTTGGGTGGAAAATATTCTCAAGAGGTCTGGAGTGAGTGCATGGAGTGGGCTGTGGTCTAACATGCCAGCACATCCAGAACATCTCTACAACATTTCAGTAATGCAGATCATGTCTGAAAACAGCTTAAATGGGGTAAATTGTTGGTGCTTTTACAGCCTCTGTTCTAATTAGCCTGGTTGGTAAGGATGAGCTGAAGCACGCCAGAGGGAGGGGGAACAACTTGTTGTCAATGTTAAGACTTCTCCAAGCTGCTTCAGTATTCAAAATGATTGATTGTGGTATTTAGCGATCGCATCCATTCAGTTTGTTTTAGCTAAGGTCGCAGGCCTTCGGGTTTATTAACTCACAAGTCAACCAGTTAAGGAGTCTTTTAGCCTTCCTGTGGCTGTACTTCGGTAAACTAAACACAAATTAGAATTTTTTTTGTATGAACTTTGTGCATTTTAATCCAGGCCTCATTTTTAAAACAGGCAGAGTTGGCAGTTATTAATGAGGACTTTTGATAAGATCCTTATGTCTGCTGATATGTGCTTTTGGGATGCATAGATCTAAGAGACTTATATAATTCCATGTTATTATAGATATATTGCCACGACCCCTGGGGATGTTATGTTGGTTGATAATCAAGGCTGGACACATTTTTGCTTTTCCTGCTATCCTAGTTTCTTTTGAAGGAGTCGTGTCGGCTTGTTTTTTAAGCAGGTTATAATACATCTGTTTAAAAGAGACGATCTTTGAGTTACAAAAACACAAACCCCTACGTCACTTCCTCCTGGAGGCAGGAGGTGGTGTTTGGATCAGTTTGTACCCTCCCGCCAAAGATAATTGACAAGTACAGGCTCTGTTATGTACCTTCATTTACTCTTTTTATGCCCTCTGAACACTGTACCCAAACAACAAGAGCTGTGCGCACTTAATTATCATCTAAATAAAATTTGATACACAGCCTATTTTATTTAATCTAAAAAAAAAATTGTCTGCCCTCATGATCTCACAAAGCCTTTAAGGTAATTTTAATATGAAGTGAGACAACTTGTTTTGCGTTTTAAGGCCTCGTTTCATGGGTGCTTTTATCATTTAAAAAGCCAAAGATTAAACTATAATATTGAACAGCTACACTTTAAAAACAAGCGGCGCTCACATGCATGCGTGTGCTTTTTGGAGGCCCAGTCTGCGCGGACAGTGTGTACCTCCGTGTGCTTTATGGGTGGAGACTGAGGACCTCCTCCAAAAAACAGTCAACAGAAGCCAGTTTTAGCATCAGCAGCTTCGTTAACACAGGATTTGGGACCTGGAAATTATCATAGTCGATTACTTTAAGTCCTTTGCACGTCCTGCGATCCATTGGATCGGTGTGTAAGCGAACAATAAAGCAAGGTACGTGTTAAATTAGCTCCTAAAGGTTTTGTTTGTGTTACAAGAGTTAGCCATGAAAACTTCTACAGAACCACGAGCGTCACGTTTGACAAAACTGAGCCATATTACCTTAAAATGACAGGTTAAAAGCAGATTTGTTCGATATTTTTTTTTGTCGACGGAATACACGGTGAGTTAAAAGTGTAAGTGACGTGATGTTCGACCTAGAAGATTCTATAAATTAACGTTAAAGCGCGTGCTGCTTCGATTGAGACTGAAACAGCCACACACAGCCAGCGAAGCAGCAATGAATGCTTAAAGTCATACAATTTTTGTTCATTTGCGTAGGATCTCTTTAAATAAAATATGTACGACTGTCTGGTCTGCTTATATGGAAGTTAACGTCCTCCGAACAATGCTCTAGGTAGGTTACCTAGCATAAATTATTTTAGCTACGTTGTACTTTTAGCCACAATCTGTCATTGTATTAAGTGACGTACTTTCTACCACAGCTTCCAAATTACACTTTTCTTTATTTTAGACTACACTAAAGCGTTAAAACAGACCAAGGCTTTGGTCCCATCCTTTATTTGTTTCTATTTTGCTTTTGAGTTGCTTGACTTTCCTATAAAAGTTTTAGTTTAGTTATTTTCTCGAACTGCATTCGATTTCAAAGGTGTAATGAAACAATTATGGCAGGGGTGGGGAGTACGATTTGAATTGACGAAGCACAAATGCCTACATTTGAAAGAAACCCCTTAATTTAATATTAGCTGTCCAAAAATAACTGTATTATGGACTGATATCACATCTTCCCTTTTATCATACAGTGTTTGTCAGAAGTTACTCATTCTAAATGAATGGGTATGTCTGTCAATTATGGCCATTAATGATTCATTCAGGACCAAATGCCAGACATTTATTTCCAAGATATACACTTTCAGGATTAAGAACATGAATAATATTTTTCAAGTAGTGCTTTAAGGCCCTGCAAGGTTCTGTGATCTCAATAGAAGTTTGTGCTATTTTCTTACCAAAGCAAATACACAACATCAAAGAAATAGCATGACATGGGAGTGTTAGGGTTAGCTGGTATGGAATGACTCCTATTCCTTTCTTTATTTTTTTTTAACCTGTCGTGCTGCTTAGTTACAGCCCCTGAACAGGTCTGCCTTGTTTTTGTATCAGCAGCACACCCAAAGCAATCGCCCTCATTTTTGCCTCACACTGTGTCCCCACAGCAGCCCAATTTCTAACCCTGATGTTCAGCTAAAGTTATCTGTATAAGCTGTCCCGCATCAAATACTTAGTCCAATTTGATAGAAAGACTTTAGCTAACATATGCAGCACATAGCTTGTCACTGTTTCAGTGTTGAGGTGAAATCCGTATGTTCGGAGATCAGGTACTTTTGCTCATTACAAAGATTGATGGTAAGAAAACCATAAACTGGACAGCAACACAAATGTTAATCTCTTTTCACGCAGTGTGTCAGCTTGGTAATTCTCTTATTTATTCTCTCAGATGAGTCAGGCGGAGCAGGTGCCTGAAGACATCACTGCATACCAAGAAGATGAGCCAGTAGCTTCAGGTAAGATTAGTTACAAATAACCTCTGATGTTTTAAAGGACACTGGGAGAGGTTTTCAGATAATGTAGTTACTAATATTAACTTGATAAAGTAGATGTGGAACAAATGTTTTTTTTAAACAAAGTTTAATTTTTTGTAACCCGAAAGGGAAATTATATTATTTGTACAGTATTTTTGTTTTAATACATTCATCCTAAGCTTTCATAATGAAGAGTTATTGCTGCTGGCGGGAAGGACCTCCTGTATCTCTCTGTGTTACAGCAGAGCTGAAGAAGCCTCACTCTGTTGTGACAACATGATGTTATAAATAGGATGGACAGTGTTGTTCTTTATGTTCTCCAATGTGTGCGGCACTCCCCTTTTAAAACTCTGCTCCAGGGCCTCTAGAGCAGTCCCCAGCACAAAGTCAGCCCTCTTTATCAGATTGTTCAGTTTCTTTGAGTCTCTGGCTCTGATGCTGCTGCTCCAAGAGATTGCTGCTAAGCAGATTGTACTCTCCACCACAACATTTATATACTTATACAACATTTGGGTGCAGACATTAAAAGACCTCAGCTTCTTCATATAGTACAGTCTGTTATGTCCCTTCTTATAAACGGCCTCAATGTTTGCAATTCCAGTCCAGTCTGCTGTCCAGGTAATCCCCCACGTATCTCTACTCCTCAACCACCTCCATCTCTTCAACAAATGCGTGGCAACAACTGAGCTGATGAGGTCACAAACTGTGTTGGTAATATATCAACCGTTACCAGAATAACATAGGTGATATCTCTTGGTAGACAGTATGGATGTATCTATCCTCTCCTTCACAGTGACGTTTCCAGGATTACACCATCTGTTGTTAATGAGCATTGCGATACCTCCACCTTTGCTTTTGCCTTCTTCTAATGTCTCAAATGTCTGAGACTGCTCCAGTCAGGTTTTTTGCAGTTGATCACTGACGTATTTGAAGCCTTTGACTTATAATGTAACATTATTTATGGATTTTACATACTAATTTTACAACATCCTATGATAAGTAATACATTAGTAGGTGCGACGGGATAATTTATCATTTCCCAGCAGCTGATTTCTGATTGGGCAACACGTGCATCATGTCTAGGGGTGGGAATCTGGGCACGTCACGATTCGATTGCGATTCAGGGGCTACGACTCGATTATAAAACAATTATTGATGGGTCTTTAATTTACATATATTGATGCACTTTTTCACAACATTTCTTTTTGTCTCACCGAATAAGCATTCATAACTTGCAATTTTGAAAAACGGTGCATTTGTAATAAGAAACAAGAGTTGAATTAATTTCCATTATATTTTATTAAACTAATGGAAATGCGTGCAAACTGGAAAGTTACGTCGGGGTGAATCGAGTTAACCCCTAAATTCCACCAGATGCGCGTGTGTTGCGTCTGCGCTCCAGCACGGCAGCGGAGCTGATACGTTTCAATTCTAATCAATTCCACCGGCTCCGTCACAGCTGCGGCGCTCCGGAGCCTCCGCAGCAGATATAGAAAATAAAAGAGAAAAAAAAAGATCATATGTCCCTGCACTAGACCTTGAAAACGTCATAATAACGTGGCTCTTGTCCAGTTCACTTCTGCCGCCGCCGTTGTAGAAGCCTAAGGGTATAGGCTAGTGACAATGGCTCCAAAAGGGCCTTCGTTTTCGAGATACCCCTCCCGGAGGTAGAACCATACCCAACAATGTTTTTCCTCATCTCAAAGGTCTCCCATACATGAAATTGATTCTTGGCCAAAATGATTTTACTGCTAAGGCTGAAATATTGACACATTTTCATATGCACCCCCAAACAAAAAAAACACCAAAAATGTGACCTCTCCGTATGGGAGTAAAGACATAAAAAGTCATGCAGAAAATTAACGGAAGCTTTGAGAGCTTTGACAGTTGGCATGGTTGTCCTCAGGGGTCCACTATATGTACTAGAAAAGGTTAGATGTGGATATCTTGACGTATGAAGTAGATATAGGTCTATAATCACACACCTAAAATAGGCGGAAAATGATAAAAATTATTTCTATACAGAATGTCATCATTTACTTTGAAATGGCTTTGTCAGGGAGTGTCAAGTGCAGACATATGATAGCTTGATTGAAAGGTGGGGTTGTGCTGAATCTAGCAATACCAAATATGTATATATATTGTGAAGATTGAAGATGGTATATCACCAAATGAATGAAGTGTCCACAATGAAAGAAAACTAAAAGGAGAGACAGCCCCTATTTCAATGCACTTTAGTGGTGAGAGGATTGCTCATACTTTCTACTCCAGTATATTACTTCAAATACACTTGTAATTGGTAAGTGTTGTGGCCATTTATGTTTCTTATTCATGGGTTCTATCGGTTTGGTTTTCTTTGGTATGTTGGAATATACTTTGGTTGATTTGGAGTCAAGATCTGGGGTTAATTTTGTATTTGAGATTGTTTAAATTATTTTGGTGACTTTTGGACCCCCCCATTAATCAAACAGATTAAGAACACACCAGGGGCTCTTTTTTGTTTGGCAAATGTCTGGTGTGAGAATGGGAGGTGGTGGTGAAATGATTTTTTGACCACTTTCAGATCTTATTAATTTCAAACAAGTTAACTTTCGTTTTCATCTCAATCGTAACAATTTTTTGTTATTGTTTTGTTCATATTTTTGTTGGTAAGAGAAAAAATAAACCACATATATTTTAACAACTGAAGTGCGTGCAAGTCAAGAACACAACCACCTGCTGCCACCCACGGCCTTTATTGGATATATCATTTGGAAATTTAAAAGGCCGCGAAAATAAGTCAAAAAATCATTTTTGGACACGCTTGGACATTGGAAAAGCTTGGAAGTTTGGATATTTGGACCTGGATGATTGCAACCTCATGGCATGGACTTGGAGAAGACGCACAAAGTTCGTGAGTAATGCGACACTTTGTTGGAATGAGCAGAGACACTGAGCTGAAATGTGAAACTTTGTAGCCTACTGGACTATATCTGTTGGATCTATTGAAACGAATTTTGTGTTGAAGATGGAGGAACAGGAAGATGTTCAAAAAGAAAGAGAACTCTTTAATTTGATTAAAAGGCGCAGAGCCAAACTTGGCGTCCTGACAAGAAAAAGAAATGACATTCATGCTCTAATTGATGCTGGAGAATCAAAAACCTCCATAGATGAGCATATGCAAACGTTTAATAATTATTTAGCGGAGTTTATGGACTTGCAATCTTCAGTTCAAAGTCTGCTAAACGATGACGAAAAGGAAACTGATCACGGTGATTGGTATGAACCTAAGCTGATCTGCTTTAAAGAATTTTTGGATGAAATTGAAACTTGGATGAATGGTGACCCTGTGCAGGAGGGCGAATTGTATTCAGTTTCTGGCGCTGAAGCAAAGGCGGCATCTCATGATGGTGACATTGGGCCGGATGATAGCGTCTCTCAAACAAATGGCAAGGTTTCTGAAATATTATCTGAGACCGCAGCTAAACCAGTCAGTAAAGCTGCTAGTAAAGCGCCAAGTAATGTCAGTAAAGCTTCTAGTGCGCGGAGTAAAAGCTCCCGTGCAGCTTCAATGGCGCTGATGGAAGCCGAGGTGGAAAGAGCCGTTCTGAAAGCGGAGGTGGACGCGCTGCAAGAAAAACATGCGCTCGAACTGGAAGAAGTTCAATTAAAAGCCAGGAAAGAAGCATTGGCTTTAAGAACTAAGTTGGTAAAGGCGGATGCAAAAATGCAAATTTACACCTCTCCGCAGGATAAGAAAAGTCATGATTCCAGCACTGAAGATGAAAAAGATGCATCGGATTCTGCAACATCTACTGAGTTTATACCTGTTGCTACAGCTCAAAAGGCTCCAAGAAAACAGAAACCATTGTCAGTTCCTTCACCCGTACCAATGCCCCAAGAGACACCTGCTAATGTAACATTAAAAGTGAAACCAGAAGAGGAAAGCCCAAAGCACATCTCTTCTCAGGTTGATGTCCATAGCAGTGCTTTAACAGAGATCATGAAAAAACAGAATGAAATCACTGAGATGCTGGTAAAACAGCAGAGACTTTCACTTCTCCCATCTGTAGAAATTCCTATTTTTAGTGGTGACCCTTTGTATTTTAGATCCTTTCTTAAGGCATTTGAGCAAGGAATAGAAACTAAAACGGACAACATGCAGGATAGACTTTATTATTTAGAGCAGTTTACCACAGGACAGCCTAGAATCTTGGTTAGAAGTTGTATGCACATGAGTCCACAAACTGCCTATGTGGAAGCAAAAAGACAGCTTGAGTGGAACTTTGGTAACAGAGCAAAAATAACATCTGCATTTATAGATAAGGCTCTGAACTGGTCAGTTTTAAAGTCCGATGATGCTGCAGCTTTAAGAGCTTATACATTCTTTTTAAGAAGCTGCTTCAACACAATGGATGAAGCTGGGTTTATTGATGAGCTTGAAAATTCAACCAATATGAGGATTCTTGTTTCGAAGTTGCCTTTTAGACTTCGTGATAAATGGCGATTAATTGTGGTTGACATAGCAGAGAAGTCCGATCGTAGAGCAAAATTTAAAGATCTTCTTAATTTTATGGAAAAACAAACAAAAGCTGCGTTAGATCCCATTTTTGGGGAGAGTCAAAATCCAAAAGAAAAGATGGCTTTAAAACCTTTAAAGGTTCCGTTTAAAACTAAAAGCAGCAATTTTGCTACTTCTGTTGCTGTAGTTTCTAAACAGAACAATGAAAAACATAAATTGGAACAGGTTCAGTATAGCCATGAAGATAAAGAGGTGGCTCCAACCCAGTGCTTGTTTTGTAGCAGAAAGCTAGCCTGATAAACCAGCCTAAATGGATTGGATGTCTAATTTAGTCTGGCACCGATCAATGGATACAACGGAACATTGTTGATGAGCACAACCCGTTGTCTTTCAAACCGCGTCTGTGCCTATAGGCCAACGCTCTGACCAATCAGCGCAACTGACTGTGACGTAGTAAGCGCGACAGAAAGCTTTGGTGGGAGGGGACTCTTCCAAAACTGATGCCAAGCACAGATTCTATAATAGGACAGATACGCCACTCACGGTGCATTTCCGGTTTCCAACGAGGCGATTTTGGTTGCAGTTCCACCCTCTTTCCACGTGGGGCGCCCAATTTTGGAGACCAGAATGAATGGAGTCCTATGGAGCTATACGCCCTTTCGTGCCCTTATCTCAAGATATAATTTTTTTCTCTAGTAATTCGAATGTTGTTTTCGAAAAAGGGTGTTTAGAAAATACCCATGGCTGAGTTTTAGATTTTTAGAGCCACTCATTTGCTTAAAAAAAGGATTTGAAGTGTATATGACGTCATACATAGCTGGTCGACCAGCTGTCATTAGCACAATGCTAGCGCGTTGTGGACAACAAGAAGCCAACCAGTAAGAAATCAAAGCGATATATGTACTCGTTCAGTAGATTTTTTACTTGAAACCCATGTTGAGCTCTCAGAAACTACATTCAAATCTGAGCGCTCTTGAGGAGACTTAGGTGAAACTGACCATTTGTAGCATCTAGCTCCATAGGGCCCCATTCATTCTGGTCTCCACCGACGCTCCCAGTGGAATTCTGGTGGAACTGCAGCCAAAAAGCCGGTACAATGGGGCTTAATACAGAGTGGCAAGGCTGTTCGTTATAATGGCTGTGTGCCAAGGCTGAATCAAACGAGCACTGTTCCATTGCCGCCGCCATCTTTCTTGTTGTGCTTTCGCTTGTCTATGTTCGCTTCCACTGCCCAACGTCGCACTGCTCTGTCGTCACTCCCTCAAAACCCCGCACCAGAACCCTCTGGCCCGCCCGCGTTGATTCAAAACACATCTCTGCGTTGTGATTGGTTTAGTTGCCATCTGCCAGATTCAGGGCAGTATTTTCAAAATGACAAGTGGATCGAGGCCAGACCCAACCGCAGGCAAAACATTTTGCCGTCCAGCAGTTGGCGCTGGTTTTCCAGGCTAGCAGAAAGCATTCTTTGGAGAAATGTGACTCATTCCAGCAGAAAACTAATAAAGAAAAGGTGACATTTCTTAAAACTAAAGGTTTATGCTTTGGCTGCTTACAGAAGGGGCATATGAGTAAAGATTGTCCACAGCGTTTGGCATGCCTCACCTGTAATAAAAGTCACCCTACTGTTCTGCACATTGAACCAAAAGACCAGTGGCAAGCAATTAAGGCTGGATGTAAAGAATCACCAGTCTCAAATGCTCTTGTGTCTTTGAATATTGGTAACTATACTAGGGCCGGGTCTAATAAGTGTGCTCTGTCAGTTGTGCCAGTAAAGGTAAAGTTGGAAAAGGGAACAAAGGTTGTGGAGACTTATGCCTTTCTAGATCCAGGCAGCTCTGCAACATTTTGTACTGAGGCTTTGATGATGCAGTTAAATGCCTCTGGAAAGAAAGTGGAAATCATGCTAAAAACCATGGGACAGGAAAGGCCTGTAAGTAGCTATAGACTCTCTGGTTTGGAAGTAGCTGCTTTAAAACAAAATGAGTTTTTGAGGTTGCCTGATGTGTATACTCAAAAGTCCATTCCTGTCACTAAAGAAAACATCCCTAAAGAGGAGGACTTAAGAAAATGGTCTTACTTAAAAGATGTTGAATTGGCACCAATAGATGTTGGCATTGGGCTGCTCATTGGTGTAAATTCCCCCAAAGCATTGGAACCTTGGAAAATAATTAACAGTGAAGGTAGTGGGCCTTATGCTGTGCTAACACGTCTTGGTTGGGTTGTTAATGGTCCACTCAATCAGGGTAGTGAAGAAGATGTACAGGTTACTGGTTCTATTCAGGTGAACCATATCTCTATAAGTAGTCTGGAAAAAATGCTGGTCAGTCAGTATAATCAAGACTTTGTAGAGCACCAGTGTAACGAGTGTGCTGAACTGTCTATAGAAGATAAACAGTTCATGGACATCATGTCAAAGTCAGCTGTGCTTAAAGATGGTCACTATTACCTGAAATTGCCTTTTCGTAATCCTGAAGTAAAAATGCCCAACAACAAACGGGTGGCCCAGCAGAGGGCGCAATGTCTGATAAAAAGATTTCAGAAGGATCAGCTGTTCTTTGAAGAATACAAAGAATGTATGCATAATGTTGGAATGGAAGGGCATTCAGAAATAATACCACAAGATCAGATAGAACATGAGGAAGGCAAGGTGTGGTATATACCTCATCATGGGGTCTACCACCCCCGCAAGAAAACGCTGCGGGTTGTTTATGATTGTGCTGCAATGTTTGCTGGAACATCACTGAACAAAGAGCTATTACAAGGACCAGATATGACTAGCACCTTACTAGGTGTACTCATTCGCTTTCGGCAGGGTCCAATAGCCCTTATGACAGACATTAAAGGGATGTTCCACCAAGTCAGAGTAGCTGAGGAACATGTAAATTACTTACGTTTTCTCTGGTGGCCCGACGGTAACCTCACAAAAGAGCTTGTTGAGCATAGAATGTTGGTCCACATTTTTGGGGCAGTATCCTCCCCCAGTTGTGCCACATATGCGCTATTAAAGACTGCTGATGACAACCAAGATATGTACCCAGAAGAGATTATAAATACAATCAGGCACAGTTTCTACGTAGATGACTGTCTTAAGTCTGTCCAGTCTGTTGAGCAGGCCATCTCTCTTTATCAGCAGCTCACAGAATTGTGGTCAAAGGGGGGATTTAAGCTCAATAAATGGGTATGTAATGAGCGCTCTGTCCTCTCTCAGATTCCTGAGGAAAACAGAGCAACAGGTGTAAAGATGTTGGACTTTAGCCGGGATCAGCTTCCCACTGAAAGAGCTTTAGGAGTGCAATGGGATGTTGAACAGGATGTTTTCACCTATAGCATTGTAAACAAGCACAAACCACTAACAAGACGTGGTATTCTGTCCAATGTTAGTTCTATTTATGACCCTTTGGGTTTCTTAGCTCCAGTCATTCTCCCTGCAAAGCAAATTCTTCAACATCTCTGTAAACTGAAGTTTGGCTGGGATGAGACAATTCCACCAGAAATGGCACAAGTTTGGAAAAAATGGGTTGAAGAGTTAGTTCTTCTAGACACCTTTAGTGTCAGAAGATGCATCTCACCCAAAGGATTTGGGGAGATAAGAAGTGCTCAGCTGCATCACTTTTGTGATGCCAGTGAGACTGGGTATGGTGCTGTGTCATATCTTAGGCTATCTAATAGCAAACAGGAAGTGTGTGTTGCCTTTGTTATTGGTAAAGCAAGGGTGGCACCATTAAAACAAGTCACTATACCACGACTTGAACTTGCTGCTGCAGTCTTAGCTGTGCGTTTGGACAAAATGCTATCAGTTCAACTTAAACTCAATTTGAGTGAATCAATTTTCTGGTCAGACAGCACGACTGTCCTGCAGTACATTGCAAACACAACTACACGGTTTAAAACATATGTAGCTAATAGAGTTTCTATCATTCGTGAGCTTACAAAAGTTACTCAGTGGAGGTACATCAGTTCAAAGTTGAATCCAGCTGATTCAGCCTCTCGAGGCATGAAGATTGGCCCTTTTTTAAAGTCTTCCACCTGGATTAGCGGTCCAGAATTCCTCACCAAACCTAAGATACAATGGCCAACAGTGATGAAAGCAATACCTGTCCACTTGGAAGCTGATCCAGAGATTAAAGTTCAGGTCCTGACATATGCGGCTGTACTGAAAGAAGGGTGTCCCACTACTAAGCTGCTAATGTACTTTTCTAGTTGGACAAAGCTGAAAAGATGTGTAGCATGGATCCTGAAACTGAAAGAAAGGCTACAAACAAAGAAAAACAAGTTGCTGGACGCACACTGTGGAAGTCAAATGTGTGCTAAACAGGACAATAAACGGGATGCTCAGCTCACAACTGATGATCTGTCAACAGCTGAGGAAGCCATAGTGAGATTTGTGCAAAGGAAATATTATGGCGATGAAATAGCTGCCTTGAGCTCCGGTGCTGTTAAGAAGTCAAGTCACCTGTACAAGCTTGATCCTGTTGTTACGGATGGTCTGTTAAGAGTGGGCGGCAGACTGAGCAAAGCAGCATTACCCGAGGAAACAAAACATCCTGCAATTTTGCCAAAAGAAAGCCATGTTTCAAAGCTCATTCTTCAACATACGCATGAAAAGGTTGGACACAGAGGAAGAAATCACATGCTTTCTACCCTTCGACGTCAGTACTGGATCCCCCATGCTAATTCAGCAGCTAGAAAGATCATTAGAGAATGTATGGTGTGTCAAAGACGGCGACAAAAGCCAGGTGAGCAGAAAATGTCTGATCTTCCCATTGACAGAATCTCAGCTGATCTTCCACCGTTTACCTATGTTGGTGCTGATTATTTTGGACCAATACAAGTGAAGAGAGGGAGGAGTATTGTGAAAAGATATGGAGTTCTTTTTACATGCCTAACTTGTCGTGCAGTTCACCTTGAGGTGGCACATTCTCTCAACACAGATTCCTGCATAAATGCTATCAGGAGATTCATCTGCCGCAGAGGACAAGTCAAGGAAATCCGGTCGGACAATGGAACCAACTTTGTCAGCTCAAATCGTGAGTTAAAGCAAGCCATAATGGAGCTAAATCAAAGCAAAATCCAAAAATATTTAGCACTGGACGGCATAAAGTGGACCTTTAACCCGCCCCATGGGGCCCACCATGGTGGTGTTTGGGAGCGCCTAGTGCAAGAAATAAAGAGATTATTATGCTCTATCACAAACCAACAAATACTAGATGACGAAGGCTTGCATACAGTTTTATGCGAAGTAGAAGCTATATTAAATGATCGCCCAATCACACCTTCTTCTGACGATCCCAATGACTTGGAGGCTCTTACTCCAAATCATTTGCTCCAATTAAAAGGTAAACCTGTGATGCCACCAGGTTTGTTCAAAAAGGAGGACCTGTATAGTCGGAGGCGATGGAGACAAGCCCAATACATTGTGGACCTGTTCTGGAAAAGGTGGGTGAAAGAATACCTCCCTATGTTGCAAGAGCGACAGAAGTGGAATAAAACTCGCAGGAACTTTGCCATTGATGATGTGGTGCTTGTTGTCGACGAGGCTGCCCCAAGAAATTCTTGGCCCATTGGACGCATCACAGAAACCATGGCAGATGCACACGGATTGGTTCGGCGTGTTCGAGTCAAGACAAGAACAAATGAACTGGAGAAGCCGATCAACAAAATATGTCTCCTGCTTGAGGCTGTATAGAGACGACAATAAATGTTTGTCTCCAACTGAGTCAAGTTCTGGAACCTCTGGCTCTGCATTTACACTGATACTCATTTACTGACATGCTGAACATCTCATTTTGCAACATACACCTTTATACACATGCACAGTCCATGCACATAAACAAGAAAATGACTTGAACTCATGGAACATTGACTGTTTTTGCCTTTCTATTTTTATTTTCATTTTTTCTCTATGAAGACGTATATGGACTACAAACAAAAAAAAAATGTTTTTGTGAATAACCTGGATTGCTGGATAAGTTGATGTTTATATGAATTATTTGAGAAAGTTAGTGAAGATCTAAGTCTGTTAACGTTAATATTAATAATAAATTTATAATGGCCACTTATATGAATGTTAGATAATTCATGTTGTACAGGAATTAAGGGCCGGGATGTTGTGGCCATTTATGTTTCTTATTCATGGGTTCTATCGGTTTGGTTTTCTTTGGTATGTTGGAATATACTTTGGTTGATTTGGAGTCAAGATCTGGGGTTAATTTTGTATTTGAGATTGTTTAAATTATTTTGGTGACTTTTGGACCCGCCCATTAATCAAACAGATTAAGAACACACCAGGGGCTCTTTTTTGTTTGGCAAATGTCTGGTGTGAGAATGGGAGGTGGTGGTGAAATGATTTTTTGACCACTTTCAGATCTTATTAATTTCAAACAAGTTAACTTTCGTTTTCATCTCAATCGTAACAATTTTTTGTTATTGTTTTGTTCATATTTTTGTTGGTAAGAGAAAAAATAAACCACATATATTTTAACAACTGAAGTGCGTGCAAGTCAAGAACACAACCACCTGCTGCCACCCACGGCCTTTATTGGATATATCATTTGGAAATTTAAAAGGCCGCGACAGGTAAGTGATGTTCTAGATCATATTTTATTAAGAATCAGATTAGAGTGAAAATATCTTTAGACTATATATTTAGATTATATATTTCAGATTAGAGTGAAACTATATTTATAATAAAAATATCTTCTATATCTAGTGTAGTCAAGTGGACCTTATTTGTTGATCACCCAAAACCATAAAACAGATTTTGATCTGTGTAGTTATATTTCAGATTAGAGTGAAACTATATTTATAATAAAAATATCTTCTATATCTAGCATATCAATAAAGTATCTCTACTCTACTCTACTGTATTCATTACAATAGCTTATAGCCTAAATACAATTTATGAATTAAACTAGACTGCAGAAAATGCAAAATGTAGGTTTGTACATGCTGTTAAAGTGTGTGATACCTGCAGCTCTCTGATCTTCAAACTCACCAGTCCACCAGTCGCCCAGGAGACACCAGAGATCTTCAGTTCAACAGTTGGTCAAAGTGCTTTAGGCCAGGGGTCCCCAACCTTTTCAGCACCAAGGACCGGTTTGGTTCTGCAATTTGTTCCCGCGGCCCGGTCGGGGGGGGGGGGGGTACTTTTTTTTCACTTTACGTTCAACAGACATTACATTTAGCAGATGCTTTTACAAATTAGGATATGATGACAGACAGACAGTCATCATTGAAACAAATAAACGTGCACAATCGGCCTCCTATAATGCAATCTATGCAGTTTCCAAGTATAGAATCTAGCGAGTGAAATGAAAGAATTCCCGATTTCCATGTCTTTAAAAAAAAAAAAAAAAAAAAAGCCACAACAGCCAAATGGTGATGCTCCATCAGCGTACATCATTGATGGCATGGCTGTTCTACAAAGTCTCCATGATGCAGCCTTCCAGACATTTAACGAGCTGGCAGAGTGTTTCTGGAAGAGGATAAGCATGTTAATGGGAAAGGAAGGAGTCTGCTGTGTTGCTTTAGTGTTTGACAGGTATGACCAGCAACACTCAGTAAAAGATTTTGAGCGGCAAAGACGGGGTGCCATTCAAACTACTAGGACACATATAATCACAGGACAAGCCAGTGTGCCGAACTTTAGGAAATATCTCAAGAGCAGTGGAAACTAAGTGGCTACATCACCAGCACTGGACCAATGAGACTCTCTTCAGAAAAAACTATAATCTTGGCAGGTGGCTTTGATAATGGTGAAGAGGTTAAGAGAGTCAGGAAGTCAGGCATTGACTGCTTGACAGAGTTTTTCAGTGACCAGGAGGAAGCCGATACAAGAATGGTGTTACATGCAATACAACTTGCACAGTCACATTCTTGTCTAATAGTCAAATCAGATGATACAGATGTGCTGGTGCTGCTTATCTACTATTCAAGCAGAGGAATGTTTGGATCCTCTGAAGTGTACATGCACTCTGGACATGGCCTGAAGGAAAGATTCATCCCAGTCAGTTCAATCTGTGAGAAGCTTGGCCCAGATTTTTGTGACTGTTTGCCAGCATGCCATGCCCTTACAGGCTGTGACACCACCAGCAGCTTATACAGAATCGGGAAGACCACTGCCTTCACCAGACTGAAGTCCCATCTAAGTGAATTGAAGGAAATGACCCAGTTTGGACTTTCTGGAAGCCTGCAGGAAGCTTTGCCTGTGGCAAGACGATATGCCCTCCTCCTGTATGGCCAAAAGAAGAGGGTCGATGGTCAGCCTTGCACCAATCTGGATGAGCTGAGGTACACCCTGGCTTCTACCACAGACGTTTGTTCATCAAATCTGCCTCCGACAGAGGATGCCTTTGAACAACATGTAGAGAGAGCATTATACCAGACAGCAGTGTGGCGTCACAGCCACCTGCCAAAGCCGAAGCTCTGGAACCCAGTAGGTAGGGGATGGAGACTCAGAGAAGATGGGTCAGTTGAACCGGTCATGTTCAAGAAGGACGCTGCACCGAAGGAAGTCAGGGACATTACCCATCTTTACTGTAAAGGCAAATGCAAATGCGATGATGGCACCAAATGTCAATGCTTCGCAGTGGGACTAACATGCACTGACTTTTGCTCATGCTTCCCTGACTGTCAAAATGTGACCCACTTTAACACAGAAGATGATGTGGATGAGTAGATTTACCTAACTTGTTCTGTAAGTTCATCTAAGTTCTTATTAAAACGTTCGTCAATGCCAAATTGCAGTCCCGCCTCCTCAATCTCGTTTAAAAAAAACACCTCATTGTTCAAAATCTAACTTTGTTTCACTATTAATTCTATTACAGTGTGTTGCTATACAGTATTAACTCCTTACATTATTAAATATCTAAAGGGTACCAGAGCTTGCAGAGCTTTGGTCTTTTATTCAAATTCAATTCAAATTCAAAAATACTTTATTTATCCCAGAGGGAAATTAAATGTTGATGTAGCTCAATTAAATCAAGGAGTTATTATAGATGCTGATGGCTGTGGGCAGGAAAGATTTCCTGTAGCGGTCCGTTTTGCATCCAAACTGAAGAAGCCTTTGACTGAAGAGACTCTGTTTTCCGATAACAGTCTCATGGATTGGCTGTTCAGGGTTGTCCATAATTCTCTTGATTTTATGCAAAATCCTTCTTTGCATTATTGTCTCCAGAGGTTCCACAGTCGTCCCCAGAACAGAACCAGCCTTCTTTATCAGGTTGTTGAGTCTTTTTAGGTCCCTGGTTCTGATGCTGCTGCCCCAACAGATGACGCAAGAGGAAATGACGCTCTCAACAACAGACTTGTAGAAGATCTGCAACATCTTGTTGCAAACCTTGAAGGACCTTAGCTTCCTCAAGAAGTACAGTCTGCTCTGTCCTTTCTTGTAGATGGCTTCACTGTTGTGTCTCCAGTCCAGTCTGTTGTCCACATGAACACCAAGGTATTTATATTCCTCAACCACCTCCACTTCTTCTCCCATGATGGAAACAGGGTTTGATCTGACCCTGTTTCTCCTGAAATCTACAATCATCTCCTTTGTTTTGTTAACATTCAATATGAGATGATTGTTCCCACACCATGCCACAAAGCGGTCCACCAGCTCTCTGTACTCAGCTTCTTGTCCATCTCTGATACACCCGACAACTGCAGAGTCATCTGAATATTTCTGTAGATGACAGGAGTCTGACTTGTACTGGAAGTCTGAAGTGTACAGAGTGAAAAGGAATGGTGAGAGTACAGTCCCCTGTGGTGCTCCTGTGCTGCTGATCACCTGGTTAGACACACAATTCTTCAGTCTGACAAACTGTGGTCTGTTTGTCAGGTAGTCATTAATCCAGGTGATTGTTGAGGCCTCCACCTGAGTCTTCTGGAGTTTCAGATGAAGCAGATCAGGCTGGATTGTGTTAAATGCACTGGAGGAATCAAAGAACATGATCCTCACAGTGCTGCCTGCTTTGTCCAGATGACAGTGGGTTTGTTGAAGCAGGTGTATTATAGCGTCTTCAACTCCAACTCCATGGCGATAAGCAAACTGCAGGGGGTCCTGATATGTGCTGGTTTGCATTCACAGGTGGGTCAACAGGAGTCTCTCCAGGACCTTCATGATGTGGGATGTCAGGGCAACAGGTCTGTAGTCATTGATGTCTGAAGGGTGAGTTTTCTTTGGTACCGGAACCAGACAGGATGTCTTCCACAACAGTGGTACCTTCTCTTGGGTCAAGCTAAGGTTGAAAAGGTGTTGCAGAATCCCACAGAGCTGCTCTGCACAGGCCTTCAGGACTCGGGGGCTGACACCATCTGGACCTGCAGCCTTGTTCCGGTTCAGTCTCTCCAACTGCCTCTTCACCTGACTTCTAGAAACAGAAAAGTGGGAGGGGGAGGCAAAGGGGACAGCAGCATCTCCTGATTGGGTTGAAGACAAACTAGTGGAAGCAGAATAATCCATGACTGAGGTGGAGGTGGAGATGTTACAGGAAAGCTGTGGGTCAGAGGAGGGTGGGATGTCTCTTTGGCTGGGAACAGGAGGGGAGGATGGTGAGCTTGTTCCTGAACGGAACCTGTTGAAGAATGTGTTCAGCTCATTTGCTCTGTCCAGACTTCCATCCATCCAATCCTCCCTCTGCTTGAGGCCTGTGATCTTCTTCATTCCTGACCAAACATCTCTGATATTGTTCCTCTGCCGTTTACTCTCAAGCTTCTTTCTATACACCTCCTTGCTCTCTCTGATCTTGACTTTGAGCTGCTTCTGTATACTCCTCAGTAACTCCCTGTCTCGCTCCCTAAAGGCTCTTTTTTTCTTGTTCAATAGTTCCTTTAGCTCACTGGTGATCCAGGGTTTGTTATTAGGGAAGCATTTCACTGTTCTGGTGGGGATGGTGTTGTCCACACAGAAGTTTATATAGTCAGTCACACACTCAGTCGTGGCATTAATGTCCTCTCCATGTGGCTTACAAAGAGAAATCCAATCGGTTTCATCAAAACAACCCTGTAAGGCTTCTTCAGCTTCATGTGACCACTTTCTAACAGTCTTTTTTGTGACAGGTAGTCTCTGGACAAGGGATTTATATGCTGAACAGAGAAAAACAAGGTTGTGATCTGATTTACCCAGGGGAGGTCTTGATTTCGAAATGTATGAATCCTTGACATTTGTGTAAAACAAATCCAATGTCTTGTTTTCTCTGGTAGAGCAGCTGACAAACTGTTGAAAAGTTGGCAGTGTAGCAGAGAGTGAGGCATGATTAAAATCACCAGATATTGCCATAAAAGAATTGGGGTGTTGTGTCTGTATCTTAGCAACAACGGAACTGATGACATCACATGCAGTGTCGGCAACAGCTGAGGGTGGAATGTAAACAGCCACCAAAACAACACTGGTGAACTCTCTTGGCAAATAATATGGACGAAAACTTACTGCCAATAGTTCAATGTCAGGACTGCAGAGACGACTCTTCACAGTAACGTGTCCTGGGTGACACCATCTGTCGTTGACAAGCACTGCCAATCCACCCCCTTTCCTTTTCCTGCTACTCTTTAAATCTCGATTTGCTCGTACAGTCAGGAAGCCCGGCAGAGAGACGCTGGAGTCGGGGATATGATCCTGTAGCCATATCTCAGTAAAACACATAATGCTACATTCCCGATATTCTTGCTGAGTCCTTGTCAAGGCTAGAAGTTCATCCAACTTGTTAGCTAATGATCTTACATTGCCCATGATGACGGATGGCAGAGATGGTTTGAACTTCTTCTTTCTTTCTCTCCTCTTTGCTCCTGCTCTGCATCCACGACGCCTCCTTTTCAATTCCAGTGGGATTTCTGGCTTCAGTTGTCGAATTATTTCTGCTTTTCCAATGTTAATCAGCTGCTCCCTGTTGTAAACCACCTTGTTGCTATGGTTATGCATCATAACAAAAGAGTAAAATATACAAAAGTATTGGGAAAAATTAATCCAGCTGCACAGCATCCAAGGCAGGAAGGAACAGTTGTCCAAAAAATGCAATTTCTTCCAAGAAATAAAAGGAATGAAATTTAGAAAAAAGAAAAATCTCAATGTGAGGTACAGAGCTACTCCAACGTGCTGCCACCCTCAGCAGCGCATTCTAGAATTCATTATATCACTGGATAAAGGACTGGAGGCTGTCACTGATTCATTTTGCTTCATTTAGCACACCTCCTTCTTTTGGTAAAATAACATCTTCAATACTCATATCATATATCATACATATTTGGTATTGCCAGATTCAGCACAACCTCACCTTTCATTTGAGCTATGATATGTGTTGCTATGATCATCATGAGCAAAGCAACCATAAAGGAAATGATAACATTCTCCATAGACATATTTTTTCCTCATTGTCCGCCTATTTTAGGCATGTGTTTATTGGTCTACATCTTCTTCATACATCAAGATATCAACATCCAAAAGCTGCAGTGACTCCCTGGCCACAACTGTGCAAAGTCCCAAAGCTCTCAGGGCTTCTGTTAATTTTCTGAATGACTTTTTAGGTCTTAACACCCATACGGAGAGGTCACATTTTAGTTTTCTTTCATTGTGGACACTTCATTCATTTGGTGATATACCATCTTCAATCTTCACAATATATATACATATTTGGTATTGCTAGATTCAGCACAACCCCACCTTTCAATCAAGCTATCATATGTCTGCACTTGACACTCCCTGACAAAGCCATTTCAAAGTAAATGATGACATTCTGTATAGAAATAATTTTTTATCATTTTCTGCCTATTTTAGGTGTGTGATTATAGGCCTATATCTACTTCATACATCAAGATATCCACATCTAACCTTTTCTAGTACATATAGTGGACCCCTGGGGACAACCATGCCAACTGTCAAAGCTCTCAAAGCTTCCGTTAATTTTCTGCATGACTTTTTATGTCTTTACTCCCATACGAAGAGGTCACATTTTTGGTGTTTTTTTTTGTTTGGGGGTGCATATGAAAATGTGTCAATATTTCAGCCTTAGCAGTAAAATCATTTTGGCCAAGAATCAATTTCATGTATGGGAGACCTTTGAGATGAGGAAAAACATTGTTGGGTTTGGTTCTACCTCCGGTAGGGGTATCTCAACATTTTAGGGCCATTGTCACTAGCCTAGTAGTTGTCCACTATTCCGGCACGTCAAGCCGTATCCAACGCATTCAATTCATTTTCAATGAAATCCGGCCGATCGTTGTCGCCGTGCTCGCAAAGCATGCTGGGATTCCGGCACGGCGAGCGGGGGACTTGCGGCACGTCAAAAAGTTGGGCTCGCTCGAACTTTATGCAAATTTGCCACGGCAGACGGAGTGCGTTATCCAATGAAAGTAGATCATGTGATCTCCTGTGTCGCAGCAGCAGCAGCACAGCAGCAGCACAGCAGCTCTCCTCGCTCGCAGATCCACAGCCATAGTGAAATACGAAATAATGTTCCATTGCTGACGATTTATACACATTCATTTCCCTCCAAAACTCAAATTTTTAGAGGGAGAAACTTCGGTTGGTTAAAATCACAAGTTATTTACTTTCCCCCGGAGCCATTCTACACGCCCCTCTGTACACGCCCACTGCAGTAGCAACACGGCGAGACTACGCATCCAATCCGGCGAGTTAAGTTGACGTGCTGGAATAGTGGACGACTACCGTAAGTGTTTCCACACGTCTGCTTTTCAATTAGAACGAGCTGCTCGGATCTCATGGCGAGGTGGATAGCTGCATTCAGCCATGTTTGTTTTCCTCCAAGCGGCGTGTCCGCTCCTGGTGCGCTCCCCTTAGTGTCCCGGAGATGATGCATTTTAGTGCCGTCTGTATTAATTTATTTAAATAATCAAAATTCGGACGTTTGTGAATCGATTCAGAATCGTCCATGTCCGAATAACGATATATCTAAGAATCGGAAATTTCCCCTAGTCCTGTCTCTCTTAATCACAGCAGCATCTTTTTGGTTATTTGGAACAGCTTAGAGCTGTAAATATACAGTGAGTTTATACCAGAAACCCAGTCGCTGGATAGATATCCTGAATGCTTTCGAGCTTAGAAGCTGACAGTGTGTGCAGTAATTGATGTGTTGTAAACGGGCTGCGTTTTAGTGGAACCTGGAGTGATAAACTGTATAATATTGCTGAGGATGCAGATTGACCTAAAACATGTCTCACTGTTGATGGTTGAAACAAGCATGAAGCAGGAGAAAGAAAGAAAGAAGAGTTGCCACCCACTTTGAGTCTGGCTGACACTTGGTGATGAGGGGGAAAATATCTTGCAAAAATTTTAAGGGATATATTTCCATTTCTTCATGTGTTAATAGCCGCTTTCGGACTGTAGGAACCTTTGGCAGTTCTAATAACCTTTTAATCCGCGGGGCCGTTTTCTCCCGCATTCGCACATATAGGAACTCGGGACCATCGCCCTCAGTTCCTATAACCCTTTCAGCTCCTTCTCCGAGGTCGGGTCTTTTCATGGTTCTATAGAACGCATCTGACGGAGGTGTGTGGTGGTCGGTAGCTACGCCCCTTGTCATGCTATCACGGCTGAAATGTTTCATCATACCACACAGACACAACCGGCGGGTGTTTAATAAGTTAAACTTACACTGGTCTCCTTTGTCTGCGGCGCTCTGCTCTCCTTTCTTCCTTCATGAAATGAAAAAGTACCGTCTCCTGACTCTCTCTGTGAGCTCTTCCAGCCTCGATATTAGACGCCTGATGTGATCGTCCATGATTAATATCACCATCATGCAGACCATGAACACGGTGGCCTCCCCGCTCTCCATATTAGCTTCTTTGTGGTGTTTTTTCTTCTCTCCTTACTTTTACCGGGTTTTGTTTTGTTTTGTTGTTGAATGTGGCGCTAAACGGCTAACGTAACACGTCACTGACGCAGACGGCTGCGCGCGGCGCATCAGTCCCGACCTGGTGCCGACTCATGTGCGAATGCAGACTGAAACCTTCCGCTGGGGAAGGACAGTTATCAGAACGGAATTCGAGTAGGGTAGTTCTGATAACTGCATTCTTAGAACGGCTCTGTCCGAAAGCAGCTATAGTCAATGTAAAGGGGCCCGTCGCAGCATAGTTGTTTCCTGCCACCTTTACATAAATACCCACAAGTACACTATTAAGCTGTCATAAGCTTAAGCTTATGATAATCTAGGTGTTAAAACATCGGTACAAGAAAAAATATAATTTCATTTATTTTTATCACAGTTAATCGTGAGCTAAAATGTCATGACAGTGTCAGTCTTGGCTGTTGTGCTCCTGAGGTACTATATTATTGAACAAACAAAGTCTTTGGGGTTATTGCTGCTTGATGGATTTAGAGTTGAGCTTCATATTACTGAACATCTTTCACTGCCATTGATTATTCAGCTAATGAAGAAAAGGATCAAATTGTAGTATGTGTGCCAAAAATGCCTATGAAGATGTAGTATGTTTAGTGTAGAGCATAAACAGTAAGATTCATAAGTTTGTTACTCATAAATCTATTTAATTATATAAAATATGGCTACAGAACCTTTCTGTCGGTCATTATTTTGTGGATCAAACACTCAATTGTAGATCAAGCCAAAGTCTTTCAAACCTTTTTATTCCCACTGGTAATAATACACTGAATCTGAAAATGTTGCCTTTTTTTTGTTTTTAAATCAGACACCAACAAGGACCACCCGCAGGCACAACCGGGAATGTTCGGAAGGCTGGCGGGGGGCTTGTATGGAGCCACTAAAGGAGCTTTAGGAGCGACGGTGGGCGGCGTGACCTGGATAGGAGGAAAAAGCCTGGACCTCACCAAGACTGCTGTCTGCTCTGTAGTCGCTGTGCCTGCAATGGGAGTGGGGCTGGTCAAAGGGGGAGTGTGTGCTGTCGCCGGGGGAGTGACTGCTGTCGGCTCTGCAATGGTCAGCAAAGTTCCCATAGGAGGGGGCAAAAAAAAAGACAAGTCTGACTGAGGGGGAGCAGCCGAGAGAGAGAACACGCACACAGCTGAGCCATGTGGCTCAGCTGTGTGTTTATGCATTCATGAGCTGGAAATGGGCAACAGAGGACTCAGAGTTCAGGTTTTGGTGTTGGTTCTGTGCCGCCCCCCCCCCCGTTTATCTTTTTATGTTATTGACTAGAAGTCCATTTTCATACAGTTATCTGTCAAAGACTAAGAAGGCAACAACCTCCACCGTTAAAGCAAAAACACACCAGATCATTGCAAGACAATCAGTGGTGAACTATAACTCACAAACACTGTTAAGTTGAACTGGAAATGCTTTCATTAGGATTTCTGTTCTTTCTTACGCTTATTGCAGTTGTTCACAAATGAGCAGATATGTCACATCAAAGTAGTGGCATCTAAAGCAAAAGTCCAGTGTAACTTTCACATTACACACTGTTTTTTTGTTTGTCTTTGTTTATTTCTCCAGTGTTTATATTTGTTTTCCGATTTTGTATCGCCACCTGGTGGTTATGTTCTCAACTAAGCGGAAGGCAACTCCTTGATAGTGTTTTTACTACAGTAAATGATTTGTCATATAACCTTTTTTCCAGCTGAGGCTTCAACGCTTTTGGCAGTGTATAGAATGTTTTTGATCAATTTGGAAACACGTCAATGTTGTATTCAGAACTTGTTTAAATAAAATACCTGAAAAAATGTCAGAAAACAATCGACATCTTTGTAGATCTGGAAATCAGTACTTTATGGGATTAAATTCCAATTCCAATTCAATTTCCATACCTGCTTCATCATATTCAGGGCAGCAGAGGGAGCTGGAGCCTGTCCCAGCTGCCATTGGGTGAGAGGCGGGGTGCACCCACAAACGAGACCGTCAAGACAAACACACTCACGTTCACTCCTCGGGTCAATTTAAAATCCTCACTAATACCAGTACCAGGAGAGAACCCATGTCTGCATGGGGAGTTGATTTCTGGGAAAGCTTTCGAACACTGTTCACTTTGACAAATACTGAAGATTAAATGTTGACAGGTGGAGACCTCATGTGTGACTCCTGCTATTGACACCAGTTGCTAAGTGAAATGTATTTTAATCCAGTAATTATGCTAAATCTCGTGTTTATGATGCATTTAAAAGTAACTCTGATTTAACATGAAAAACAATATTTTATCCTTGGTTATTCAGATTGTATTTATTATCTGTCTTATAGTAAATCATTTATACTTGAAGGTCACATCACAACATTATGAAATGGTGTAACTTACACTTTGTATTTACAGGAAATATAGAGAAGTCCATGTTTGGTTTGTTACTTTAAAGCAAACCATTTCAGCCAAAGAAACGATTTGCACAAAAATTGAATATTTACAGCACATCCGCACAATACTTTAAAATACACTCGATTAAATACTGATTAATTATCATCCTGCAGCACACTTTATGGTCCTATAAGTGTAATTTCATTTCATAGGCATGTCATCTCTGTTTACTGCCCAGGGGTGATCATGACCACCATGACCTTTAATTCAACCTTCCTCAGGTCCGCAGCTCTACATACAAACATGGTCAGATTTAGGGACTTATTGCTTCTGTGTTTTACAGATCATAAATGCATCCCTCGCAGCTTACGTCCTTTCCTGCAAAGCGTGTGGCCTTTCCTAAACTGAATTTACACCTGAACAAGAAAACAACAATATTTTGGTGCAGCAGTTTCTGTAGAGTTGATTTGTGTTGTTTGAACCGGTTTCAGCAGTTGTTCTGTTAGATTTGGGTCCACAGATGAAAACATTTTGAATGAATATAAAACATCTGTTGTGACCTTTGCGCTGTAGACCAGAGAAGGGACCCTCTGGAACAGGTGAGAACGAGTAATGATCATCTGTGTATGGACTTTGCATGAAGAGCAGTTCAAACTGAGGTAAATCAAAGTGATTCGTTCGTACGTGACCTCCACATACACAGGGTCCCTGAGTATTTTGGTCACACGATAGTCTGCATCTGTGAAGAAAGAGGTGTAGGCTGCAACCACTGAGAGAGAAGACATTTGGAAATGATCAACAAACACAGGCTGACACACACCGACCTTCATCACAACCCTTTGAGCTGCACTGGCCATTGGCCAGCCTCATGTGGACTCTGATGGGTCGTGTCAAGAGCAGTGATAGGTAGAGGAGGACTGTGTAATGGAAACACCTCTACAACCAACCAACAGAGGTGCTAATGTATCTACACTGGAAGAGCTACCTGAAAAACAAAGTTTAAGTTGTGTTGCATACTGTAACACTCACCTACTCGTAGCTGCTGTCCCTGGTAATGGCTCACTTGTAAGCATCCTAAAGATATAGAACTTTTCCAAAAGATTGTGTGAGTGTTATCAGGCCTGTAGATTTTCTGTGCTTCATTGCAGTTTTGAGCACACACTTTTTATAAATGAGACAACCAAAATACATTTTCTTTAAAGAAACAGGGTTGCTTTTTCAAATACTTACCTGCATTTCCAATTTAGCACTGTTTACAAAAACAGCAGTGTTGGGCTTCACATCAGGCAACAGAGATACCAGGAGCTCTGGAAGGGACTCTGATCTGTCTGTACTTCTCCTAGCAAGAGGCATTTCAGGGGTCTGTGGATAGGAATTTTGAATGCAAAGCTTTGGCTTATGGATAAACTGGTCAAAGGGAACTTACCACATCTGCCTTGAGCAACAGGGTACTTGGGGACCTGATCCTGAGGCCTCAGCTTTTGACATGTGTTAAGAAATGGAGAATTCATCCACGGCGGTAAAATAGGTGAAGACTGCGCCACTTCTACTTCTGACCCTACGTAGCATAGAAGAGCTAACCACCAAATTCCCTATTTTTGCCTGCTGCTGCACTTATTTTTTACCATGAAAGATGTTTTACAAACCACACCTCTGAAGCAAAATAACTACCAATTGAGGCCACTTAAAAACTCCAGAGTTTCTTTTAGAATGGCATTTTCACTTAATTCTGGTGGATCATTTAGTTCTTGGGGCAGATGTGTCTTTTTGTTAGTGTGTTGGATGGCATATGGCAGTTTGACAGTGAATCCTTTATTGACAAGTCCAACATTCGGGTCACAAAAACCTTTTAAAGGACTTTGTAACCCCAAGTTTTACTTGCCACCAAATTCTTATTTTGCTATTACACAACAAATAGCTAAATAAACATTTGCTCTGGCTGCATTAGCCACAAACACCCTGCGCTGGGTATAAACTCATCTTTAGATATGCAGTTTCTGGCTATCTGTGACCATGAAGCTGCTTGATCCTGACCAGCAGATGATGGCCACCTCCACCTTGCGTAGCATTGACTGTCCACAGCTGCCTACTTCCCCTAAGCTGACAATTATCACTATCAGGAATGAAGGCTGGATTGTAACATTGTGCACGTCACTTCTTCTAAGCTGTTCTATTATTACTGCTTTATTAAAATGATAGGTTTTTCAATTTTAAAGGTCCACTGTTAAGTTATTACCTGCTCTGTCATATCTCATTTTTCTACATGTTCACTTTCATATTATTGTGGAATCAACAACGACTATAGTTTAGAGGTAAAAGATGAAATAGGTGAATACCTCTTATTGTTTTGTTACCAATTGCTAAACCATTAACTATGAGTAAATGAATGAATGAAATTGAAACCAAGCTTTACAGTAGACATAAGCTTTTTTGTTTGTCAGGGCTGATGGTCGCATCCAAACTCTTAGAATATTTAGCTTATAATCAAATATTTTATCATTTGTTTACATTTTTTAGAGCACCAATAAAGGATTTTTTTCAAAGCCTATGAATTTTTGTTTATGTGTTTGTAAGACAAAAGACTCGACATGCATGGGACAAATAGGGAAAATATCACTATGAATTCAGAGGATCAGTCGGAGTCCGGACAGGACACAAAAGTTTGAAGTTACATGAGCCGACTAACAGAGCTGACTCTCTCCCTCCACTGCCAAGTGATATGGAAACATGGATATACTCGATAACTCCTCTAACCTGTATGCATTTAGAATTATTTACCACAAATATTCTTAAGACTACCAAACCCTCAGGCTGGAGTTACGACGATGACCAATACTGATATTGGTGTGTGTGGGTTGTTCCTGGAAATAGCTTATCTTAAAACAATGGCATTAAGAGTTTTTTCTTTCTTTCTAGGGAATCTGACAGTGAAGGACCCTGGACAAACTGCTGTCCATACTGGACAACGCCCACCACCCTCTGCACAACACCTTCATCAGGCAGAGGAGTGTGTTCAGTGGCAGACTGCTGTCTCAATCCTGCTCCACCAACAGTCTCAAAAACTCTTTTGTCCCTCTGGGCATCAGGCTGTACAACAGCTCTAAGTGATGGCACTTCTTTATTTCTTTACTATCTGTACAGTCACTTTATATTTTTATATCTTTATATTTTTAAATTGTTTATAATTGTGTAAACATTTTTATTGCTTTATTATGTTTTGCTACTGGATGCTTGAATTTCCTTCGGGATAAATAAATGATCTATCTATCTATCTATCTATCTATCTATCTATCTATCTATCTATCTATCTATCTATCTATCTATCTATATCATTTCACAGAATATAAAATAACCTTTGTTTTTTGTCGTGATCACTTTCACATTTCAAATGCAACAGTATTTCTTGTAATTTACTTGTTTCATATTGCATCACGGTCGCTCAAAAGTTTATTCTCTGCTTATTTATCAGTAGATCATGGGTTCTACCACTGCTTTAAAGAGACCCTTGCTCATATATCCCATGGGGAATGCATCAACCCACTTCCAATTTTGGATATGCAAAAATGAAAGTATATAGATAAAAGTGCATTCAGTGTCTTCCTCCAATGCACCTTCATCTGTCAGCCAGCCAACATGACACCTTGTGATTTTGGTCTTTGCTTGGTGTATGTACTGACGAATATATTGTACATTCAATTATGTGAAAGAGGAGGTACACTCTCTTTCAGTTCTAAGGCTTGCGGCTCCATAAGAGTGCATCATAAATGCATGTCTGCAAGTCACAATAAACCAAAGCAACTTTGTAAAGAAGGATGGACAGAAATTAATTTACAATGATGTGAGAGAATGCGACTGCTGGGATTGGCTCCAGCCCCCCCGCGACCCGACCAATGGATTAAGCGGGTCTAGAAAATGGATGGATGGATGTGTGAGAGAATGCTAATATCACAGAAAACAATTTAAGTGATTGAAGCTGAAGGTGGTTTGACAGCCAACTGGATCATGGAGTGTACTTAGTTTTTCCACATAAAGGATTAGTTTTTATCATGTGTTGATTATCTGAAGTTGCATTTACCTGATCCTAAGACCAGGGGATCTTTTTGTTATACTGTATACTGATAAATAAAATTACATGTTGATGAACAGAAAGCATCCAGGTTTAGAGATTAAACACTCATAAGATGTCACGATTAATCAAAACTGTGAGAAAAAGAGATACTTTATTCACATCTTTTGCTTCTTCATATTGGAAACATCATTACAGACAAAGTTCAGTGTATATACCAATAGTCTGTGATTTCACATCATTAGCATCAATTGTCTTCGGTTACAGTCACTGAGGTTTTTTTTATGTGGATATGAAGCAAATTTACTTGTAACTTGAAATAACCTTAACTTCTCCGAAATGAAGTTCTCCAGGACAATCTAATCCATTCTTGTCGAGTAGACTTTATTAGACATTTATAAACATTTTAAAGTAACATTTTTGTTGTTTGACTTTCACAAAATGACAGGACTGGGCTTAAATAATTAATCATTTTTTATGTTGTAGTTGTGGTATTGTGCTGATATTTTTAACACTGTTTTGCATTCTGTTTGATTTTTAATCTCCACTAAATACAGCCTCAATCATGCAGTGAAGTCATCTCATTCATGTCATAGTAGCAACTAGAACTGATCATCTTGATACTGTATTACATCAGATTCTCAAAGTGTACCTGATTAATGGAGGCCCAGCATGTTCCATGAAATGAGCTTTTGAAGCTTATCAATTTTCTTGAGCACAAACATGACCACTATAATTTAGGAATCTTTCAGAACCATAGCTTGTCTTTTGGAAAACATTTCAAATAAGTTCATTGTATATTTAATTTCACACCACTAATTATTAAACCATATTAATGTTCCAAATGTTTCTCTAAAAATTTCTGGTGAATTCTTGAGCTTGTCCTTCTTTACTGCTCAGAGGCGATCATGATCACTTCTCTGGAAGAAACCACAATCTTTGGTTCAACCGTCCTCTGGTCCGCAGACTCGGTATCTCTCTTACTTTTCCTGAAGCATTGAGGTTCACAGTTGACACCCTGTCCTGCAACGCACACAGCTGTACTACAATGGATGAACACCTGCACAAGAAAAATACTGTCAGATAGGAAATACAACCGTATTTTCTTGCAGCAGTTTGCATCAGTTTTATGTTATCATCACCTGCTCCCTGAGGGGTTCCATTGAATTTGGGTCCACAAAGGTAAACATTTTGAAGATGAAACGTCTGTAATGACTTGGAAACTCTAGACCAGAGGAGGCATCGACTGGCACCAGTGAAGACAAGTAACGATCATCTGTGTATGGACATCTGCATTGGGAACAGTTCAAATTGAGATAATGGCACTTGAAGTGAATTTTGAACCCAACCATACATAAACATGACAGAAAGCATCATCCAGTGTTAGCTGATCAAGAATATTCTTTCACATTCCTCAACTGTGGTTGTTTTAAAAGTGCTTTATGAATAGATTTGATTTACTTTTGTTTCAGCAAATATTTGTTAATGGGTAACAAGCAACAGATCATTTATGTTACCAATGCATTGTATATCCACCACAAAGATTATTCATCAAGTTAAAAATGTTCTGTTCACTATTTATCTTGGTCTTTATGTATCTTGAAGTCTTTACAATGTAATGTAAAGAATAGGAATATATTTCAAGAGCTTTTTACCCATCGATCAGAATATCCCACTGGGGCAGGCCGAAAGCGTTGGGGCTTGTGGTGGCCCAACAGCGATCAAGAGTCAGAACAAGAGACGGGTCTGTCCTTTCAAGGAGTTGAACCTCCACATACACAGGGTCCCTGAGTACTTTGGTCACAGGATAGTCTGCATCCATATAGAAAGAGGTGTAGGCTGCATCCACTGTGAGAGGAGACAAACAAGTTATTATGAAAGACAACATTTGGCAATTATCAACAAACAAAGCAGCTCTACAAGGCTGACACACACTGACCTTCATTACAACCCTTTGATCTGCACTCGCCATTGGCCAGCCTCATGTGGACTCTGATGGGTCCAAGAGCAGCGATCGGTAGAGGAGGATTGTCTAATGGTAACACCTCTACAACCAACGTTTCAACAGAGGTGCCAATGTATCTACACTGGAAGAGCAACCTGAAAAACAGAATTTAAGTTGTGCTGCTTACTCAGAATCTAAATTCTGATACTGTAACACTCCACAAATGATCACCTACTCATAGGTGCTGTCCCTGGTAATGGCTCCAAGAGGCCCGACACCTACGTCGTAAGAGGAGGTCATCCTGTTCTCATAGATTATGACACCAGGCTCCTCCTATAAATTATTTAAAAGTAGCAAGTGGCAATATTGTTGAAAATAACGATTGATAATGAAATGAAAATTTACATTACTGGTTTTAAAAGAAAATAAACAAATTTCACCATAACAACAGAGCCACAGGCAGTCACAGGAAAGTAGTAGATGGCAAAAGCGGAATTGGAGTCAACATGTGAACAGGTCTGACCATCTCCCAATAGTGAGATTGTCTCAAGATCAATGTTGGGTAGAGTGACATCTCTGGCAACTACAACAATGAAGTGTGCATCCTTGGTGCACTGGACTGTCACTGGTAAAAGAAAAAGAGGCAGTGATGGGTTAAAAGAATACATACTCTTGATCAGTTGTAAAAGCATAAATAGATAGAATGCCATTTTGTGTGCCTCACTGTGGTTTTGAGTGCACTTTTGAATTAGTTAGTATATTGTGTTGTGTGGAAAAAATGTGTCTTGAGAGACACCAGCAGCCAGTTCAAACACTTACCTGTTCTTCCAAAGAAGCATTGTTGGCCATCGTGGCAGCAATCTATGGCTTCACATGCAGCAGCAGAGATACCATCAACTCCACATGGGACTCTCACATTTCTTTCCACATCACAGATCTTTACAGGAAGGATTACAGGGGTCTGCTGATAATGTTTCTGGTTAGACTGATCATGCTGCAACTGAGGGGTCTGACCACCATACTGAGGGTCCTGCTGGTTCTGAGGGTACTGAGGGTTCTGAGGGTACTGAGGGTTCTGAGGGTTCTGAGGGTTCTGAGGGTTCTGAGGGTACTGAGGGTTCTGAGGGTACTGAGGGTTCTGAGGGTTCTGAGGGTACTGAGGGTTCTGAGGGTTCTGAGGGTTCTGAGGGTACTGAGGGTTCTGAGGGTTCTGAGGGTACTGAGGGTTCTGAGGGTACTGAGGGTTCTGAGGGTTCTGAGGGTTCCCAGGGTACTGTGGCTTCTTGGCAGAATGATCATAAGACAACTTAGCGCCCTGAGGGTTCTGAGGGTTCTGAGGGTTCTGAGGGTTCTGAGGGTACTGAGGGTTCTGAGGGTTCTGAGGGTACTGAGGGTTCTGAGGGTACTGAGGGTTCTGAGGCTTCTGAGGGTTCCCAGGGTACTGTGGCTTCTTGGCAGAATGATCATAAGACAACTTAGCGCCCTGAGGGTTCTGAGGGTTCTGAGGGTTCTGAGGGTTCTGAGGGTTCTGAGGGTTCTGAGGGTTCTGAGGGTACTGAGGGTTCTGAGGGTACTGAGGGGTCTGAGGGTTCTGAGGGTTCCCAGGATACTGAGGGGTCTGAGGCTTCCAAGGGTACTGAGGGTTCTGAGGGTTCTGAGGGTTCTGAGGCTTCCCAGTGCTCCGAGGGCTCCCAACGTCCTGAGGTTTCTGAGGGTTCTGAGGGCTCCCAGGATACTGAGGGTTCTGAGGGTTCTGAGGGTTCAGAGGGTTCTGAGGGTTCTGAGGGTTCTGAGGGTACTGAGGGTTCTGAGGGTTCTGAGACTTCCCAGTGCTCCGAGGGCTCCCAACGTGCTGAGGTTTCTGAGGGCTCCCAGGATACTGAGGGGTCTGAGGCTTCCGAGGGTACTGAGGGTTCTGAGGGTTCTGAGGCTTCCAAGGGTTCGGAGGAGGGTGGTGAGGCCTTGGCGGTGAAACGTATCCAGTAGCCTGAGGCTTTGGTCGTACTTGAGGATACTGACCCTTGTGCTGAGCCTCTACGTCTCTCCCAGCTAAGCAGCATATCAGAGCTATTGCTGCAAAAGAGGTGACACTCCATTGCTTTGCCATGGTCTCCCAGCTGTCTGACCCGGTCAGTCGCCAAGTGTACAATTTTGGTCTGCTGCTACATTTATGTGTTACCAGGCTTGGTGGCTTTCAAACTCCACCTCTGAAACTATCTAACCACCAATCAAAGCCACTTAATGTTTTTTTTTTTAATACATCCTCAGGATGTGTTATGTAATATAATTTCTACATCATTTAGGGGGAGGGTTTGGGCCTTTTGGCAGCTCCACAATTTGCTGCTGCTCGAGCGGTGAAATCTATCTTATCAGATGAGGTCAGTGCATGGGATAACAGTGTGACATTAAGATAAGGGTCACAGAAACCTTTATGGGGTCTCTGTAGCCTCAAATGTCACCAAATGTTTATTTTTCTAGTACACAGGGACAAACACGTTCATTTTTTCTCTTAATTTGCAACAGTTTTTATAGTGGCATGCAACTCAGCCAAATCTAGAGCCGTCTATTAATTTCCCTGGAGCTTTTACACAATAAACGTTTAATTTCATAAACTTGAAATAAAGTAATAGACAAGGATGATAAAGTCTTACTTCAGAGAAAATACATCTGCAAGGTTTTTTTCTAAGCAAGACTTTGACTGTATAGGACTGTATTGTATACAGTATTATATAACTACTGCACACAAAAATGCCAAAACTAAATGTCTATAGTGTAGACACAGCACTACAGTGTGACTAAGACAATAGTGTGATATTTTGGAAACACTTCTAAGTCCCTGAATAATTCTAAAAGCAAACTATTTTGATGAGACCAAGTAAATGGCAATGCCAATGCTTTTGTTTTGTTTCTGTTTTTTTGTCAGTTAAACACTTCACAATACAGGGAAAATTTCAACAGTAAATACAAGACAATACACAAAGTAGTTTCATTTGCAGTGTGTTGTGTCATATGTGTGTTTGGGTTTTCTGTTTGTGTTGGTCTATATGTGTATTCATGCATGGATTTTCCTCCCAATGTATCATAATGCTATCTTAGGAAGGAGGTTATAGACTCTCCTAATTCAGTTAAATTCTACTTTATAAATCCTCAAAGGGGAATTACATTGCTGCAGTATAATTCCCTGTTACAGATATGTTATAAGATATAAGGTGAAAAAGGATGCATCTCTGGCAAAATAACACAGCTGCTCTTATTATCATAACAATTATAACGTTTGATAAGATTATTGTTTTTTGAAAGATGAGAATTTACAGTGGTAAATGAAAACTGGAGAACCTGTAGAGGTTTTCTTCATTTAATTTTTAACGTGACTAAAATGTAATCAGATTTTTAAGCAGTTCTTAGAAAAAGACAACCCAGTTGAACAAGAAACCCCAAAACTATTCCTATTGTTTCTTTATTGGGGACAGTAATACAGTGTTACATATCAATGAGTGACTAAAGAATTTCAGCCGCTGTTACAACAAGGACAGTAACAATGCCATAAATGTCATTGTCAGGGGGCATACAGGAGGCTCTCTGCAGATAACAGTGATACAGACATATTTGAGACTGTGCAGACTTGATTCAAACAGGGGTGTAAAGCCATAGTGAAGGTGGCCTGATTGCATCAGTCTGCTTTAATAAACTACATTGACAATTGCTAAGTTAGACAGTCTTAGTTATATTTAACACTCAACGTCACTCCACCACTAAAGCATTTCTTTCCCAAGTACGCATCAGTGGGATCTTATCTACGAGGGTATCCACAACTGAGTAAAGTCAGTACTCTGGAAAATCCATTAGGCTAACAGTACTAGTTCACCAAAAAAGCATGCAAACTGACTGCCTTAAAAAATAAAAATAAAACACTACTATTCACTATTTGCATTTTAATCTCTACTGATCATGCTTGGAATAACTCTTTCTGTAGATGCAAGTGTACCAGACATGTCACAGAATGTGGTCCACAATAATAATAATAATGAAAAAAGGGGTTGTTGATCTGTGGTGCCCACTGTTGTCCATGTGCATATGGTTAGGTTTAAAAACTAATGAAAAACTAACTGGTTGGATTTAATTCTTAGGTTTAATCACAGAGAACTGTTGGTGAAGTATGTTGACAGTAGGGTTAGTAGGGTTTGGTGGGGATAGATATTTGAGGGACCTTAAGGTTTGGAGGTTCTCAGTGTCGGTGATTGGAAAGATTATGGGTGCTGAGGGCTTTGAGGGATCAGTAGGTTTGATATGCATGTTGAGGGAATAGTTGATGCTTTTTTAAGGTTTTTAAGGTTACAGAGGGTCCTGAGGTTTAAAAAATTTCTTATTGTTCGGTGGTAAACGATTTTGAGGATACTCAGGGATCTAAATATTTGGTACTCAACCCTTTAATGACAAATTTTTAAAAAACAATTCATTTGGTTTCTAATTGGGCTTTTGTTCTGCGGTTTCTTGGGGCAGTAAGGATTTTTTTAAAAAACAAACAAAGAAAGAGCCAACTTTTTTTTCAATTATCAAAATGTGACAATGTAATGGCATAAAGCATACTCCCTTTTTGCATGAAGTCTACATACTTCAATAGGTAGAGGTGCAGATGTCAGTTTTTTGTCTACAAATTATTAATAAGATATAGTGAATAGAATGTGCTCTAACAGACAAACAAGACAGTGAAAAGTTAAGGAAGTTGAGGGTTTTGAATGTGTTGCAGTGAAGGACGTTTTAGGTTAGCAAGGACTCCAAAGGTTCTGAAGCTTTGGTGGTGTTTGAGGGTCATAGTTGGCTTGGCAAAGGGATGGACATATGAAACCAGGTTAACATGTTGACAGTTTGACATTTATTTACAAGTCAAACTCTAGGTCATAAAAAACATTTAAAAAGTCTTTGTGACCCTCAAATTTAATTTGAAACCAAATGTTTATTTTCCTAGTTTCCAAAGATTTCTCAGCTTTGGCCAAGTTTACCAAAAAATGTACTCTTTGTATTTTCAAATGCTTTTATGTCACTCACATGGAAAACCAGTCAAAGTTTAGTGGACGCATGGATCCCCAAGTCAGACTATGAACCCAACCAATCTCTAGTCCAAAATTGATTTAACTTCTTGCTTTAACAGATTTGCAATTCAACAATTCAGTTTTTTATTTTTGTACCCTCAACGGTGAAACTTTACTTATCTGAGTGCATATATATATCCGGATATAGGTTATATTGGTGTTTAGGTGGTCTGTCAGGAGTAGTGCCTTTACAACGCCTTGTCTCCAAGCTACACTTGGTTAGAGCTCCCACGAAAAAGCTGGCCTTCCTAACCTAATCAGGTCTCTTCCTCTCCACAATTGAGAATATGCTATCCCAGCAGACCACCAATAAATATTGCTTATGACATGCTCTTCTGGTCCCACTTGGGATGTTTTCAACAATAACCATGGCCATGTTACTGAGTTAACATGTCTTTCTTCAAGTACTACAACTGGTTCGTAATTAGTCTAAGTGAAAATCTTGGGCGTGCTCAGGTCTGCACTGTATAAAAGAAGATAAAGCAAACTTAAAAGATCTGTCCAATACCTATCTGCACAGAGATGCAAGATATTCTTGGATGGTTGAGGTTTTGCAACAAAAATACGTGAGATTTTTACGAGTTTGATGTTGTTCTTCTGATTAATTTGAATTTAAAATCAGATTCCATGTCACACTATTATTTTGTGTCTACGGCGAACAGACAAACTTTTTAGCATCAACTGGAAGACACACATTTCACATAGATTTATACAACTGGAACTTGAAGTAAAATACAAAGAAATGAGGGTTGACTCAAGACTTTTGGATGGCAGGGGACTACAAATAACCTGAAACATCAGTGTATTATTCCATACAATTCTACAATAACTACGTTTACTCTCTTTTTTATAGTTTTATATTCGAGTTCTATGTTAATAGAAAATATATATTTCTTCTAATAATAATCCCGCATTTTTAATAAATGAGCGTTTGCATTTCAGAATCCCTCCACGGTAGCCTACATTTCCCATAAGTCCGAGCGTCAAACTCACTTCAGCAAACTGAGCGACAGCGACATCCGAGTCCGAGGACATGAACATGTCGGACTGAACTGAGTTAACGGTGAGGTGTTTTTACCGGCGGAGATGTCTCTGTCGTTCACGCAGAGTCTAGAGACGACCAGCCGGAGGAGAAAGCTGCCTGAACTCGTGCAGGGTGAGCGGCTCGAGCTTATTTAGCTTGTTTTAATGAAGACACTTTATTTGTAACTGCTAAACGTGCCCTTAATAGCCCAGTTAGAAGCCTACATTTTCCTTTGTAATTCTGTCTGCGTATTATGTAGTTGCGATTTACTGTCAAGAATAGAAACGGCCGCTCACGAATGGCAGCTGTGCAAATACGAGACGGTCACAATGTATTGATTAAGAGGTAGTCCCCGAAGTGTGGTGGCGTCTGTGCGTGCGCGCGTGATGTGTGGAGTTAAATCCGTTTACTCACTACAATAAGAGGTCTTGTCTTCCTTGTGGCACCAAAAACGAGGTTCTTATAGTGTAAATGATCAAATATTGAAATCAATTAAGGTTTTAAGATTAGCATTAGAGATAGACATTTAGTTTAGAGTCAGTGTGTAAATGAATGGAAGTCAATCATATTCCCTCTGAAGTCGTGGAAACATGACTTTATATGCGCCAGTACTGTTCTACCTAAATTAACATTAGCAATAGCTTTGCAGTTCAGTACTTCAGCTATTGCATATTTCTATAATCAGGTGAATTATTTATGGGACCAAAATAACTCATTGGCTGTGTTTCATGTAACCTATAATGGACATTCGGGCTTGTTTTACGGAGAGGTGCCTGCAAAACAGAGTTCACAATCTTTGACACCCTTCTGATTCTTTGTGTGTGCTTTAGGGAGCCAAGACAAAAATAGAAAAGAGGAAACAAATCAAAATGGTCTTCTTTAAGGGGAAGTCATCATTTTTGTCCTTGTTTGTTTCATGATGCCAGTTGTTTCTTCAGTTTTATTCATTAACGTGACTGTGTCTTCTCTCTGGAGATGAATGTATGAATGAATGAATGAATGGGCTGAGCCACGCTTTACCCTTTCCTTAATTGTAGTCATGCCTCTGGTTCCCATGCAGAACAAATTCAGCTGTAATCAACTCCAGCATAGATAGAAGAACCATATTTTGCCTTTGAGGGGATATTTTTGCTTTGGTGTACCATACATGCCTTCAGCTCTGTTTCTGCAATAAAAAATACATACAGGTACATTGATTCAGAGTTTGGTGCAGAAGTTGTTTTTTTTTTTTTTTTTAGATCAGCACAAGGTGAGAAATATAAATGTCTCTACTTAGATTATTAAGTCAGTAACTTACGAAAGCCTGTTAACTTGCTATTAGTAGTTCTAATGGATTGCAGCAGGTAGCTTATCTATGGATGTCTCTTGGACCCATTTTTGAATGAATGCTAATTCCAAGATCATCAGTTCAAATGACTGAATGAACAAGTTATTGGGAGTCGTAGCTAGTGTGCCAAAGTCTTGAATAATACTCCAACTCTCATCCTCAGCTGAACTTGTTCAGTTCAGATGGTTCAGATTGATGGCCAAGAACAACCAAGGAAGCAACCAATCACCATGGCACAGATATTCCATGAACAGGATGCTACCTGAACCCAAGTGTTAAGAGGGTTTTGACGCCAAGGACCAAGAAACTGCCTCCAAGAAAGAAGCCCGTGCTCTGTTAAGGAACTTGTTCAGCTCATTCACTTCTTTCTAATTCACAACAGACTGGGGGTTTGGTTCCTTGTGGCCTGAGATGTTCCCCAGGCGTTTCCAGACTCCTCTGGCATTATTTCAGATGGTTGTTTAGTTTATTTTTTTCTTCTGGTAGTTGTATGAACCCCCTGATCTTCCTCCCCAGCTTCTTGTCCACAGCCTTCAGCTCATCTGTGTTTCCTGACTTAAAGACCCTTGTTTTTAACCTTGAATAAAGCATTTATGTCAGGGTTAAACAGTGGCTTGTTTTTGGGGAAACACCGTACAGTTCTGCTTTCTGCAGCATTCTCCTCAAAGAAGTTTAAGTAATTCACTAGGCAATTTCCTCTTGCTGAGTGTCACATAATTTCTCCCATGATGTTGTGTCCAAACAGAAGCTGTTCAAACCTGGTGCTTAAATGCGTCCTGGGTGATCTGATCATGAGTGGTCGGCGCTTAATGTAAGTGTGAACGCATTCGGGACGCATTGAGGATGCTTTTATATTCAATCTGTCGGGTCACATTTAAAGGTGATCACTTTTTTCCACATTCCTACAAAAGTCTAAACCCTAATCAGTTCTCTGCAAACTTGAAGGACCATTTACTAACCTGACATGACTCCAAATGCTCCATTTGAATTGCCAAATTTGATCATAATACTGAGTCGAGTAAATATTTTGAATCAAATGATTTGCAGGAGGAACACGTGTGCAGCAATTTTAATCTTAATTACAGCCGCTTTATGCCTTTTTGCCTTTAAAGATCATATGCTCACACCTCTTTATTCAAACAACCTGAGTCTGGAATCTGTTCTCTGCTGAAGTTTCGTGTGAGCAGATGGCGTTTTTCAGACATTAATTCAGAGACTAGTTCCAAATGAAAACTGCAGAAATGTGTTAGTTTGTCTGTCTTCATCAGTGGTACTGCTCTGATAATTCGTCTCACAATTTGTCACTGACACTTGTGAACACGCATTCACACTTGTCCTTTTATCAGCCAGGACGCATGTTTGCACCAACATGCACCTAACGTAGGACCATGTCTTCACGTTGGGGATCACAGCTGGTTGTTTGTGTACAAGGGGCTTGTCTTCAGGCTGGAGGTAAACCGGGATATGATCTGATCCTCCCAGGGGAGGGAGAAGCGATGGCGTAAGATGATCAATCAAAAAAACATGCTTTGCAGCTAACTGCACCACATTTATGGACTCTAGCCCAAAACAGCTGGTTCCACACACTTGTTTCAGTGTTGTTTCTAAATGTTCTTTCTGTAAAAATGTTATCCCAACCGTTTGGTTTTCTCTTTTGGTTTTTCAGATTCTTCATGCGATCCCGATCTTCAGGCAAGTTCCAGTCATGAAGAGGCCCATGATCGACTGTGTGACGCAGAAGAAATTAATGCAAAGAACAAATGCACTCCATCTTTACATCAGTCCTTATGTCCTGCAGCAAAATGCATTGCTGCACATGCGTGTGAGTACTATGGAACAGAGTTTTGATTTTTGAACCGCAGAGTTGACATGTTTGCACACATTTACTGGTCATGTTGCCGCTACAGGTGCGAGCCATCATGCTTGTGAGGAAAGCTGGGAGGAGATCCAAAGCAAGAGAACCATCAGAGCAGAGAATGAAGTTGAGGCCAATAAACTGGTCAACAATTACAGGGTGAGAAATCTGAGGGTTTTCCATTGCCGATGAGACTTCAGAACATTGATTGAGTCCGTTTTTGGTGTCAGTTTGGTTTCAGAAAATGGAAGAGCCATGTGACAGAGCGGCCATTTGAAGACCGGTCAGATGTTGTGAAAGAGCTTTACTCTGAGCTAAACGTCATTAAACCACACTCAGGTACAGATGCAGGTTATTGGGCTTGTATTGTTTGTAAAGTTGGTCTCAGTTGGTCACTTCCTGGTGTCAGAGATAGCTGATAGAACACCACAAAATAGAAAATGTGGCGAGAAAAACAGTGTTCAGATGATCATGTAAGATGGGAAGATGTCAACAGTTCAACCACAAAATTGAGCCAACAAGTTAGTTCGTAAACTGAGACAAATGTTTGCAGCATTTTGGATATGCATTTTACTGTGCGTCCAATGCCAGATCATTTGCACTTATTGGATAATTTCTTAATTATTACTTGACTTGTTTTTAAACATCTCAGTCAATGATCTTGGCATTTATCTTGAGTGTAATTTTGTAACAGATAGAAACACTTTAATCCAAGGTCTTGATTAATAAAGCAGTTTTACTGTGTCCGTTAAAGAACATGCCAGCCTCTCATTAATGGAGTTTGCTGTCTGACCCTCTGTTTTCAGGTCAGTTCATCACGTGTGGAAATGTTGCGTATGTGCTCCTCTTTGGTTGGTGGGTGTCTCTGGCATATTTCCTGGTCGGCACTCTCATGTTCATCACTATTATCGGGGTACCCTATGGTAGGTGAGCCAGTCGGTAGTGGACAAAGGTAATTATTAATTGACAATAATAATTATTGTCAACCTATCCTCTTACTTCTTCTTTCTTTTTCTCTGTCTTCAGGTAAGCTTTGCTGGAAGTTGTGCTGCTACTTCTTTTGGCCATTTGGCAACACAGTCCATGAGGTACACTACTTATTTTCTGCTAAATATATAAAGCATTATTAATTTACAGTAAATTGTGTTGTTTTCTCATAGTCTGTCACTGAATTGTGGTCACGAAAGCAGAAATCTGCAACTCTAGGACTTGCAGCAAGTCTTTAAGCAATATTGAAGACGCTGCTGGAAGTTTGAACACAGTTGCATCCAATTCCTGTACATAGTGAAGAATTAACTTCTACAAAATTGTGTTCTTGGTTCTGCCTTTCTTATGACTAACTGACTGATTGAATAACCAATACAGATGCTCAGTTTGGCTCACCAATCAGATTTATCTAATCACTAACAAACTAGCAAGAGAGGAGCAAGCCCTCTGTGTCTGTGGCTATATTCAGCCGTGGGTCAGACTGTGACTGGTTAGTGATTAGATATCTTATTGGTGAGTCAAACTGCGTGTCTAAATTGGTTATTCAGTTTGTCCTGTAAAAGGTTGGACAAAAGCTTTGAATGAACAGAATTCACATATATTTTTAGACCTAAAAAATGGATTTAACTGATTCACACAGGCAGATTTGACTTGTTCTTGTATATTTGGTCCAAACTTGTAGACATTTAGAAATGATTTGTACTTTCCACACATTCAGATATGGCGATACGAGTTACAAAACTCATGTCTCTACCATAGCTCCATACAGATGAGCATAGCTTTTTAACTTAACCCCCTCTTCTCTGCCTCTGACGGGCTTAGAGCTCGCTGTCTTCATTGGATAGGTTGGTTAGGTGGTGATGGGTAAGATTGAGGGTTAATCAGTCACAGGCAGGTCATGCTTTACTAAGGCTACTTCTCCTTGTGGTTTCACACTAATCATAACAAAATAAGATATAGTTTTTGGAATATTCATGACTGAAATGAAAAGAAAAGATTAAGTGAACTACCCAAACAAAAATATGTCTTCTTAAATTTTGCAAAGAAACTACTGGTTTATAGAATTTTATTTCTTTCATGTCTAGATGGGCTATGAAATAAAGACTTTTCAAAATTCAAAATGCGTGTGACTTGTGGGTATGCACTGTGAATTTCATAACGATCCTTTCTCTTTGAAATCACGCAGCGGAAGTTTAGTAACAATGTGCAAATACTACTGGCCCATTCTCTGGGTTAGCTGGATATGACACAGTAGTGTTAAATATCACCGTTTATAATTGTAGAAGATATCAAGAGCATATTCACCTGCTCAACCACTACTGCAACACAGTAAATGACCATGTAAAACTGAGCCATTTTGACCTACTTGCTGCTACTGAAATGGTCAGCGACAGATGACAGAGCTGCGTGCAGGTTACTGCTGTTGAGAACTACTTCTCTTTTTAGCCAGAAGAGCGTATTGTGCAATAGTATCAGTCTAGACATATTTTTATCACACCTCCATACAGAAGAGCTTCTTTTGTTTTAGCTGTTTTTGTAATAAAATCATGTACAGCTACATGATGCCAGACTGATGTTTTTTTAGTAAATCGTTTGTTACCTCCACTTTATGACTTTAATTATAAATCATCAAATGTTTAGATCTAAAATTTAAATTCATACCCTCTCCAAGTCATCTAAACTTTAAAAGGACAGTCATTACTTTGTTGTGCACTGATATTCCTTTGAAATCTTTTGCACATTACTTTTTATGTCACTTTTCTAACCACTTTATTGTGTGTTTGATTTAGTTTGCTGCCCTTTTGATATTATAGATAGTTGTTAAAAGAGAATTTGGCTATTATTATGATTATGTCTGAAAAGTAACATTTCCCCATGGCTGTGCTTCTCCAGATAGGAAATACTTTGAGGAGGTGTTGTGAGCATGCATCTGACTGTGAGTGCTGCATAGAGACGGAGGACGATAACTCACCAGTTCTGCTGCCTTCACCCACTGAGGTGCCAGTTCTAGATGTGCCTGGACGACCTCTGCGCACCCCCTACTGGGTAAATGTCCACATTTAAGCCTTTTTAAACAGCATGTGTATACTGGGGAAGAGTTTAAATGACATTCAGTCCCAGATCAAATGACCAAACAACACCTGGGTGCATGTGAATTTTAAGTGAAGATGCTACAGAAATATATATTTACCAACTGTCTCACATGGAGGCTCGGAAACAGACAGCAACCACTCGTAGAGAAAAAGAGATGAGGGTGCTCGATTTACCCATCTGGCAGCTAATTCTTAGTCCTAAGGCTGAGATTTTTGGCCCAGTAGTAATAGTTAACTGATGTGATTATCTCAAAGAGTTGGGCTGCATGGCGATGTGGCGGTTAGTATTATCACCTCACAGCAAGAGGGTTCCTGGTTCAAATCCGGGAAAACCTTTCGTGTTCTCTTTGTGCATGCTTGGCTTTACACCGGCTTCCTCCCACTGTCCAAAAACGTGCATGTTAGGCTAATTGGTGATTCTAAATTGATGTGCATGGTTGTTTGTCTTGTTTGTCTCTGTGTGGCTCTTTGATGGACTGGCAACCCTTCCAAGGTCCAATGACAGCTGGGAAAGGCTCCAGCTTCTCCGCCTCCCGGAATTGGATTAAATGGGTATAGAAAATGGATGGTTGGATGGCTCTCAGAAAGTTGTGTTTATTAGAAACTGTGGGCCAACACAGCCTGCACAACACACTGTAATGCCTTTACATCATGTTGTTGTAGTTGTAGCTCGTCCTTTTGGAACAGGGATCATTACTGGGTCTGTTCTGAATGCAAAAAAAAAACCCAGAACAGCCAGAGACAACACGCTACTACTGCCAGTGGGAAACGTTTTAAACTGCCTATTTTATCTGGCTTACTTGTATTTAAAAACTCTTTAAACTTCTACAGCTGGTGTAAAAATGGTATTACAGAAGTAAAGAATATACCATCAACTCTTGAGTGTTTGACATAGATCTGAGGACAGATGGTGTCGTATGCTGTGGCGATCACAAAGTCTTGTTTGACTTTTTTTTTATATTGAGCAACATAAATTACTTTAACTTTGCATTACAAAAAGGATTGACTCATTTATCCTCAATGGAACAATTGAAGGTTATATTTCCCCTAAAAGCTACTTGTTGCTTTGCAGCATCGATTCTCCACCTATGTGTGGCTGCTGCTGGGATATCCTCTCCTGGTAATCATTCACTCCCTGGCCTGCTTCATCTCCTGGATCCTGGTCTTCACCATCCCAGTCTCAAAGATGAACGCACAGACTCTGGGGGTTATACTCCTTCTGGCTCCTGAGGATGTCTCCATATCCACCAGCTCACAGAGGAAGGTAAAATCGGTATTTTAGTCTTTATCAGTCACAGCATAAAATCCTGGAGAGATACAAACTCAGAGGTGTATTTTCTACACTCAGCATCAAGGCTATGAGACCAGAGCGCTGCTGTGCTGCTACCATGCTGCAAACTGGTACTACTACAAGTACACTGTTGATGGGATCAACGTGTTTGCTGTCAGTATCCTTTATTCATTGCAATGTGTGGATGTGTATGTCAGTGTTATATTAGGACCTGTTATGATCTTTGACCTCCACTTCAGACCTCCTTCCTCTGGTAATAGTTGCCCTGGTAATGGGATATGTCGACAGAGAGAACCAGTATGCCAGCTCTAATGTCAAGTTTGCCATCGCAATCGGCTCCATCATACCTCTCTCATATTATATTGGTATGGGCGTTGCCAGGTGAGCAGTTTTCATTACGCCGGTTGTACCAAAAAAGTTGAGCCCATTTTCCTTTAAAATGACTCTGAGGTTGATTGTTAATTATTTTTGTGTCTGCAGTATCTCCGCTCAGAGTAACTTTGCTGTGGGCGCAGTGGTCAACGCCACCTTTGGTTCCATCACAGAGCTGACATTTTACATCACAGCCCTGCTCAGAGGCCACAGGGCAGCCAACCCGTGTCTGCAGGAGGTTGTTAAGGCGGCGCTGACTGGCACGCTGCTCGGATGCATCCTCTTCATCCCTGTGAGCCAGCCTGCATTTGCACAATTTTTACAGTTTAAAACATAAATCAAAGATTCCTGAGGGAAAACTCCTAAAAGTCGACTTTTGGAATATATTTACGTGGAATCCAGCCTGTATTAAGAAGAGTGATTTAGCCTCAAAAATAAAGCATTTTAAAGCACTAAATAAAGCACTCCTTAAAGTTTTAACACCAAACTGTTTTTTTACGCTCTTTTTTTTCTTTTTTATCTGTTCAATGTATGTGATTTTCTTTTGTCTTATTTTGGAAAATATGCTAAATGTGGTATTTCTATCCTGAAGTTTTATTGATTGGCAATTTTTTTATCAGAATAAACTAAACCGTAAATGCACAGATAAAGGAAGACAACAAATATTGGACTAAAACACTCATTTAAAATTCCCTGTATGTGACAATTATGTAATGTGTCACTGTAGTCCAGGTACACAAGCCACCATAAGCACAATGATGGCTACACCAGTATTAAAAAAGTTGCCTTTTTGAAACTCAAATCTTGCTCATTTAATTTAAATCTGACCAAGTCTCTGTAAATGTTGAATATCTGTTTTCACTGACAAAATGATTAATTTTTCAGCACAAAAAAATATGAACACAGTCAATGATTGAATGTGTTATGTAAGAACCTGCATTTTAACTGACAGAAATGACCCAAAAAGACTTTTTTTTTTTATTAGTGGACTACGAGTCTCATTTCCTCATGTAAATTAATCAGTGCATATGAATGAGAACTCAAATTTTGTCTTTTTCAGGGCATCTGCATGATAATTGGAGGCCTGAGACACAGCGAGCAAAGATTCAACAGTCGATCTACAGGAGTGAGCTCTGCATTACTTTTCATCTCTGTAGGAGGTACGTATTTGAAGACCAATGCATGCATGTACAACTGTATTCCAACAAAATGCATAGCTGTACGGAACATTTTATGTCACAGAAAATATATTCTAACTACCGTACATTTTTAGGGGCAAATCACGTCTTAAAACTGGCTGATAACTTGCACGAATTCGTTCATTCACATTAGAGAAGGAAGCGACTCCTTGCAAAACGAAGTCAGATTGTATAGAAGTCTGAGAAAATGACTCAACCTCTCAGTCAACATTCTCCTAAACAGTTTATGGTCTCCTTCAAAAGTTTCAAACCTTCAACAGTATGCTCAAAATTGGATGGAAACTGGACAATGAAGCAGGGTATGCTTCGGCCTTCACTATCTTGTTACATGATGTCTGCCTATTCTGAGTCATTCGTCATGTCTGATGTTAACCCCCTTAGATGTTGATTTCCTTGAGTTTGTATGTATTTCTCCTGGCTATTTGGGATGAGTATTAAAGCATAAACCCTAAGTATTGTCTTTGAACCGGAAGTAGTTTTTGAGAAAAATGTATCCTCAAAATGGGAAAAATGTGTCTCCGGATGTTAGCCTGGTGCAGTATATGGGTATATTGCTCCCCATGATTATAGAGTGCCTCAGCTCTCTAGGCAGTAGGTTTAAAACTAAGATGGTAAAGGACAAGATGCTAAACCTAAGGCTTGAAAACATTAGTTTGGTGGGTAATATTATGTCGAATATATACATCTTTACCCACTAATTTTCAGTAAATAACCAAACAAAAGTAAAGCTCATCTTCTGACTATAGAATACTAATGTAACTCTCTTGGTTAAAATTTTATATATATAACAGGCCTGACGTGACACAGCTTAACTCACACAGTTCAAATGTCCAGCTCCAATTGTAGGATAACAGCACTTCATGATAGTCAGCTGATGATGACAGCAGCAGACCTAAATGTACAAGTCGTGTGTTACACTTTGCTAAATTTCCTCTCTCTGTCACTGGCAGGTGTGTTTGCCCCCACCCTGTTCTCCAAGGCTTACGGGAGCCTGGTGTGCGACGCCTGCACCAATACCACAGGAGGAAACGGCACGAGCAACGGCAGCGGACCGTTTGTGTGCCACAACTGCCACTACGATCTGGTCATTAACCTCGAAGAGCTCACAGACCTCTTAAACATGCTCAGATTTACAAGCACTGCTCTGTGTACAATGATCATTTTTTCTTTCATCAACAGAACAACGGTACACTGTTCCACAACCACGTTGAGTAAGTTTTGTTTGATTCTTTTACAGAATCATCCAGTTCGTTTTTTTGTTGTTAAACAAGTAAAACTACCACCATCACTGCTGTTTTAGGTTGAATGTTTGCTTGTGGAGTACAATAATGAAAATAAAGCTCTTCTTGTTGATTCATCTAAGGCATGGTCCACCCCCTGTAATCTTCATGTTTTATGTCCAGAAAAAGATTTAAAAGAATATTGTCTTGAAAATGGAATCAAACTAGAACAAGTTTTTGTTGCAGGAAGTGTAAAAGCAGTTAAGTCACTGTGTGTATTCTTGTTGTTAGGCCTCTGGTGTACACCGTGTCTGCCCTCCTGCCAGCTGCCTACATCATTGGCCTGATATTTACACTCAAGACACACTCCCACATTTATGACATCCACGTCGAAGGACAGGGTATGATTCACACAGGAATCACACTCAAGAACAAACTCAAAATTGCTTCTGGCATAGTAATGTGAACCCCGAGGACACCGTTGTCATGTTTAAACTATAAACTCTGTAACGTGTCTGTGCAGAGTCAGGCCACCAGGGAACAGTGGTCCACTGGTCACGGTGGCGGTCTCTTGTCATCCTCATCGTGGCCACGGCGCTCACGTCCGCATGCGCCGATCTTGCCACCGAGCACATCCAGCCCATTCTCAGCCAGCCCAACATCTCTCAGGTCAGTACGTGTAAGTGAGCGCGCTCAGGCAGTTGTCACTTTCCTCCAGCGGTGTTAATACCTTTTTCTTCCTCCAGTATTTCATAGGGGTCACAGTTCTGGCTATGGTTCCAGAGATTCCAGAGATAGTCAACGGGATCCAATTTGCACTCCAGAACAACATCAGCCTTAGGTAATTTCCATTTCATTAAAAGTTTAAAATGTGATATCTGTATATAAACTATGCTTTTTCCTCAGCTTGGAGGTTGGAAGCTGCATTGCTGTGCAGGTGTGCATGCTACAGATTCCAATACTGGTCCTTTTCAATGCCTTCTGTGTAAGTTTTCATCATTTATTACTCGTAAATCCAAATAGTTTTCTTTTTTTTGTTTTTGTAATCATCTCTGCTTTGTCCAGGATGTGGGGTTTGTGCTGTTGTTCAGTGATCAGCATATGTGGGCCAGTATCTTCAGTGTGATTCTAGTCAACTACATCTTCATGGATGGCAAGTCTGACTATTTTCAGGGTAAGTTTTTAGCATTTAAAGGTTTAGAAAGTTAAATTTGTGATGCATAATACCAATATCCCAACATTTTGACTTGAAATAACTGGATAAACACAGGTATTAATTAGAGCTGCAGTACATTTAGAGAGACGTCTGCTTTTGTGCATGTTCAACAATTTAACCGGCCTGCACTGGTAAAGTAGAATGCAGCCCTCTTCAACACACCAAAGCTTAACGCCTGACATATTTGTTCATATGTCCCAAGTCATATTGTCATCCCAATGTTCAACAATGACATTGCATGTTTTGTTAATACCGTGTATCTCCAGAAAAAAGTAACACTTGCGACACACGAAGATTGAATGCTAGTAGAAATGTAAAAATAGGCCATTTACTGTGAAATAAAACGGTCAACATCTGCAGTTTACATCTTAAGCGACAGCAGCACAGAAAAGCTGTAAGACTTTAACCTGATATCTTTAAACATAATGCTCAGTTGGTGCATTTTGCTTCAGACACTGTCCCGTAATGATGGATAGTGGGAAGTCTTTTTAGTTTATGGCCAAAGTGAAATTAAGTCTATAGATCCTCTGTGAGAATTTAATAAACTGTGATGTAACTGCATGGCTTTATTTAGTGGTGTAACATATGGTTTAACAGGTTTACGTTCTGTATTCCCTCAGCTGAAGATCTCAATTACTCTACAAGATGTTGTTTCAACCTGATTCTTGCTTAAAAACATTAAATACATTGTTCTATTATAGAGGATTTAAAACCCATCACCGCTGTCTCAACATGCTACTCACTGACTTATTTTAGATGATGGTTGTTATAGTTGGAACATCTTAGATGTTCAGTATTAGATTAGATCATTTTGCCTGAAAGCATTTTTATTTTAGTCAAAATTTTTCTGTGGGCTTGCCAACTCATTAATCTTGTCTCATAGTACCCCCTGAGAATGTTGTTTTATTAGTGGTCTCCTCTTCCTCAGGTACAGCTCTAGTGGTCGTCTACCTTATCCTTCTGGCTCAGTATTACTTTGCGCCATCTCCAGCTGGCTGTTGAGAGCAGCGCCAACTTAAAACTCATTCAAATTTACAGGTCTGGTATACATCTAACCAGCTCCACTCCATGCTGATCTTGGTAGAATTTATGATGGTTGATGTGGAAATAACAAGGGGAGCCTTTTAAGTGTATTTGTTGTTTTCTGAACTGAAATGTTTAATCTCAAGTAGAAGCTTTTTACTGTTATTACTCCTGACTGTTGTAAGATGTACAATACAAATGCAAGCATATTTAAAGTAACCTTAAACTAATAACTTATTTGTAAACTGTGAAGCAGAGAATAAGCAGTATTTTTACAATTCAGATAGATATTTTGCATCCGCACTGATGATATTTTCAGGTATCATTGTAATAGTTTGTATGCTAAAGCCACAAAACAAATAAAAAAACAAAAAAAAGTACATAGCTGTGATAAGAGACTTGTACTTTATAGCTTGAAACACAGCAGTTTTGAAAATAAAACATCTCAATACAAGATTTTTGAAAAACCAGCTGCCTGTTTTTATTGTTTGAACAGACAAAAATTACAAAAAAAAAAAAATGCAGCCACGTTTGCTTTCAAAAGAGACATTCAGCTCTTCTCCCAAGAGCTTTACATGAGGTGGCATGCACACCATGTTGACGACATGCACATGATTGTTTCACTTTCATTAACATCAAAAGTGATGCAAATACATGTCAATCTTAAGACTGTGTCAGAGTAAAGATACAAATGAGGCCATGACATGTCTGATAAGAGACTGAGGAGGTTAGGTGAAACTAAATGCTAAAAGTAAGGCTGATGTAACAGGTGTTAAATAAAGGCAAAATTGTGTTTGGAAGCAACAGCACAGCATTTAATGCGACAATCCACAGTATCTGCAAGCCTGCCCAAAGTTGGCCTAAATTTGGTATGCTGACATTTTGACAGTGTTGGGCGTCTGTGTGCTCTTCACACGTCACAGTAATTTACAAAGTTAGCACAACGAGTACTCATTTTCTAAAGTTCCCACCAAGTACGACGGCTCATTCTAGAAAAAAAAAAAAAAAAAAAAAAAAAGACATGGAAAATTATCAGCATTGTACGTTGCAGAGTAAAAAGGTTAAAATGTAATAAAAAGCATATCGTGGGCGCTGGAGTGACAATGAAATCACACTGAAAAGAGAAAAAATAAAAAGTACAGCTACATGTATTTCAAAAAGTTCATACTAAAATAAGCAGCAGTGTTTTAAATAAATAAAGAAAAAGGTCTCTGGGTTTGAGTAGATGTGACGTCCGTAGAAGTACCTCCTGAGAAGTTATGAGCGGAAAAGATCAGCATCTAAAGGCTCATCTGAAGAGCACCAGGTAAAACATGACCAAAGAGGAATGATAAGAATCAAAACAATTAAAAAAAAAAAAAAAAAAACAACAACAACAACAACTTTGTTTTACAAGTTCAGAAGGCACCCAACGAAGGATGGGAAAGAGCTTGTGAATCACTGTGGAGCTTAAAGTTTATAAATTCATAATCGGGCGGAAGAACAATCGCAGAGGCACAAGAAGTTTCACAGTCATGTTGAGTCTTCTCAGGGTTTTCATCCGATCCAGAGAGCCCAATGTCGCTAATGATGGGAAAGTCCCCCCCAATAAAACACCTAAACTATAGTAACACCTCGACCGAAACATTGTTAAAGCTGAAATGTGATTTAATATCTGATCTAATTAGACCGCTAATAAGTTTCATAGTAATGTGGCCAAGCCTCATCAGCATCAGAAGTTTTTTTTTTTTTTCTTCTAAACCATCAAAATTTGACAGACTTACCTGGACTGACCCAGCCTGCCAGAGTGGACGCAGAAAAGGTGCAAATGTGTCGTTACTTTAGCAACAGTGAAACAAGCCCATCACAAACTGGAATTACACTTACTGAGCACGTTTGGTTTTGCCCTTCAACAGGTGATCTTTAACTATTGTTCCCATGCTCCACAGGTTTCTGTGCCAAAGAAAACTGGCATGCACAATTTAAATAACAAATTAGAAAAAGTATCTAAGTGCACCGAGGCTAAAGTCTTTTGTCAACACAGGTGCCTTTTAAGGACACGTGGAAATCCAATATACGGAAAAACTAAAAACATTGCACATAAAAAAAAAAGAAGGAAAGAAGGTACATGAGAAGGCATTTAAAGTATTTTCCTATCTAACATCATCAAGCTGTCTTTGACCCACTTAGAACTTCTGCATCCTTGCAGTTCCTTCACATACCACTTGAGTCTTTGCATTCACTTCATTTTAGCCTCTGAATTAATGTTTGCGTTAGTCCCAGGCTGAGAAGCTGAAGGGTGGACAGCTGCGATAAATGTGGGAACGCTTTCAGCAGTTTCTCCCAGGTCAGTTCCAGCAAACTGGGAACTACCAGCCACACTTTATACAAAGAGGCAGTCCTTCGGTTCCCAGACATGTTTACGACACCGCCATGGACATACATGCAGCCAGCCTGAGGGAGAGGAGCAGAAACGTGAAGATACGACTGACGTCTTAGGGTTCATGTGGATTCACGACCAGAAGTACAGAAATCTGCTGTCCAAGTGAGATTTGGCTGTGGTGCTCAAAACTTTTGACCACTTTTTTTTTTTCCCTCATTGTGTATGAATATGAAAAAAATATCAGGTTTTTACAAAAGCCCAAAAAGTGGATAATCTGCTTTGTTTACTGCATGATATGCTTTCACAAACATGTTGTGATGAGACTAAAAAACAGTGTCCCAACTCACACCTGATTGCTATTCCATTGACTGAAAACACTTTATTTCAACAGATATACATTAGATAATTTTCCCTTAATAAATGAATAAATAAATAAATATAGCAAATATCTTGTCTTGTTTGTTGAAAGTAGGTCTTTGTTTAGTATTTGAGGAGAAAGAGGCGCTGTACGAGTGTGTGAATGGGGGCTCGCAGTGTAAAAGCGCTTCGGGTGATCTACTCGACAAGTGGAATTATAAACACATTTTACCACCATTAGGGTTATGTTTTAGGTGACCGTTATGCAGAAATATAGAAAATGGTTAAAGGTTCTTTAACATTTTACTGACCGGAGTGACAGCAGCACAGTGAAAGTAGGCTGGTTCTGGCATGACAGCAGGGAGCTTCGTCCACTGAAAAGTCTGCAGGTTAATCTTCCACAGGTCAGACAGAATCAGCTCACCGTTGTAGCCCCCACATATAAACACCTCTGGATGTAAAAACAGAGCGAGCCATGAGGGGTAAAACCCAACATTCCAGACAGCAAATGCTGCGTGAAATACCCCTTACCATCTTTGACCTGCACACAACTGTGACATCGGCGAGCAGCAGGATACCCTGCGGTGATAAGAAAACAAGCCGAATTCAGCATGACAGTCAGACAATTCTACTAAGCAAAATATGTCAACATGGATTACATACCTATTTTCTTATGGGGTTTAGTAACCATTTGTTCCCAGTAATTGGTCTCCAAGTTATATGCGTGAATCTGATGAGCAGAAATAATATTAGATTGGCAAAATGCAGCATTAATCACTAGTTTTTGTGTCAAATAAAGTATATATATTTTTTTTTTCTTTCTTGGAGCTCCTCTCACTTTGTCCAGAGGATATGATGTCCAGGAAGTCCCTCCTCCTAAAATGTAAATTCTCTGTCCATCGTGAGCTAGTTCATGCCTGTACCTGGAAAGTCATGAATTCATTTTTAATCTGCAGTAACGTGCGGAGCCTTTACTTAAGCACGCGGTGGCAGATACTTGGATCAGACTGACCTCTCTTCAGGCAGATCCGACGGTGTGTTGTTGGGTTTGAGGTGCGCCCACTCTCTGGTGGTCAGGTCCAACCTGTGCAGGTCGGTGCTGTACAAGTAGCCAGTTGTCCCACCAAACACATAGAGGTAGCCATTTATAATGACCATCGCCTGGAAATGGAGAACGCTGATTAATGTTTGCAAGTGGAAAATGGAGTGAGATGGAAGGACACGTCAGGTCTTCAGAGACAAATGTTACCTGCCCGTAGATCTTGTTGGGTTTCTTTCCTCGACAGTTGAGCAAGTTCCAACGTCTGTACTGGACATTGCAGACGTGCACGTCATTGCCGTTGTTTTCACCAAAAGGAATCCCAGTACCACCAAACACAAGCAGGTTGTTTCCATGCAAGACAGCTGAAAAACCAACATTAACGTTATTATAACATTATTTCTCTCTCTCTTTTTTTTTTTTTTTTTTAAATAGGCCCTTTTCAAAACAAAGAAAACCATCCCTGATTAAGCAGCTTCAGAACGCACCATCACAGTGCCGCCATCACCATCATCCAATGTCAAAGTAATGCGTCATCTTAGATTTATTTCCCTAAAAAGTCACAATGAAAATCTTGCAAATTTAGACCAAGTAACTTTTCTGCATCACTTTCAACACAGCACAAGTCTGAAGTGTTGCATTAACACATATGAACTTCTGATCTCCATTATGTCTTCGTCTCGTTCGTTCAGCAGAAAAGAGGCTGAAATAGTGAAACCAGTTCACATGACAGGTAACAACCTGCTGTTTGAAACAACAACGTGCCAAAGTGTAAGTGATGACAATAAAACCTTTGTGAGTTGGAGGCAAATTAGGCATTTCATCACATCACTTGTTACATAATCTTTAAACATTTAGTAAAGTGATCATAAACATTTAGAAAAGCATAATTTATATACATCACTGCATAGGAGAAAATAAATGTATCAGTATGTTGAGATGAGAGATGGTGCTGAATTTAATCTTTTGAATTGTCCCTCAACCAACTGTCCACCCACAAAAAAATGCAACTGAGGCATACAAACACCTGAAACTAACGTAAGCCACAATAAGTGGAAACTGTTCCAATCTGTTTCAGGAACACATTTTTTTTTTAAATGTAATTGTTGAATTTAAACGTAATTAATTTAAATTAATTCTCAGAAGTACCATTAAAGATGGTAATCATTTTTTGGGGGGACTTCTCCCTAGCCAGGGTGCCAGCCGAACTTAGCCCCGCCCATAAAAGTTTTGGTCGGGAAGTTCGGTCTGGCTCTGCTCAGTTGGGAAATCATTATGCCCGACCAAGAATCGGTCGACCCAATCAGATTGCCAGGGCGGGCTTTATACGATGATGGACAGATGACCAACAGGGACATTATCGACTACGTCACTAAAGAGCGCTTGGTTTGACTTCGTTTGAAACAAACATGGCTGCCGCTGGAGAGCTAGGGTGTGTAGATTCTGCCATCGAGTCTGTTCTACAGGATCTCCACATTGCATTCATTTTGAAAGACGAACAGAGGAACGCGATAAAGGCTTTTATCGATAGAAAAGATGTTTTTGCCATCCTTCCTACAACAAGTGTGTGTTGCTTAATCTACGTCACATACTACGTTGCTCTGGTTGGTTGTAGGTCTATCCAATTGAGCGAAGAGGCATTTTTTTCTCCTGGTTCGGTTGAAACACGCCCCATACGCAAAACTCTATTGAGCGGTATCAGACTCACATTCCGACTAGAATCGTGAGTATGACGTAGTCAGGTTAACTTCTCCCTACAAAAAAAAAAAAAAAAAAAAAAATGTCTTGTCTGTGGATGAGCTCAGGTTTATTTAACATTGAATACTGGCGGTGTTTACGGAATTATGTCGTAGAATCCCAGCGTTCTAAACCATTTTTTGTACAGTCACAGCATATTATGTGATAGGGCCACTGAAACATGTTATGGCTCATTTGAAAGCTGAGACTTTAAACTCTTTGTGGGTCAAAACTGCGTGTGTCTAGGTGCCGCCATTAGCGAGCTATCCTTAGCTAAACCAAGGCGGGTATCCACCAAAATCAACAACAAACTGAGATATCGGGGCTTTAGTGAAACGTGCGCCCTTTCAGCCTGTCGCACTTTAGATACTTACATATCCGGGTCAGAGGATTTGCGTCGTGTCGCATGTTGCAAAGCTAACCTGTTCATAAGACCGCCTCCTTAGACTTGTTGCGTGTCTTTTTCTCCTTCTTGTTGTTGTTTGTTTATGTTACTTTACCGTCACCCTCTGGAAACCGTCACGTGCGATTGGACAAAATGCGGAAATGCACAACGCATGCAGCGTTATCAAAATTGTTCTTGAGTTGACGCAAAGCCATTGGCGTAATGATCAAAATGTCCAGATGATGACACCAGTTTTTGACTGCCATCTATGTCAGTTCTGTTCATCACATAATTACAAAAATCACACAGAATGTGCATTAGAATGTATAGATTCAGAATCCATAAAAAAAAACCTGTAAAAACGTATTTTTACCATTTGGGAGCCAATGCATGGGCAGTAAAAACGTAGTTTTACGTGACTTGGGAGTCAATGTGTTAAGGGGGAGCAGAACCAATCACTCGAGTCCTGAGTATCAGTCCTCACCTGACATGGATGCCAGCTCTGTGGGCATGTAGCCTTCTGTGCAGACTTGCTGCCATGTGGCTGTGGCAAAATGAAACCTCCAAAGCTCCCTGAAAAGAGGGTACTCCTCATTCTCTGAACCACCTGCCTCCTCAAAGTCTGGATTGTAGCCTCCAAACACATACAGGTTGGTGCCATCCGCAACACAGCGGTGACCACTGCGGGCAGGTGGTATACAGTGTCCTGCAGGAAGACCAAGGCACAGACAGACTGAAAATCCACCTTTGAATTTATGGTGAAATTATTGTATCTGACACTGGTCCCCTTTGGGGTTTCAGCACCTTCTCTCAGAAACCTGTTGGGGATCCGCAGGTTGGGGGAGGTGGGGGAGAAGATGCGTCGAGCCTGAAGCCACCGTGCTCGCTTCTTGGCACCTGAGAATACAAAGACCAGAGAAGACTTTCATTTTTACACATTACTCATTGTGTGCACCTTGTTGATGTAAATCTGTGAATGAAGTAATGACAACCCTGATCTGTAGGATTTCAATTTCTGGAGAAAAACAAACAAACAAACAAACAAAAAATCTTAAATATTCACCACAAGAATCAGCAGTAAGGACCATAAAGGTAAAATTAGGTTAAACACTTGTTTTGATTATCTGTGTTGACAGGGTTGTTCTAGACAATGAGCACTGGGGAGTACACAAGCAAAATTTAAGTTTTCAAAACGTACCATGGCATAAAGACGCTCTGTTGTTTGCAGGTTCGAGCTGACTTGTTCACCCGACGTTTGCCATTACACTCCTATGTTATTTTCTATGTAGAGACTATAAACAACAATAGCACTGATAAAACCTCCAGTGTGGCTTCCGTAGCAACGTAAGCTAACTGTGGCCTGTGTGTCCAGCAACCATGATCAAAGCTAGCATTGCTAGCATCACAAAAAACTCAAAACAAAAATTCATCATCGTTTGCATAGACACACAATTCAACGCTACCAACAATAGTGGCTGTCAGCTTACTTTGCCGTTTGTAAGAACTAGCTTACTCTTGCTGGCAGCTGGTTTTGTTTACAAACCTGAGTCGCGGATGAAGGGCCTCCACGATAGTTTCTCAAACTTATTGAGCTGACTGAAGGTTCCGTCCCGTTCAGGCGATGACATCTTCACAGGGGACACACACACAGAGAGAGGGTTCACACCTAGACCTGGACTAGAACCCGCTTCAGTCTAACCAAACGTCGTGGCATGAGACTGCAAGCGAGCTACAGAGCCCTAGCAAAAATAAAAGAAATAGCTGCTGCTGCCTGCAACGTCACAACCAGCTGGTCTGAAATAGCCAATCAGAGGAGAAGAAACTCATGTAACATTCAAGAGCAATATGAAAATCAGATAAAATGATTACAGGAGAAATACCGTGTTATTTGTTCGGTACAGACGTTAAACTGTACACATATAAAAGTGTCAGTCTGCTCTGTTCATTTAAGAAAAATCTCCCTGAATACATAATAGTACCAGAATTAAAACACACATAGTCTCAGGCATCTTTTTTGCTCTTTTAATCAGTTTTCCCCAATATCACATTTGTTAAAGGGGAACTCCGGGGCATTTGAAGCGCGTTTCCATTGCTAGAGGTTGTCAAATACTGATAGTAGGACACAGAGAGGTGCAAATCTGCGCTCACTGTGTGGAGATCGCGCTGTTCGCACAGCGTGTCATGCGAGGCTAATACGTGGTGGCTAAGGGGCAAATGCTAACCCTTCCACGTAAAACAACAACTTGCACACAGCAGAAACGTCACACCACTTTATAAACCATCCGACAATAAAGTCACAAGCCTTACCATCAAAACCATATGCATGGTTCTCACATTACTGGCATGGGGACGTTACAAAACAACTTTATAAACACGACGCTGAAGTTGGCATCCAATTCAGCATAAAGGGCCATTTCACTTCATTTTTGGCATTCTGCTCACACTAAACAGGGTCCTGTATGGAAACTACATTACTTAGACTGCTCAAATCTGGATGGAATTATTCCAAAGAGGTTTTAGATTAATTAAAACCTTGTTTGTGATTTGTGAAACCTTTCTCTGATTTGTGAAATTGCAGAACAGGGCCATTTCACTGCATTTTTGTTATTCTGCTCACACTAAACAGGGTCCTGTATGGAAACTACATTACATAGACTGCTCAAATCTGGATGGAATTATTCTAAAGAGGCTGTTGATTCATTACAACATTGTTTGTGATTTGTGAAACCTTTTTCTGATTTGTGAAAATGCAGAATAGGGCCATTTCACTGCATTTTTGGTGTTCTGATCACTCTGAACTGGGTCCTGTATGGAAACTACATTACTTAGACTGCTCAAATCTGGATAGAATTATTCTAAAGAGGGTACAGAGTCTTTAAAACACATTTTATTATTTGTGAAAACTTTATTTGGTCATTGAAAATTCAAAAAGTTCCTCTGAGCTTTCTTTCTTCTTTTCATTTGGACCATCAAAAACCAGAACCTGTATGAAACATGATTAAATATGGGTTTAATCATTGATCACATGATATAAATGATATCAAACACACTTTAGAATTTGTGAAACCTTTCTTTGTCCCAAAATTCACAGACGTCCTCGCCTCTCCATGTTCATTTTAATTTCCATGAGGATCTCCCGTCTTTCACTACATAGGAAAAAGAAAAAGTTCATGCATTTTACGTCACTAACTACTTACAAGAGTCTTCTTCACTTGTTGACTTTATTATCATGTTCTTTTATCTAGAAACAATGACTTCTCTCACCTTTCTTCCATCTACCCGTGGTCCACCTCTGCCACCGATTCAATCCATTTCATTTTTCTGACTACTTCCACAGCCTTTATTGTTGCCTGCATCAGACATCCCATAGTTCAACCATTATTATGCCCTATTCTGTATTGGATGCTTTACTGAAATCTGCATCACAAATTTATAGCTGTCATCTCATTAATCTTTCCACTAACATGTGCTATCATTTCAGACCCTGCTTGTCTTCTCCTGCTCCCATCATAGTCATCTTACCTCCCATCTGAGTGCAGACCGGACCTTCTTTATCCCTTCATTAACACTATTCATGATCAATGATTAAAATAAAGTTTTCACAAATAATAAAATGTGTTTTAAAGACTCTGTACCCTCTTTAGAATAATTCTATCCAGATTTGAGCAGTCTATGTAATGTAGTTTCCATACAGGACCCAGTTCAGGGTGATCAGAATACCAAAAATGCAGTGAAATGGCCCTATTCTGCATTTTCACAAATCAGAAAAAGGTTTCACAAATCACAAACAATGTTGTAATGAATCAACAGCCTCTTTAGAATAATTCCATCCAGATTTGAGCAGTCTATGTAATGTAGTTTCCATACAGGACCCTGTTTAGTGTGAGCAGAATAACAAAAATGCAGTAAAATGGCCCTGTTCTGCATTTTCACAAATCAGAGAAAGGTTTCACAAATCACAAACAAGGTTTTAATTAATCTAAAACCTCTTTGGAATAATTCCATCCAGATTTGAGCAGTCTAAGTAATGTAGTTTCCATACAGGACCCTGTTTAGTGTGAGCAGAATACCAAAAAAGCAGTGAAATGGCCCTATTCTGCATTTTCACAAATCAGAAAAAGGTTTCGCAAATCACAAACAAGGTTTTAATGAATCAACAGCCTCTTTAGAATAATTCCATCCAGATTTGAGCTGTCTAAGTAATGTAGTTTCCATACAGGACCCTGTTTAGTGTGAGCAGAATAACAAAAATGCAGTAAAATGGCCCTGTTCTGCATTTTCACAAATCAGAGAAAGGTTTCACAAATCACAAACAAGGTTTTAATTAATCTAAAACCTCTTTGGAATAATTCCATCCAGATTTGAGCAGTCTAAGTAATGTAGTTTCCATACAGGACCCTGTTTAGTGTGAGCAGAATACCAAAAAAGCAGTGAAATGGCCCTATTCTGCATTTTCACAAATCAGAAAAAGGTTTCACAAATCACAAACAAGGTTTTAATGAATCAACAGCCTCTTTAGAATAATTCCATCCAGATTTGAGCTGTCTAAGTAATGTAGTTTCCATACAGGACCCTGTTTAGTGTGAGCAGAATAACAAAAATGCAGTGAAATGGCCCTGTTCTGCATTTTCACAAATCAGAAAAAGGTTTCACAAATCACAAACAAGGTTTTAATTAATCTAAAACCTCTTTGGAATAATTCCATCCAGATTTGAGCAGTCTAAGTAATGTAGTTTCCATACAGGACCCTTTTTGGGCGATCAAAATGCAAAAAATGAAGTGAAATGGCCCTATGCTGAATTGGATGCCAACTTCAGCGTCGTTTTATAAACAGCATGTAACTCACCGGCTGGTTGTAGGCTCGCGCATGTGAAAGCCCAAAAGAGTCGAGGGACGATAATCCCATATACAAAACAATTATCTTCTCTAGAAAAACTGCGTTCAAGTATTTAAAACATTACAACAATACATACCCAGTAATATTGAGAGTTACATGCTGTTTATAAAGTTGTTTTGTAACGTCCCCATCCCAGTAATGTGAGAACCATGCATATGGTTTTGATGGTAAGGCTTGTGACTTTATTGTCGGATGGTTTATAAAGTGGTGTGACGTTTCTGCTGTGTGCAAGTTGTTGTTTTACGTGGAAGGGTTAGCATTTGCCCCTTAGCCACCACGTATTAGCCTCGCATGACACGCTGTGCGAACAGCGCGATCTCCACACAGGGAGCGCAGATTTGCACCTCTCTGTGTCCTACTATCAGTATTTGACAACCTCTAGCAATGGAAACGCGCTTCAAATGCCCCGGAGTTCCCCTTTAAATACAGTAAAAAAAAAAAAAAAAAAAAATGTTAAGAGTCTGGTGGTGTGTGTTTTTTTATTATCTTTTTTGTTATTACAACCAATGTTATGCTAATTAACATTAAAAATATATATGCTAATTTTTTTATGAATATATCTGGAAGTAAGCATCCCACAGGTTCTTCGTTTTATAAGGCTTCTTGCATGTTTGCCTAACTTTACGAGTTACTTTTTTGCAGAGTAGCTGATATAAGAAACTTTGAGATACTGAACTTGATTGCACCAAACAAGCAGGCATGAATCAAAATATGCGACAGTTAAATATAAAGATCAAAGCTCTGTGGCAGCTCTAATGTTATTGCAGGAGAAGCCATGTTGTTAAGTTTAGTAATTCTCTGAATGTAAGTCTTCCACAATAGGCAGTAACTCAACTGCGAGCATAGTATAGTATATAGTGTGCGAGAACCTGACAAAAGAAGAGACAGGCTTTGTCAATTTCTTCCAAGATATGTACAGTCTGAAGCATACATTTTGAATGTAGGGCTGTGGAGCCAGTCAAGTGGTTTGGTGAAGCCTACCAAGACTCAACCTTTCCCCTAGATCTTCAGGCGCTGCATAGCTGACATGTTGTAATCTGGATTTGAAGCTCACTGGGAGGAGCCGAAGGAGCAAAACAGAACAAACAGGTCAATCCCATGAAAAGCTGCTCTGTCTTGGCTGCAAAGACTGTGAAAACAGACATAGTATGGTTAGCCACTGTGGTTCTCTGGCTCTCTGACTCCCTGGCACAAAACAGGTCAGCCAGAAGAAATATAATTTTTGTTGACACTGACATTTCAACCCTTAAATCAGTCGCAAGAAATACTTCACAGCAGGATGCTTCTTTCTATCTATATTCAAATCCATCTGTTCATTCAAAGATGTCTCATTGTAATGCTGGTCCATCATACCAGGTAGCTAAAGTTTCACAGGTCTGTCAGCAACCATTGAACCATTAACTTTAAATATTTAATGTGATTAAACCGGAGATTAGTGAAATTTCTGTTCAATCCGGTGATCCATCCATAAATTTAAAAAGGTCAGAACTTCATACCAACCTAACCAAATGAAGCAATAAGCAGGGCTGGTGGATGCACAGCAATCATGTCCTCTATTTGTTTATGCATGCAGAGGTTACAGAAGAGAAAACTGACAATAATGTCTTTAAAAACCTGTTCTAGTCTTCCAAGTAAAGATCACAGATCAGATTTATTGTCATGCATACACACAAAATTTGTCCTCTGCTTTTAACCCATCCAGGTTGGCACCTGTTGACACACTCACACTCACACTCACGCTCACGCTCACACTCACACTCAGGGTCACACACTCAGACAGATGCCATACACTGGAGTGGTGGACAGCCATTCACAGCACCTGGGGAGCATGGGGGTATGGTGCCTTCTCAAGGGCACCTTGGCCATGACAAGGAGATGGAGTGACACCCCTCCAGCTGTCAGTTTCACCAATCTTTTTGAGTGGCGAGAGTGGGAATTGAACTGCCAACCTTCCGGTTATTGGATGGTTTGGACGACTGAATCTAACCACTGAGCCACAGCCGCCTGCCTGTAAAGGCTAAACAAAGTGCCCGCTTTAACGTTTTAAACAAATTCGCACAGAAAAAGGCACATAACGATGGTAAAAAGTGACATAAAATTACATTCTATGTATACCTGTAGATGTTGTTGCCTATGTGAACATGCTCATTGTGTAATACATATGAAACTGTGGTCATTTATGGTATTATTGATCAGGAGAGCGAGCTCTGTCCTGGACTGTCCCCTGGACTCCATAGAGGATGTGGGTGAGAGGAGGATGTTAGCTAAGCTGACATCCATCATGGACAACTCCTCTCACCCCCTCCCTGACACTGTGGGGGTCCCTGTACAGCTCCTTCAGCAGCAGACTTTTACATCCACGGTGCAAGAAGGAGAGGTTCCGCAGGTCTTTCATCCCGGCAGCTGTCAGACTTTTCAACACATGCACCCACTGATCATGTTGTTGCCTTTCCCATGACAATCCACCACTCACATAGAGATTTTTCTTTATCCGTATTTATTTATATTTTGTCATTTCAACTTCATAATGTGAAATATTATTTATACTTGGTCACTTTACTTTTTGGTCACTTTCCTTTTTAGTACTTGCTTTGGCTAGGGTGTGCACTTGTTTGTTGCTTGTTTGTTGTTCATGTCTGTTGTTGCATTTCTTGCTGTGTTGCTGCTGTGGCAAGTGAATTTCCCCGTTGTGGGATGAATAAAGTATAATCTAATCAATCTAATCTAAAATGAGGCTGTGGCCCATCTCAGTTTGATGGAGATTAATACATGTATGACAGCATCAGACATCAACGATTAAACCACTGAGATGATGAGATCAATTACCTCTATTTGAATGTCAAACGTTGGAGCCATGGTACATTGATGAGGACCTTTGTCAGGTACAGGTACCGACAATGAAGGGTCAAAAGTAATGAAAAAGTAAAGTTTTGGAAACACTGACAATCTTTTCGAAAATCATCCAACACATCAAGCTAATATTTGTTCTCTTATTTCATAACTGTGCAAATTCAAGGCCAAAGGTGCCTCAATCCTGCAGAAACTGTAAATTGGGGTACAGATTGAAAGATAAAAATAACATCACGTGAGAAACCCAGGTGGTTATTTCTTTTTTTTTTGTACAAAGTAAAAAAGACAAAAACAAAATTTGCACTTACACATAGGAATATGACCTCTGTAGCTTTTTTAAAGATAAAATTATACAAAGAGCTCATTTTCCACATGGTGTCATTTGTGCACATCCAGTGGTTTCAGACACTGAGCTTTGATTTTTCATTTGACCTCACATGATTCCCATACAAGTTCCACAAATAAGTCCTTTGTTGGAAGCCTTCAATGCAGCTCATAAACTGACCTCCAAGAGCGGCAGAAGAGAAAGACGACTCATTTAAGATGTTTTCACATCAAGCAGACGTCATTATTTAGTCTTCTGTTTGAGGAGCCACATAGTCCAAGGAGGAAGGGTGAGTGGAGTAGCTGCTGGAACTTAAGTGTTTTCAGCCATGGGCCTTTACATGAGATTGAGACCAACATACATCCCGTCAGTAACGGGTCAACACTTTCCTGAAATACTTTTGTCCCCTCCTCATTGGGCTTAGACAATAACATTACTTGGTACTTAACAATCATGGTTAGGTCTAAAATGCATTTTTTTTGCAACACAATTGCCATCATCATGGATGCCATTTTACTGGTTGCCATGGATACATGTAAACAAAACACATTTTCATGAAAAGTCACTTTCTGGGTTGGTTTTTAAAAAATAACATAAATAACTGTTAGGATTAGAAATATAAGATACTTCGGAGAGGTGAGAAAACAATCACGGTTAGAGCTTTTAACAATGCAATCGTACTGCAGTGGACGACATTTTTACCCTTAACGTGCGTATGCTCTCACGACCACCAAAGGTAGCATATTCTTTAAATATAGTGCGTCTGCTGTGTCAGCCTGTATGAACAAATGCCACATGAGCACGTTTTGAGGAGGAGAACAGTCTGTAGAGACCACGTGGAAACATTTTTTACAGTGTCCAAATAACATCGTCCACGCACACATGAGAATGCAGATTTGATTTGTGGAAGTTTGAACAGTGTGAATGCATCCTTTTGACAATCTCACCCGTGTGTGTTCAAGATTTCCAATTACATTTAGCGGCGCAGCATTATTGGAAACTAGAGTCAGAAATTTTAAAGAATTGGCATTAAAAAGAATGGTGCTCGCTGTCTTTAACGCCTGATTGATTGAAAGAAAAGGTGGGTGGACAAACCTCAAGGTACAACCTGAGACACCTGCTGCTCTTTAAGAGAAGTTGTGTTATAACTAAAATTTGGATTTGCATGACTTAACATGACTTTCACATTGTCTTATCACTGTCAAGTCACTAATTTGATGTTCAGTCTTATTGTGTGATGAAAACAACCAGCATACTTTTACATGCTTGTTCTCAGTGTAGTAAGATGTAGTACACATAAACAGCTCAGATTGATTATGTTTACATGATTATAGCAAAACTTGGTATGAGTCAACACTCTGTTTCAACATTCACTTACTCACTGTCCTGCTACGATTATGTTGAGAACACTGGAAATGGTTCTGAAGGTGAGGGTAAAAACGATTATCCTTTTCTCCAGACCGTATATGAAGATCCAGTGTTCAGACTAGCACACAGATCCTTAATGATCTCTGACACACTCTGATTTATCACTGTGTGTCCAGATGTTACAGAGCTTTTAGGACCAAGCACATCAAGCTTTCACTCAGTCCTACATCCATGAAATCCATTTTTAATTCCACTCTTTAATGAGTGGATGGATTTCACAATGTTAAGAAACCTTTCATATTGTTTGGTATATTCTGAACTCTGCTTCTTAGGTTTTATTGCCAGGTATAGTTTTCTTTATTTGAGTGTTTTAGCTTTTCAAGTATTTATAAGATGGATGCAATATTTATCTTCCTATTATATCTTGCTATATTTGATTTGATTTAATCAAGTGCTTGATTACTTTTTTATCACGTCTGCAAAATATTGGACCAACAACTTAAGCAAATGAAACGATACAGTACCCCTGTAGATGTCTTTGTCATGCCTTTTGATCATTTCAAAGTAGGCTGGCTCAGTACGTTAATTTCTATGGAACCCAAGAGTGGCCTTGCCTGCAATTATCCTTTTGATGCTGTTATATTCAGATCACGAGTTGAGTATTCTGTTATCTCAATATAACAAAGTCCACTTTCATGTGATAACAAGTCAAGTTAGTTTGTCTTGTTTTCTCAAGAAATTTAGAAACACATTGTCAACACCTAATTTCTCGTTCATGATCACAATAGTTCAGGAGGATAAGCATGGCATCTGTGGGCACATATTAGAGTTTACCAACTTTTCTTCAGCTAGTAGCTGCCCTTCAGGCAATCTCACTGTTTGCGATAAAGGGGAAGATTGACTTCTATAGGATATACTGACTCCTACGGTCAACTTAGAATAATCAGTTAACCACACATGCATGTTTTTAGACTGTGGGAGAAAGCCAGAGTACCTGGAGAGGACCACACATGCATGGGGAGAACATGCCAACTCCATCCAGAAAGGCTCCAGGTGGTATTCAGAGCAGGAACCCTGCTCTGGGGGGGACAGCACTAACCACCACGCAGACCTACATATGAAAAGAGCAGCAATGAACATGTACACAAAACAAACAGCATCCCACATGCTGTACAATCCACACAGATTAATCTGTACACACATAACTTAATTAAATCCACGGTGAACGCTGAATATTCAAACATTTTTTGTTTTTATAGCTTTTACCGTATTTCGGTTTAAGGTTTACTTGTAAAGTGTACATGTACTGTATATATATATATTTTCTATTTTACTCTAATGGTGAGGAATGCACAAAATAACAATATGATAAAACTTTTAGAAGTTAATAAGCACTTCACTGAATCAGCTGGTTTTCTTGCAGGACTCGTTGTGTGTTCCTCACAAAGATCAGGCTGATCTTTCACAGTCTGAAGTGAACAAGCCACATTACATATTAGATAATAATCAAAACTAAAGTTTGGGATGGGCACGGGAACTTATTCAGTAACTATTCATGTCTTTGATTAATGTCATTCACGTGACTTAACTTGTACCTGATGTGCTTATTTCGGGCTCTCAATAAGTCAATCTTAACATAGATGTAGGCCTGATAGATCAGCACACATTTTTATTATTTTTCTTTTTTTTAATCTCTAAGCATTTTAAACCAGCCTTTCAAAAACAAGGTAGATGTGTCTTTATATATATACATATATATAATTGTCGTCTTGCTTCTTTTCAGAAATGACTGCAGCTGTTTCACTGGGGTTCATAAACTACATGCTGACGAGCATGGCTGCTTTCTTGGAGCGTATTTCTATGGCCGAGCCCCTCCTCTGATCGGTCTGGTCGCTGGAGGTTGATGTCACTGGCAGAGAGTCTTCAGGACAGGACACAACTAGGTAGAGCTGGTCAGAAAGACACTTCGCAGGAAGAGTAGGCGATGTTCCAGCGAGGATCTTGTTTATGGACATTGTGGGAAGGCTGCTGATACAGTCCAGTGGGCTTGGAGGTGTTTTCAAGCTGAAAGGTTGAGGTAGCCACATAGCCGCAGTATTTTTAGATTACTTCTTAGAGGGATAGAAAAATGTCGTCTCCAAGTCCGGGCAAGAGGCGAATGGATACCGACGTCGTGAAACTGTATCCTTTCCAGCACATAAACAAGCCGAAACAATCAGATGAAGTCGCCACGTCTTTTGATGGCATAATTTACTTCCAGTGTCTGCTGTGTATTATGTGTAACTGTGTAATACTGGATACTTTGATGCAAATAGCCAGTCTAACGTCTTAACGTTAGTCTGTGGGCTGGGGGACGTTAGCCAGTTAGCACAACGGCGAACAAGCTATAAATGTATCGTTATTCGTCTGAAATAACTTAGCATTAGCTTGCTAGTATGTTAGCAGTGGTCGATCTATTTGTATCAACAGCGAATTAGCAACGGAAGCGGTCGAAATGCAACGCTGGCTGTTAACTCTGTTAGCTTTGTACATTGTTAGCCTTAGCCTGAAAACGAAGTCAACCTGTTAGCCAACAATATCAGATTCCACCGGACTGACAACACATTGTGAAGTATAAGTGGATGTTCTTTTACATTTTGGACGCACTTTTTCGGAAAGACACGCGTATTAATCAGTAATTTGGCAACGTTAAAGCTAAGGGAGCTAGCTTTGTAGCATGCTATCATCAAGAGAGAACAATTAAGGTCGATGACGAGACGATCTTTGACAGAAACGACAGGTAAATTTAGTGCTTTCTTTGACCTTTAGGAACAGATCATCTATAACTAGACCATTTCTCTCTTTTATGAAGAAAAAAAAACCTTAACGTAAACATCCTGGCAAATTGAAAACAAACAATCCTGGAAATGTGATGATTAAGTCACGGTTCTCGTGTGTACATCGAATAATGTAAATTAGAAAATCGTAATGCAAAAATACTAGTTTTTTCCTCGGTTTAAAGACGCAGCGAATGAGCATCACATTGTCCTTTTCATAATTACTTTTTTTTTAACACAAATATTCTCCCATTATGTTATAATCTGTTGACAGCTGAGCAGAGCGCGGCTCTTTCATACACTATTTGAAGTTATTAACAGTTAATGCTGCTAACGACTGAAGTTTTTGCATGAAAGGTTTTCTGACAGCGTGAGCTGAATTGTTTTGTTTTTGTCCTGCAGCTACATGCTGCTTTCTGATTGGTCAGCTTGTTACCATCCGGAACATGGTAGAGGGCGGGCCTTCACACACAGCTGATCGAGGAACAACAAGCGTGCTGTAGGGGCACATGCAGGGATGGGGGCTGGGAGCATCCGTCCATGGCAGGGACAGGACTGCGTGCTGACGCTGAGTGGGTGAACAGCTTGTTTTCACCCCGGCAGACTAGTGTGAAACTATTGTTGCCTAAACACTTTACTAAAAATCTATTGGTTACTGATTTTTAAGTACTGATTCAAAAGAAAAGATGTAAAACAACACCAGAGAAGTTTGTGAACCGTAAAACTATGTCCTTCGGCCTCATTTTGAAGTGCGCTGACTTTTGTTATGCACATTTCCAGGCCTGAAACTATCCCAGGGCCTCTGGGGGTGGGGCCTAGATCCCACATTTCACAGCTTTGGTTTGGTTTCCAGCCCAGCTCTACACTTTTATAGGCTTTTGATGGTGGCTTTGTGGTCTCGCATAACAAAAAGTTAATGTGCAGGAGATATGTTTTATGACAGCTGTGTTACATCCTACGATTGTAGTGAGAGCCAACGAGCAAATAAATGTAACTTTAAGTTGTTTGAGTTAGATTTTTTTTCACACAGAAATCTTTTTTGATTTTGAATTCAAACCTTTGATATTTTTTGGGTCTGCTGACATGTTTGTGGTGATTATTCCTTTATAAACTCGTATTATATTCCCATTTATTCCCTGAAATTCAGAAAGTAGATGTCCAAGTTGCAGCCAGATATTAAAATAGATTTCAAATGGCCAAGGCAAGTCTGTACTGGTCTATAGTCTAGCGCTCTTGAGTGTATAAAGGTGGGGGAAACATTAGGGTTAGTCATGTGGGCGTGTTCAGTACCATTGTTACCATTGTTGCATATATGAATCAACAAAAACAGGGAAATATTTCTACATGTAAAGAACTCCACATGAAAGACCGACACCCAAAAGTGCAGTATGGGTTAACTGGTTCAATTTAATCATAGAACAATTTGGAGAAATGTTCACCTTATTAAAAGGAAACAAGGGAAAGTTACTACTTATTTTCTGACAGCAGAGTAAAATCTGGATTAGAGATTTTAAGATTACGAGGTACGAGTCACTGAGAGAAATCCTTTTAGCATCCATTCATTGGTTGTTGTAGGTCTTGTTTCACCAGTTCTCAACCAAAGCTCGAGGATGCCATTCATATTTTCTTTGTTAAGGTTTTTGCTTTAAATCAAATATCCGAGATTAAACATTGTCACGTCACAGTTGATTACCTGCTCGCAGATATTTTAGCTTGCACAGCCACTGTCCAGTACTTGTAATCTTTGACCCTCTTCTCCGGTCTAAATGATTAAAAAGGACAAAGATGTTTGGAGTCGGTTCAGTATTGGGGGGGTGAACACTGAGGCTTATGGTCATCTTTAATGAGATGGGGGCTGAAGTGTACAAATGGAGATGTAAATAAATCGGCAACAAACTCAAATATTTCAACTTGGCAACAGTGCTGATAGATAAGAGTGTATTGTGATTTTTTTTTTTTTTTGTCTCTCCCGTGTGTTTACATTAGTCACAGCTTTTCTAGTGTTTCTATGGATAACCCTTGGAGGAAGAGCTCAAGTGAACATGTATAACAGGTTTTATTTCTAGGGCCCTATGCCTGACATCATATTTAGAGGAACCTTTTCTTCTTGATCAGTGGTTTGTAACCATCTTCTATTGAATGACTGATTTTTTTTTTGTTTGTTTGTTTTAGACCTTCTCTGGTGGATGTTTTCTGGCCTCCTGGCAGTTATGTAATAAAGCTTCCCTGTGTCATTTGTGTTTTAACAGATTTGATCTTCATCTGAATTTTACCTCGTTGAAATTGTTGGAAATTGATTTGTGACGGGATGATGAAATAGGGTGCAACACTCACTTTTGTGGGCTTTTTTTTTTTCCTTCTTTTTTTTTTACCTTCTCCATCTGTTAAATGTCAAACTCACACGGGGATTAAATTCTCCACCTCTCTGCTCTGCTGTCGACAGCTGATTCAAAGTCTTGTGTCTCTCGCTGTCACCACATCCTGTGACTTTTTCACGCCCCAGAGCCCTTTCCTGATGTCTTCATGTTAAACGGGTCACGGTTGTGTCTCTTTTACGCTCTGATATACCGTGCGGTAGAAGACTTGGTTTTTCAGTCTGTCCAGTCACGCTGTGCGGACGTCTTGTGGTTGAGGAGACTTGTTTGTGTGTTTTTTGAGTTTTCTGACAGAGGCCACCTCGTCATTGATCTCATTGCCATGACTGATGTCATTGATCCCACGTTTGACCTCTGTCCCAGAAGTTTACTGAGAGAAAAAGAGGCTGTTTGTTCAAAGTAGATCTGGTTCAGGTATTCACCCTTTTCATTGTTTATTGGCTGTCGTTCGAGCACACCTTTTCCTTAATCAGGCATCAGCATCGAGAGCAAGCACGAGGTCACCATCCTAAGTGGACTCAACGAGTTTGTGGTCAAGTTCCACGGACCACCTGGAAGTAAGAGCTTTTAAGATTTGACATCATCTCCAGTGTTTTTTTTTGTTTGTTTTTTTAATTTAGTTTTCAACGCTGTGTCAATGATGGATTTTTAATTTAAGATCCATTGAACATACTGGACGGTGTTCCCTTAATGTGTGTTTGTCTAAAAGTGTGCTTGGTTTGAGTTTTATGTGAACACTTATCCAAATGAATCCTTGATAATAACATGTTTGTCGTTTTAGCACCGTATGAAGGAGGCGTGTGGAAGGTTCGGGTGGACCTACCAGATAAATACCCCTTCAAATCACCATCAATAGGTATGAATAATTGGACATTTTTCAACATCAAACAGCACGTTTGTGTGAATGTTGTTCTGTCGAATATAAGTTTTTGGAGCTATTTCATTGTCTTTTCCTTTTTTCAGGGTTCATGAATAAAATCTTTCATCCCAACATTGATGAAGCGTAAGTAGGACAGCTTTAGACACCAGACTAACATGTTAAAAATCATCCATGTCAGCTGAAGTTTTGTCTTGTTTTTACTTAAAACTGGAGCTTTTTTATTACACCCTTGTCATTCCCTGTATTGTCTCTCTCTTTTTTCGTCTTTCAGGTCAGGAACTGTCTGTTTAGATGTCATCAACCAGACATGGACAGCTCTGTACGGTAGGTCGCGATCACAGCTGCAATCGGCCGCTCTTATAGACTCTCACCGGTCAGCTGCTTGAATTGATTGACAGTAATAGCCAATGAAACACGGACAAAGCGAGCGGCTTACAACTGCGCCTCTACATTGCAGCTTCACGCAGAGCTTCTTGGTTTAATCAGCTTACACTGTGGTGATAAATGCTGCTTGTATTGAGGTCATGCACGAAACGCTGATAGATGAGGAAAACTCCTGGAACTGAGAGGGTCATTTAAACAGTATGTGGCGAACAGATGAGACGGATTGTCTCATTTTGCTTTATCAAAGTGTTTGAGTAATTGCAGATATCCACAAAACATCTGTCAGTAGTGTCCAGATGTGGGTTCACATGAGCAATAATCTATACCAGGTTAAGTGTCTTATCTTGGACAAAGAAGAACAGCAACTTAGACAACTTTTTTTTTTTTTGGACATGTGCTACATTTGTGAGGACAACCTGATGAATATTTGTGTATTTCAGTTGTGTTGCTTGACACTGAAGTCATGAAACCTCCACACAAATCATGTTAAACTGTCATACATGACTGAATGAAAATTTGAACAAATTGGAAAATACAGACAGTAACCCGGCCTTGTGATTGTAAGCTCATAAATGTTTCAGTTTGTTTCAAACTAGAGCGTTAACGTTGGAGCATTTCACTGTTTAATTTAGTCGACTTTGATCCCAAAGAAAAAATACTGATGGTTTAACATTGTGTCTGGATGTTGTTTTGGTCTGTGAGACCAGAAGAGGGAACATTGTGGAAATGCATTCAATCTAAAACAGTCGTTCTGTCTTCTGGGTGCATTTTCGTGTTAAAACTCCCCTGGGAGCTTCTCAATTATGACAAAATTACAGTTTACAGCCTGGTGGTTTTCACAAAATATACCAAAAGCTTTTATACAAACAAATTAAAATGATCAGTGATATGCCTTTTGGTTTTTACATAACCCCACTTTCACACGTTCAGGACGCTCAACTATGTAAATAACAACAGAATACAACTATTTGGAGGCTATTTAAACACTATATTGACCTGAAAATGGTACAAATACAACATATCAAATGTCCAGGGCCTCCTTTGCTGTATTCAATGTTTTCATAATGTCCCAAATGTTTTAACTGGCTGACAGATCTGGCCTGCAGGCGGGTCAGTTTAGCGCCCGGTCGCTCCCACTTCCATGCCAATCGTTTTGTTGAAATAAGAAAGGCCTTCCCTGACAGAGGTGTTGTCTGGATGGCAGCAGGTGTAGCTCTGAATACATTAATCCTGGCTCCACTGATGTGCCTGTTAACCATGAACGTTCCCTCTATACGTTCCCTCTATCCCTCTCCTTTTTAGCTGAGGATACGATGCACACGATTTCCAACAAGAATTACACATTTCTGTGGTAGAATTTCTGACTTTATCTTTGTGGTTGCAGCGATGAACTGTGTTCACTGACTAAGGGTTTCAAAAGAGTTCCAGAGTTCACCACAGATCTGTTTGTTTTACATGCAGCAATGCCAGACGGCCCGAAAATAACAGCCATTCAGTATCGATTTGTGCCTCAGAAACTGAGTTGCACCAAGTAAGTTATTTATTTTGAGGCTTCATATCCAGGTCAAATCTCACGCACGCAAGTAGATGATATGAAGAAAAAACGGTGTGCTCACCTGATCAGGTCAGCATCATAAGAAGCCGGTGCAGATCATTGATATACACACGGTGCTTCCATAAAGAAAACACCAGCAGCTTGTTCAGTGTCATTACAGAACAATTACAGCTCGTTATGATATGCTTACTACAAGGCTTTATCTATTTATTTATTAGTTTGCTGGACCACTTGTAGCTGGTAACAAATGCTTCATGGTCGGGTGTTGGCGGATCCTTCCCCACATAGCGAAAAAACAGAAATGTTTAGATTTAGTGCCTCAAGATAATTCGTCAACTTGGTGTGCTGTTATCATTTCACTCTTATTCTAATTTATATTAGATCCAGCTGTTATAGTTGTGTACGTTGACGTGAACATAACATTTCATCCCAAGAGAGACCTCTGGTGGGCGATGTTGCAGCTGCAGATGTTCAGAGTCTTCTGCCTCTTTGTTTTTCTGTTCTGACTACTCTTTGTCTCCTCGTCCGCCAGACCTCACCAACATCTTTGAGTCGTTCCTCCCTCAGCTGCTCGCCTACCCCAACCCTATCGATCCTCTTAATGGGGATGCGGCGGCCATGTACCTGCACCGGCCCGAGGACTACAAACACAAGATCAAAGGTAGCACGTCAGCGTCTTGCACTGAAATGCGTCTGTGATCATTCAAGCAGGCCTTTTCATGAAGCCGTGTTTGTCTCTGAATAGATTCATTGTCTCTCTGTTTACCACAAGAAGAGTTTTGACTTTCATCATCTTTTAGCAGGCGGATTTGTAGCACACAGACGTCATCACCATCACATCACTGTAGTTGTAGAACAGTCCTTTACCAATGACGGACACACCTGAGATTGTCTGATGGGCGTGTGGACACCTGGACTCAGTAATCCATCTTTTCTTCCTCCTTGTGTGTCTCTTCCAGAGTACATCCAGAAGTACGCCACAGAGGAGGCTCTAAAGGAGCAGGAGGAGGGCGGGGGCGACTCCTCCTCCGAGAGCTCCATGTCAGACTTTTCGGAGGACGAGGCTCAGGACATGGAGTTGTAGTGAAGGCGAAGCTGCTTTCACCTCACAACAGACTGTCATTTCCTAAGAGCAAAAACTCAGTACTATATTCATATTTAAACGAGACAGTTTTTTACAGCAACACAAGGATTTTTATTGCTACATGGGGATTCGCAGTATGAAAAATAAACCCATATTTAGGGATTCATCATCACATGCCCTCTCCACCTCACCTTCTTCCCAAGAGCCTGTCTAGATCAGAGAGGAGTGCTTTGTTATTTTCGGCGCTCTTTCGTGGCTTCAGTCGAGGTTTTCACGCTGCTTGGCAGAGGCTGGACTGAACCAGGAGGCGGGACTCGACACAGGAGGACAGTCATCAACACATTTTACCACAGACTCCGGTGTTTCCTTTAATCAGTGTTTTTACTGCATCATCATCAGGCGTCTTTCCCCTCGCTGTTAGGGATGACAATCCCCGATTTCTGAGCAGCGTCACGTTCGAAAGATGGATTGAAACCTGTTTTTCGTTTGTTTTGGGGTTTTTTCGTTTGTTTTTTCCACGCTGCCACCATGACGAGCTGCCATCGCAATCATCTCTTTGAAAGAACTGAAGACCACGGTGTACAGACTGCAGACGGCCTCTTCAACGGGAATGTGCTCGATGCAAACACACGTTGCACATTATCAAATCCCATCAGCCGTGATGAGTCACACAAATGCCACAGCGTGTGTGTGTGTGTGTGTGAGCGCGCGTGTGTCTGTGTGTTTGCATGAATGTAGTCCATTGGTAAAAACCTGTGTTGTGCTAGGCCCTGATGCTCAGCAGAAATCAGGAGAGAGGTACATAATCCTTGTCCCTCTGCTCTTCGGCGCCCACCACCACCTCCTCCTCTCCGTTTTAGGAAAGTTTTGCCATTCTCTGAGTATCTTTGTGTATTGTGGCATAACACAGAAGTAAAGTTTGTGTAGGCCTTTGTGGAGCTGTGTTGCTGTTGGCATGAAGAGGACATCTCTGTGTGTCAGGCTGGTTTGGTGGGGATTGTTGTTGAACTTCTTAACTTTGCCTATTGCTTGTGTTGAACTATAATAGGTGTCTGACTTGTGTAGGGATAGATAGTTTTTTTGCGGGTGGTAAATCCTATCATAATGTATGGTTTAATACTTATATAATACACAAGTTTGAAAAAAAGATGAGGAGAGTTACTCATCTTTGTCTGTAGGACAAAGTGACTCTTTCATCAAATCCTCCAAAGACATATTGCACCCCTCTGCACCTCCTTAAGTGAACGTGTCCATCAGGAACGACTACCTTCGTCCGAACGAAGCGCTCTTTGTTTTCAGCCATTCAGCAGGGTCGCGTTTACTTTTTCATCCTTTTGATCGTTTGTTTTCCAAAATGGTGGGACCAAAATGGGACCGATCTGTTGGTGTCATGTGTCCCAGTTAGAGAGAACTTTTCTCAGTCTCTCCTTGATTCGTGGGCAGAGTTTACGTTAAAGTTACATTGAGGTTACATTAAGGTTAAGGAGGTAAATCAATAATGTTTCCCAAAAGGGTCAAAGTCCGAGGAGGCTGTTGCAGCGAGGGTTCAGGCGCAGGTTTCTTGTTCTTTAGAGGACGCTTGAAAAGCTTTTTGTCCTGGTTTAGGCCTGGCAAAGTTTACGTGTCTGTAGGCGACCTAGCGGTGGACGTGCGGGCAGACCTGTGACAGTTTACTGTTAAATCTCACGAGGGGACACTGGTCTGCGTTTTAGTGCAGGCAGGAAGCCTGAAACATGTTTGCAACGTGGACTCGTTGCAGATCATTGTGTGTTTATTTCTGTAAGAAAAAAAACAACTAGAACCTTTTCACCATCAAAAGGGCCATTTCTTCTCGTTTAAAGAGGAACCCAAAATCAAAAACTGAATTAATCATCTCTTGATCGAAAGCATCGGGCTGTATTTCACGGTGATCTGCAAGAACGCCTTCACTCTCATGCAGACTTTGTGACTGAATGATAAAACCAGCATGTAATTTTTTTTTTTTTTTTTGGCATGTTATGAAAACGCGTTAACAGCCTCAACAAAATGGCCCTAATTAGCCTTTGTACCAAATACACTATGCTGGTGTCAGTCTTAGGACAACATGATGTCACAGTGAGTTTTCACATGCTTAAAAAACAAACAAAAAACTTCTTGTTTGTCACCATCTGGATTCATCTTTATGTATTTTTATTAACGCAACACATATATTTGATGCCTGTTATTTGTTTGAATGTTTTTATTTTTATGTTTTAAGCCCTTTGTGCAGGATACAGATCAAGATGACCCTGATTTTTTTTTTTTTTTTTAAAGGCAAAAAAATCAATAAATGTGCTTCCCTTGTAACTTGAAGAAAGAAATAAACAACAACAAAAAAAAAAAACTTTTGTGATTATTCTGTTTTTGGTTTTGACACCGCGGTAAGAAGCAGGTTTTCACATTTAAGCTCAAGAAAATGATGAGTTTAATGTTAAACGGACCTTTGACTCTTTATAACAACTTTGAAAACGTTTGCTTCAGTCTCAGAGAAATCTGTTGGGCGAGATGATCACTTCTGTCCACCAGATGGCAGTAACTGGAGGTCTGTCTTCATAGGACCGTTATACATGCACCTTGAAGGTTAATTGTATTACTATTAGGTTTAAAAAAAACAAAACAAAAAAAAAAAAAACTATTTTAATGAAACCCCTAAAATGTTTCTCATCTCCAGAGAATAATATAGAATACGATAGAAAAGCCGTGGCCCACCTTGAGAGTAAGGGTTCAATAAAGCCGGGAAATCTTAAGGGATACTAATCAAATGAATGATGGCTGGATTTATAAACTGCTTCATTTTCATAGATCTGATAATCACTAACGCAGCTGACAGTGGGGTCAGACGAGTTTTATCTGACAATAAGACGGAGCCATTGTTATTAGTTAGCCCATCTCGTATGAAAATCTGTCTCGCAAAAAAAATAAAATAAAAAATAGAACTAACAAAAAAACGTTAGCAAATGAGGGAGCGCATTATAGGACAAAACGTGTTTCAGTCTGAATGAAAGTGTTCATTCATTGCTCGAATGGTCTGAACTCAGTTTCAAACAACACTGGAAGATCTTTTCCTTTTTATCAAGGCCAGTCTAGGCTCACAGGTAATGATTTGATAAGAACATTACAGGATTAATGTATGCTGCCATGACGCTCTGACAGACTCAGACCAAGACTATAATGATCTAATAAAATATTCATCGCTGTGTGGCCACGCTGGCTCTCACTGCGCATATTCTGGTGTCCAGTTGCAGCATCGGTTTAATTTGTCTGGATGGCTTCTCTCAGTAAAGCTTATTTGGTTTTTAGCCATTGTAATAATTTGCTTCAATCATTCTCTATAGATTAGAGATGTAGGCCTACTTTAAAACAACAGTTAATGAACCTTTTTTTTTCAACCTCAGTTCTATTAGTTTAAGATCTGCTTACAGATCAAATCTGAATAAGAGGAGGTTGATTTACGATAATTGTTTTAACTCTGATCATCACTGTCATTTGGAGGTTATGAGATGTTTAGTGTGTGATGATCGAACATTATATTATGAGAAAAGATCAAATAAGTGAAGTTATTCCAGAGTAACTCTAGCAGCAGCAGGAGAAGCGGATGGGGATGAGACTCTGCTGGCCGGCTGCGCCTCCTTCATAATGTATGGGGAGGACAAAGGGAACACGGGTGGATTTCAGCCTTGACTCTGAAAGAGTCGTAACCCTAACCTGTCCTATCCAACTCCAATGGATTCACATCAGCTGAAAGGATGATGCGTCTTTTTCCACCTGCAATCTGTCTAATAATCATCGACAGCAGGTAAATGAGCTCTGCAGAGACCTTTGGATGTTGGTATAAAAGGAGGAGCACAGGAGGCCTGCGCTCGGAGAAACTTTTAGACCTGCACAGGGATGAGAGAGTGGAGCTTCAGGGCTGCTGCAGCAGGGTGCCGCACCCGGTGGATGGTGCTGGTAAGTCTTAAATGTAACCAGAAGCGTGAAGAATTTAAATGGAAATTGCTCGGGAAAATAAAGCTTTCACTGAGAATTTCTTTGTTTCTCCAAGCTAAATTAAGTAACTTTTGTCAGTTTATGTATGTGAGTTAAACATTTGTTTTTGTATATTCATAACGCCGAATTTGTTTGGAGTCTATCAAACTAATTCGGACAGCATTAAATGACCAATCCGGTGATCCTCGTCATCTCTACTGCGTTCTGTGCGCAAAAGGCGCACCGGAAATGTGGAGCAGGCCTGCGTATGGAGGCAGCAGAAGGAGAGGAAGGAGGGCGGCGTGGATTACTATACTGCCAGTGGGTTAAGATGCTTACCAACTAATTACCTGTCCACTAGAAAATCCCCTGCTAAACAGACCAAACAAGCAGGGAGCCGCGAGGGAAAGATAACTGGAGGTATGGAGAGGAAACCGCTTCACTGTGGAATGAAGAAAAACAGGCAGGTTCTTCAGCTTTTATCTGATTTAAAGAGTGCTTGTTTATGAATATATTCTACTGCTGGAGGCTTTTGAATTTTGCTCTGTCAAGGAGCTTAATCTTGTCTGTCTCTATAAAGAGTTGATGTGCGCACGAAGACAATGGATTATCTTTCAAAGGTAGGAAACTCCCACCTATTAAAGATATTTGAAATATCCTGTTTAACGTAAATAAGCACGAAGAGAACGAATAGAAGAAATCAAGAAACAGACAGTTATGTTCTTTAGTTGTGCTGCTTGTCATCACACAAAAAACCTCTTTGAAATGAGTTAAGCATTTAATTTTTTTTTGTTGAATAAATACAAGTCTACAGAAACTACATGATTGTTAAAGTGCTTACACAAGGCACAGTGGATTTAAGCTTTACTGCTGCTGGATCAGAATATACTTTTGTTCTCTTAATCACAGGTTCCAGCCTACCTCAGATATATTTGAAATGTGTGGCCCAGTAATGATCATATACAATTCCATTATCAGTAATAAGAGCAGCCGAGATATTATCAGAGACTAAAAACGTCCAGCATAAACAGAGAACCTTCAGGAGTTTTTGATTGATGCTCTCCAAGTCACACACGCACAAGCTTTTTACTCTATTGATCCTTCCCGGAAACGGAAAGATGAGCCCTGCTTTGGGATCCATTTGGAGCATCTCAAAAATCACTTAGCGCATCATTCCCTACAGCCAGAATCAATCTGAGCTGCAAACCCGCTCCTTCACGGCATTCAGGGTAGCTTTTAGAATATTCTAAATTCCCAACAACAGCTCAGTAGTGACGTTTGGAGTTGTGTCAAGAAGCCAATTCCGGTGAAGATTTACTTTAAAAAAATGGGTGAACTGGGATAAGAAGCAGAGCTCCAGGCCTTTCCAGCCCCTCAGCAGATGGCAAAGGTGAATTTACTCCCCATCCTGTGAGGTATAGGGAAGGACACCATCATTTCCACTCAGGATAAACCTGCAAAGACCTCTGGCATTAAAACAAGAGTCCCCAAATTTAAAAGAGGTCAACAGAGGTTTGCTGTCTTCTCTAGCTCAGTTAGAATTGACATGCTGGGAAAACAATGTTCAGGTTTTGCTCTGTTGCTGTAATGTTGGACTGCACTTACATCTCCTCCTGTTCTGTGTATGGCACTGGTAGAATTCACTGTCACAGCACACTATCAGTGAATTACCAAAGGGCCATAAACAGAGTAGAGACAGAACCACACTGTCTGTGTGATCTGAGGCGTAAAATCAGCTGACGGATCCACTTTCAACTGTTTCTAAAACACATCTGATCCTCTTTGCACATTTTGGCACTAGCACATTTTTGCTTTGTTCATCATTGTTTGAGCAATCATGTGTAGTGCCAATATTGGACAAGAGTGATACTCAGCTGTGTGTCAAGGAACCGAGACGTGAGCGTTTGCCCACTGCTGTCAGCTATAGGAAACAAACAGAACAGAGAATTGGATGGGGAGGATGAACTATGGATCCCATTGATTGTGCCACTCCTATCAGATGTCAGCAGTTGCCGTGGAAGCACGTGCTCCATCTCTCTGTGTAACCTGAACTTCACTCGGCCCACTGATCTAGTGACATTGACCGATGCACTCTCCCACAGTGTTTGGCAATGGTAGAACTCACTCTGGTGGGCTGGAAGGATCCGGTGGTTCTAGACTTGCCAACAACTGACTGAGAGCTTTTTCCCATCACCTCTCCACTAGCACAGGACCCGTCATCAGAAGAGGATCACTTTGTGCTCAGAAATGTGCATTTGACATGTCCCAATCCTCCTCCTCCTCCTCCTCCTCCTCCTCCTCCTTTTTCTCCTCCTCCTCCTCCTCCTCCTCCTCCTCCTTTTTCTCCTCCTCCTCCTCCTCCTCCTCCTCCTCCTCCTCTTCCTCAGTAGTGGTCAGGGTGTTACAGAAAGTTGTGATCGGGAGGTTTGGAAAGATGTTGGCACAGATCTGGGGTTTGTGTGAGTGATGGTAGGCAGAGCAGTGAGGGATTAAAATAGACCTTTTCCCCCTGAGCGTTCTGCTGTCTCAAAACACCTAAGCGGTCTGGTTTACTATTTCTTCAAGGAATAAGCAGAGACGAAGCCAAATGCAGAAGTATATCACCAGTCCAGTGGGTCTGCTGCTCAGAAAAAGAGCCATCCTGATGTATGAGCAGATGTATGATGTTTCTGTCTCAGCCACAGTTAGTTGATCATGACTTTGTGTAATCTTAGAGCTCAAACAATAAAGGTATGAGCCAAATGAGACTTTGATTTTTGGACCACAACACATAAATCCATGTACAGGCCATTAAGCACTGAGTTGATCTTCTCAGATCAATATATCAATGGTGCTTATGTGTTAGGTTGAAAGAGGAACAGCCAAAGGCCAATGTTGATGTTAGACGCAGCAGCTAGAAGAGCTCAGCTTAGAGTGCAACCTGATCTTGTTTAGCCAAGAACGGTTGGGATGGAAGAGAAATTATATCAGAGCTGTGCGCAACCTTTAAATCTCACAGACACTTTGGTAAATGGATCTCCTGTTTTTTTTCTTCTTAAGATTCATTAAACCTACAGGGTCATGCTACTATTCAGATCACTGAGGTAGTCCTCACTGCTGTCTGTGGGATTTAAGGTGGGGGTAACTGTGTTTAACACTGACTTTGATCATATTTTATTGTATTATTCCCATTTACCAAGTAAGAATAGATTTGAAAAAAAAGGATTATTTTCCTGACATTATGGAGATGACTTTAAAGAATGAATTATTACTATATAGTCTAATAGTAAAATTAACATTAAAAAAAAATCCAGAGGGGTGTTTTATTTGTCTTCACTGACAAAAGTGGGGCTGTACTTGCAGACTTTGGTCTCTTGACGTTAAAGTGAGCACGTAAACATTTCAGATTTCTGAATGATTCATGGCACAGTTATGATAAATGTCAACAATATGACAAATTTGTCTTTGTATGCTGGATTTCAATATTCCCCTTACTAATTGTGACATTGAGATCACTTGAATAGTATATATGTAGTTAAAGCATTGTGGTGTATGTAATGGATTTAGCAAGTTTTGGTGAACTTCAAGGAGATGTTATCACGACGAGAATCACAGGAAGGACACAGTTTAGAATAAGGTGGAGAAAAAAGGAAGATCATAATATAAAGAGCCTATTATGCTAATTTACAGGTTCATCTTTACATTTTGGGAACTATAGGTCTAGATGCTTAAATCTTCATAAAACTCTGCTAGTGATATGACCTTTTTAAAAATTGAACATAAATCAGGTGCAGATCTCACAAAAATACAGCTCAACTACTAAACATATGACCAGCAGCATCAAAAGCAGTCAAAGCAGTCAGCAGCTGACGTATGTTCATCGTGTTTCAGTGCAGACGTAAGAGTCCATTATGGTCGCCTGCAGATGATGTGAGGTTAAGTGGTGCCAGCAGAGAGAAGGAGGAGGGAGGCTGAGAAGCTGACAGCTGGTACGAGTGATTAGACCCTGTAGTGATGCAGGGAAGGCATCAAAGCTCTTTAGGGAGAATCCCTAACTGGGTGGAGGCAAAGACAGGTACACACACAAACCAAATCCTTATACTTCCTGGTTGCTAAAACTGCCCACAAACTGAGCTTACAGGTTCTGAAGAATATAGGCTGCACAGACCATCTGTCTTCCTCAGATGCATCACCAACCAGTGGATTATCAGAAGCTCTGCACACTCTCTCTCTCTCTCTCTCTCTCTCTCTCTCTCTCTCTCTCTCTCTCTCTCTCTCTCTCTCTCTCTCATACACACATTTATTGTTCTATCTTTGTGGTGATTTACCATTGGCACAATGCATTCCCTAACTCCTTACCCTAACCATACACCCTAGCAGCTGAAAACCTAACCCCAACCCTACCATAAACTAATTCTAAGCTTCACAATAAGCCTGTTAAAAATATTTTTAAACACGTGGCGCCCACCATTTGTTCCCCATAAAATTGGCTGGACCTGGCAAGTATAATGGACTTCTAGATTTTGGATCTTCTGAATATAGAAAAACAAGTACACACATGCACACCCTCTCTGGCCATGAGATACTATTAACACAAGAGAATGAGCGGTGTCATTAGATTAGATTGGGTGTGGAAGTTAATGCATCTCCTCATCAATTTCAAAGCCAAATGATTGTTTAATTGCTGTTGTCTGAGCTGTTCCTTTGTACTGTAAATTATCGTGTCTGTTACATTAAAGGTAAATTACTATAATCTGAACACGATTGTGTCTTTCAGTTCTTTTAGGCAATAAATGTTTTCAGAGAGATGAGGAAAAAACAGTGTTTAAAGCTAAATATGTCCATTTATTGTCACTGTATGAAAAGATAAGAGTTGGCGAAGGAGATGTTCGAGGTAGATTAGTAAAAATTCACTGTCAAAATCAGAAAAGAGAAAGAGGAGGATTCCTTCCACCGTCCAAAGAGATGTTAGAATAACTGGTCAATGTTAGAGTAACTGGTAAATGTTAGAGTAACTGCTAAATGTTAGAATAACTGCTAAATGTTAGAGTAACTGGTAAATGTTAGAATAACTGCTAAATGTTAGAATAACTGCTAAATGATAGAATAACTGCTAAATGTTAGAATAACTGCTAAATGTTAGAGTAACTGGTAGATCAACATTGACCGTTGGAGTGATTATGCATAGCTGTTTGGATGGACCTGTGATGGACTGGCGACCTGTCCAGACAGCACCCTACCTCTCGCCCAATGGAAACCGGGATAGGCTCCAGCCCTTCAGCAAACCTGAATTAGATTAAGTGGGTATAGAAAATGGATGGATGCATGGAAAGAAGAGGAGGAGAAGCTGTTTTCATTGAAGTGAACTCACTTGTTTTTCTCTGCTGCAGCATTAGTGACTCACCTTTAGTCTGCTACGGCTGAGAAACACAATGCACACTGAATAAGAATCTCCAACCGGGCCATGCCCTGGTGAACACACACACACACTCACTGAGTCTCTGGATTACAGTAATCCAGGGGGTATTTTTAGGACTTCATGACCACGGGTAGACAATCGTATTCTTGGAGCAGAGTTAATTATGTATCGTCTAACAGGAAACCAAAATAATGCTTCAGTAATTCAGAACATAGGACTGTGTAAGCAAAGTATCAGAGGGATTATTTGAATAAAACGTAAAAAAGAACTGTGTTGTTATCCTACATATCACATAAAAGTTTGTTAATTTATTCATTTATCTCATGTGGATTTATAAATCCATCTAACTCTCTTATAGGTTGATTTCTTAATTTGATATTTTATTCATTCCTTTCAGTGAATCTGTGACAGGAAGTCACTGAAGACTCAAATGACACAAAAAATGTGTCAAACTATTTTTTTTTAGAAATCAAGGACAGTGACATATTAGTTCAAAGTGGAGGAAGCCATTTATTTAAGAAATATTGACTGACTCTTGAATAAAGATGTAGTTTGTTTATGAAAGATAAATGTTCTTCAAAAAGAACCTCCCTCCCCACAAACAAACCACAAAAAGAGAAAAAGAGAAAAATGGATTTAGTACAATTATGTTGGCATCAGTGGCAGTGACAGTTGCAGAGACAAAGATCCCACTTCAGTCATTTTACTTAAATAATGAAGCTGAAGATGGAGAGAAGGGGTGAAAACCAAACTGACAGATAATCTGATTGTAGGTCCAATGGAGAACAGGAACATTTTGAATCCTTAAGGGATTAATTCTTCCTGCTGTGCCTTGTTTAGTCCAAGCATTCACCAAACAATTTATCTTGTTCTTCTAAAGCTAAATGGGAAGTAACATTTTGTTGTGCAGCGTTCCTGCTCCTCAAAGCCGAGGATTTTTTCAGAAAGTAATAAACAACATCAGTATCATCCACCCATTGTTATGAAATCACTATTTTTCCTCTAATTTACCATTTTGTGTAGGTGGAAGTCATTTTTCCATGTCTTCCACTGGGCTTGTGATAAAAAGGAGACTTCCTGTATTTTAGAAACTTTCCTAGTGCTCCTGATGCATACAAGGTTGTTCACTTTTTCCTCATAATTGTAGAGATATTACTGAATTTATCTGAGGATGTTTTGTAAACCAACAAACAAATAAAAAACAGGGCTCATATAAAACATCCTTGAATAAAAACAACATATTAAGGATCTTCAAATAGTTTAAATGGTTCATTGTTGAATACATCCATAACCAAGCTCTAACAGCATATTTGAACCGTCTCAAGGACACAAAATAAAAATTGATCTTGAAACAAAGACTGTGTCCACATAAAGACTCAGTATTTTTTAATAAATGGCTCTATTCTGCAAATGACTCATTTTCATATTCTGAGAGACACTTATTTAGTCAGATTTCTCTTAATCAATTTGATGTAGGGAACAACCATTGCAGAATAAAACCATGTCATCTTTATTCAAGAAATATCTAAAAAGGTGTTTGTTCTTTACTTTCATTTTTCAGTTGTTTTGCTGGGTGTTTGTTACCTTGATGTATCTGACTTCCTCCATTTTTGTTAAATTGATTTTTACCATGTTATATTGGCATAAAGAAGACATCTTTATAAGCTTTTCTTGGCTTCTTGTCTCTCCTGCACAATGTTTTTAACTTTTTATGCTGTCTTATATTTGTAATTTGGTTGCTAATGATGATAATAATAATTATATCTGAATTCTTTACAAACCATTAAAGTAACATTCCTTAACAAAGCTGTGAATCAATGTTATCATATGTGAAATAATGCTTTTGCAACATGCAATTTAATCCCTGCATCCATGCTTCAAAATCTTGTATCAGCTTGGAATAGAAGCAATTTGACTTGCTCGCTAAACATTAATCAATCTATCATATCAGAGGACATTATTTCTACTTATATTAACCATCTGGACAAATACTTAAACAGTAACTGGTAAAAGTATCATTACAACACTTAAAAATGTTATCACATAATGGGGACTTTTTGTCCTCAAAATGGAGTCGTGTCCTCAAAGTATGACTTTGTGGTAACTATTGGAAATACACACATACACATTCAATGATTCAAAATATTTTGTAGTCAGATGTTTACAGTGGGACAGAAGCACTAAGACTTTTTTATTCATAGAGATTAAGTGGGCTCTAGTGGCCATTATTCACATTAGAGAGGACAGTAAGTGGGCAGAGAGAAGATAGTGACATGCAGCAAATGGCCACAGACTGTGAGTTGAACCTGGGCCTCCTGCATCAAAGACTTTAAGACTCCATACATGTGACACTCAATAAAACAGCTGAGCAACTCAGTTCCCTAATGAGGCCTTACAGTGAGAAAGAAATCTGTTTGAACCGTTGCTTATAGACCCGTTTACTGTTTGTAAAACGATAGTAATCTGACGCCCCCTAGTGGGTAAAAGTTGGTCACAACAGGATCCAGTCTTTATAGATTGTTCTGACTGAGCCGTTCCTTGTGCTTCTTTTCCTTCAACCCTTTCAGATTAAATTCAGACTCGAGTTGAGATCACATTCTGGATACTGTGGATATTCATAACCTATATAAGCGTTAACACATGAAACAGATGCAACAGCACAAACAAGACGAACCAGAAACCAGAGAAAAACTGACATCTTTATTTGAGGGCATCCGAGCTCTGTCTGCAGGACTGATGGGCTTTCAGTTTGCTCATTCAAGGAGCTTAGTACCTGTTTAATATAAAACATATTTCTGTTAGATGTATTAAAATCTGTATGTGATTGTTTTTTAAATGTGTCTCATCTCACCTGTAATAATTGGGTTTGAAGGGTCCGTATTTGCTGATGCCCAGGTACTTGGCCTGATCGTCAGTCAGCTCCGTGAGGTGAGCCTCAAACGTTGGCAGGTGAAGACTGGCAACATATTCATCTGAAAGTGCAAACATATGTTTAATTAGCTTGTTGGTGGTATTGAAAAGTAATTAAATATATAGGATATTCAGGGTAATTAAGCAGAGAACTTGCCTATCTTCTTTGGCAGCAGGTACACGTCCTTTTTATATCGTCCCTGTGGAGCGTTGTACAGCTCCATGAGAGCCAAGGCCTGAAACACATCAGGGAAAATTAACCACCAACAGAGTCACAAACGACAAGTTAAAAATGTGTTTTCAAACCTGAGTTGTGGCTGTAATAGAGAGGACAAATGAAGGCAGAGTGGAGCAGCTCAGATTCAGCAAACGACCCTATAAGAAAAGTGAGGAAAATCAACACTGTAATGAATGCAAGTTGTATAATAATAAGACAATAACCACAAAATACAACTGAAAGAATTTGCATTCTGCTCATTAATTATGTACAATGAAGTTGAGTGTTTGCAAGCTTCTTCCCGGATGCACACCGACTGGAATAATGCTCAAAAATGTGTATCTGTTCCTGTAGTTCAACTTACTGACGGTAAGTCTCTGCAGCAGTGACAGCTGTTGTTTGTCGGTCTGATCTCTTTTCAAATAATCTCTTATAAACAACTTGAAGGAGTTTCTTCTAAACTTTGCACATTTTGAGATCACAAAACATGTTTCAAGCCATAACTCAAGAATCACATTTACTAAATGTGACAAAATTTGACAGAATTATATAATGATGTTTTATGTCCAAAAAGTCAATCATCAACTTCACTCTTATGTTGTGATAATCTGCAAAAATACTTTTCTGGACTGTATTCAAAATGCCGTAGGACGTTTCTGTTCACTGATGGTCACTCTGGCAACATGACTGACCATCCGATTTGTCGAGAATGTGTAATCTGGTGGATCCTAAACTGGTTATTCTAATCTTGGTGCCGACCTTGAAGCTGTTCCGTTCGAACAAATGTGCTGAAGCTTAAGGTTTGTTTGAAGTTCCCCCTTTTCAGAATTTGTAGCTTCTTTGCAACAACAATCATATATGAAATATTGTCTAACTGAGACTGCGACAGCTTTTTATATAAAAAAAATATTTTAAAAAATCTGAATCGGCTTTATTAGCTAAACACTTAATACCTTCTTACTCCATATTTGAGTCCGGGTTGACATTCACTTGCAAACTGGCTAGATGGCTGTCAAATACAACCACATGCTGTTAATTCTAGTTCCTTTTTGATTATGGGTAGAAATGGAGGACTGGACCAGAAACAGTTTAAAAAAACAGCTCTGTTCTGAAAAAACAAATTATCATTTTCAGCTTCACAGACAAATTAGCAGAGGACCTGTAAGTGTAACAGCACTGCTGCTGTTACAAAAAGGCCAACATGTGTAATGATTGATCCTTTAAACATAGCTGCTTGATCCACTTTGGGTTGAAGATAAACATATATTGCCTTTGCACATGGCAGCATGGGGACCTCTGAATGATTTATGCGGAAGAGAAAAATTCTGACAAAAGAACATTCAGGTGCACGTTAAAAGCATTAACTATGGCTCGGTTTAATTAAATGTCCCAGTGAGTCTTTCAAGTTTTGAATTCTATCGGTGATTTTCTCTTTTGACAACAGAAAGGTCCATTAAGCTCTCCCATTTTACCTTCCCATGAAACCATGGTCAGAACCAGTTACATTTAGCATTCTGAGTTCACTTCTTTCAAATTCTTTCCTCCTGCCGTTCCTGCATTTTAGACTTTCATATTATTTAAGGAAAGCCTTGTTGTCTTGCTGAGAAATCTGCTTCAATGTTCTGGTTGAAACCAGAGTTTCAAGTGCTAACAAGCACCTTGCGAATTTTTTTAAAACTCCCAAGGAGCCAGAGTCCAGTTACACAAACAGCAGCTCTGGTTACCGTCTCACTATGGCAGAATCTGATCAAATCAGATCTAATCTGCCTAATGAATGGTTACCTGTCTCTGTATATTCAAGGGAGCACTAGGGATGTCTGTCAAATACAGAAACATGGTAGATTCATCATGACACACAACCACACACGTTTCATCTTCAGTTAACACTTAATTGTCATCTGAATGATAGCGTAATCCATGTGTGTGATAAAAAAGTATCATCACCTCAGCCAGCAGGACGACTCTCTTGCCATCAGGCCAGATGACCTGGTCCACGTGAGGCCTCACACGCTGCCACTCCAGCTCTGCAGACCGCAGACTCGCCTGAGAAGTAGGAGTATGTGGTTGAATCGTTTAAATATACTCAAACAGAAAAGCGTCCACGAACAAACACACACAGAGTCTTTACCAAATCCATCTCAGTGTTGGAGTGTCCCATGTTGCAGACTATGCAGCCAGTTTTCATTCTGTCGAAATGTTCCCTCTCCACCACGTTCTTATTGCCTGCAGAGAAACAGAGATCCAAATAATCATTAATATTTGTAATTTGATACTTATCATTAGTAATAATGCCTTGGTCAGAGAACAGCAATTGCCGTACCTGTGCAGGTGATGACAATGTCTACCTGTCTGGCAACTTCACTCAGCGTAAGCACTCTGAAGCCATCCATGCTGAGAGGAGGAGGAGGAGGAGGAGGGCATGAGAGAACTGGCTTAAAACAGTAATTCAGCATGTTTTGTTACAATGTGGCTTTGAGAAGGGGCAAACACTTTAGATCTTTGCTGATAAAAGCTTCCTGTTTTCATACCAGGCCTGGAGGGCACAAATAGGATCCACTTCTGTGACGTACACGACAGCACCCAGTGCTTTCAGAGCAGCGCAGCAGCCTTTACCAACCTGCAAAGACAAAGTAAAGAGGCTGGCCGAGTGGCTTGAATATGAGTTACTCTTAAGACGCACATGTTAGGCTTTTGTTCCACTGACCTCTCCATATCCACACACCACCACCTGTTTTCCTCCAAACATGACGTTGGTAGTTTGCTTTAAACTGGAAGAGGAGTTGAACACTGTCAGGTCACTGCTGAACAGGTTTTAATATATGTTTATGGTCACAACATGATTCACTACCCATCCAGTATGGACTCCTTGCAGCTGTAAAGGTTGTCAAATTTCTGCTTGGTCACAGAGTCGTTAACATTCATGGCAGGAACACACAGTTTGCCCACTTTGATCAGCTGGTACAGCCTGAAATAAGGGGGCACGTACACGTGAGGTGGAGAAGGACTTCAAGTGACCTGATTCAAGCATTGTGACAAACTAACCGATAGACGCCTGTCACACTTTCCTCCACAATGCCTTTGATCTTCGTGAACAGGCTCGGATACTTCTTATAGATCCAGTGGGTCAGGTCGCCACCGTCATCCAAAATCTGACAAGAGTAACGATAAGAAACTCAAGTTTTCATAAGTGCAGCTGAGGCTGAGAGAAGAATGTTTAACAAGGTTAAGTCTTCTGTCGTAACTTTGACAAATAAGCGTGTTAAATGTTAATTTAATGTCCTCAACAGCCTTTCCATGACTTGTTCACAAGTCATGTGAAAGGCAATGTGATATCCTCTGAAGTTAGCTAAACAGGACTCTGTGTTGTTGTTGTGTGTTCATATCAGTGCAGTTTGAAGACAGCTGCTGAATGACATCTGAATAGTGTTGTATTATCCCCCCAAAAAAACTTATTTTCTGTGAAAACTGTTTCAGTTCTTGAGGATGTCTTTAGTAGTTATTTTGGAAATAATAATAGTATGTTGCAGGCGAAACAAAGAAATTATGATTCATGTGTTGAGGTTGCCATGCTTATGCTGACAAGCGCATTCTTTTGTAATTCAGGCTGATACAAAAGTGAAACTCTTAAACAAAGTTTATAGAATTGCCTTGTGCACTCCAAGACTTTATTCAGTTTGTTTCAGAATTGTGGAAAAACTCTCCTGGTTCTGCTCGACTTAGTTTCTGTTTGTTTGTTTTCTTGGGTCCCTACATATGCAGCACCTTGAGTTTTGATTCAGCTGAAATAAAGTATATCTAGTTCTTTAATTGCCTGCCTCTGGTGAATCTGCATCTGGGTCGTCTTTTCAACTGCACATTAAACTACGACCAGTTTGGCTACTTTGTAAGCGGTGGGACAGTCAGGCAGGAGCAGCTAACAGGAAAGGAATGAATTTGCCCGCTCTGCCCTCTACCTTTGACCTCTGGGTGCTGTTGGTCAAAATACACCGTTAGTGTGCAACTACACTCTGTCCACCTAAATTTATATTCCCATATCACATGGACTTATTGTTATATATATGGACTTGATATTGTTCTTTCTATGGTACACAAGAACAGCAGGACATGTTCACAAAACAAATCCTAAGGACCAGACCAGCCTGGCTTACTTTTGCTTACTTTTGGCACTTGTGGCTTGGTTTGACATTAGCAAATACTGTGTAGGCCAAATTCACAAGATGACCAAACCTTGGGTTACGGTAAGTATTGTAAGGGCCTGAAGATGCTGAAAAATGAAGATTTAGATCAAGTTTGCTGGGATCATTCAAGGCTAAATGTTGTCCAAAAGAAAACTGCATATAAGGGCCAAAATTTAGCCAACATACTTTGAGATCAGAGATAACTATAACCTTCAGAGAAGGTTACAGTGTGTGGAGATACAAAAGATCTAACAAACATTTTCAAATGTCAAATTTGCTTGAGCTGCAAAGCAACTCCATCAAAGGCCACCAGTCATAGCTTAAATCCCATTTTGAGTGAACAGTTTCTGATTGATCTCCATGTCCAGAGAAGCTCTGTGACACATAGGTGTGCAGGAGATTTGATCAACATACCAAGTTGGGCTGCCAGGTGTCAGCTGCAACACATCGGTCAATGCACCACCAGAAGTCGTCCTCTGATTCTCCTCTCCATGCAAACATGGGGATTCCTGAAAGAGAATAGCATACAATATAAAGAGATTGTGATGATCAAATGATAATGAAAGGAAGAACACATCCTGAGCTGTACCTGCTTCAGCCAGAGCAGCAGCCACAGCGTTCTGGGTGGAGAAGATGTTGCAGGAGGCCCAGCGACACTGAGCCCCCAAAGCAGCCAAAGTCTCAATCAACACCTGCAAGAGATCAGAAACACACAGACCCATAACAAATACATTTATACTTTTTCTGGTCTCAATCAGGGCCGCACCAATTTATTGAAAAAATACCTTAAAATCATAAAATCAACATGTGTAATATCAGTAAAAAGCACAGGTGTTTTCATTTGGGCCACATCCCACTCAGAGGAAGTTCTGCTTTTGTGCATGCTCTACAACTAATTAGCATGCACAGAGTGGCACTCAGCCCCCTAATTAATGCACCCGACCATAACACCATATACTGACGCTTTGCTTTATATATAACAAAACATCTGTCACAGTACACTTTGTGTGTACTGTGACAGATGTGGACCAATTCTGTTTTATATTTTCATCTTCTTTCACTTCACCTGCTGTTGAAGGCACCTAAAATGCTTATTAATGTTTAGATATTGAAGGAGCGCCAATTTGCAGTTCTTAAAAGTGTGTATGTTGAACTGACCGCTGTCTGTGCAGTGATATGTGTGCATCCCACCACATTGGCTCCAACCAAAGGTTTTTCCTCACCCACGCTTTTCCTCAGAATCATCAGTGCTGGCATTTCTAAATATGACAAATGTGGATGAAGACACATGAACAGGACATGTTACATATCTGTTGCATCTCATACTATATTTTTGTGTGTGTGTTTGTGCTACTTTCCCTGATTTTTTTCCCTGAACCAATTTTTGATTGGTTGCTACTCTAATAATAGTCTGCTATTTATTTATTTTCCTAAAGAACCAAACTCTGATTTGAATACCTTGTTGTGCGATCTGTATTTCCCTGCGTCCAAAATCAGCTTGTTTGATGTTTTTGATGCAGAAGTCAGACAGGCCTTCGGAGTTCTTCTGCAGCTTGTCTCGGGGAGACGATTCACCCTCAGAGGTGTCGCTGTTCACTGCAGGAATAAGGCAAAGTGTAAAAGAACAATCACCTGGCTTAATTTTAATGAGGAAATAAAGACACAGATAATTTTTTTGGAAACTTAAGGGTTATGATTTGGCTGAGGTTTACAGCCTTCATCGTAGATTATGAATCTGACCTCAGTGATGTGAAGAGTTTGAAGTCTGTATGAGCTCTCGCAGTGATTAACATGTTTGAGAAAGGCAATTAGCACCAAATCAAATTGGCTGAATTCTTCAGAAGACTTTTCCTTTTAATAAGGTTAATCCAAAGAACAAAGCATAGGGGCTAATCCTCAGGGCCAGATGGTATATCAAAGATGTTTAATCAGATTAAACATCATGTGTTTTCTTTAGGCTTCTATACCTGAACTCAAGCTGACTGTAGATGACTGTGACATGGACCGAGACAAAGAGCGAGGAACAGCCTTGGTGGGACGTTTGTTGAATTCTTGTTTCTGGTCATTCAGCTGTATTGGCTGAGAAAAAAAGAGAGAAGACACAGAGAAAAGTGCCAAATGTATCAGTTGCAACCTGTTTACAAGCCATAAATAAAAACTTTCTTCCACTGTAAGAATCGACAAAATTGCAACAGCATAATTCATGCAAGATTTTCTTTGACCGCTCTGCTCACAGCCTTTCAGTGCCTCATATTTCCCTCTTCTCTCTCGTGTGTTGCTGGCTCACCATCCAGTGTGGCTGGCTGCTCGAAGGACGGGCTGCAACCAGAGGAGTCCCACTTGGCCATGTTCGTCTTTGGCTGCTCAATCTGAACCTCAGGCTCTCTGAGAACTGACTACTTTTGACTACTATTTCTCCTCTCTTAAACATTTTTCTTACCCACATGGGCAGACTTAAATCCACACCCCAACACGAACACACCCACTTTCTGATATCACCTCCAAAAACTAAAACCGGGGTTGAATGTTTGAGGATTGTCGCAGAGCTGAGTTGGCAGCTCTGCAGTCAGACAGGATAAAAATAGATCAGGGTTGTAAAAAATATGAAGTCGGGCTTGCATAACAGAGAATATGATAACAGCGGGGTGTTGATCAAATATTAGTAGGCTGTGAATTAAATATCACCTGGAGTGTGAAATCATTTTGCCAGAGTAGCAGGTGACTGAGGCACAGATACTCTGATCAAACACAAGACAACACAACAACCTGACAGCCAGAACACTGATTGTTTTTCCTGTTGTATTTTGAAATATGTTGTACATCTTGTCTTTGATTTCCTTCAAAACCTGTGTCCTGCTCACCAGCTCCCCACTCATCTTATATATGTACTTCCACCCATCCAAACATTTTCTTCACCCATTTTTTCCAGTTCTGGATTCATTTTTGGAACTCCTTTGTATTATTTGTTTTTTGTCAGACTGTGAAAGAACTCTTTGTTATTTTTCATGTCTGTTTCTGGACTATGTTTTTAAACTTTACTATGTGCTTTCTCCCTGCTCGCTCTACTGACTGCCTCCCGGTACTTGATCTTTGCCAGCTCAACTAACTTTACACTACCTTGTTTTTAACAGGATTTTCCACTAGTATAAAGGGGTGAAGAATATGGTTCACTTTGATTGCTTTGAAAACTGAATCAAAAAGGCGATGAAAGTCTATAAAACTGAAATATCAGATATCTGGAGCTTGAATGAAGCTGCACTGGTGCCTGTTCAAAGACACAAAGCCGAGTTCTCATGAAGGATCACTTGAATGCAATCTTTTGAAAACAGTGGGCACTTATTCAAGCAGCTGCTTAATCTTTTGCAAAGAAAAACATTAGAGCAGAGTGAAAGTTAACTTAATGATCTCCAACAGAACAAAGTTTTGAATCCATACCAGCTACTGTGAATACAGTGCAATTAAAGATCATAATTATTTGTGTGTCCTGTGTAAAACAAAGTCCTCTTTGGAAACTTTTTGTGCCCTGATTTGCCAGAAAATTTCTCATGCCTTTTTTACTCTTATTCCACAAGTGTGCTTATTCAAAAATACATATTCAAACATCTTATTGCTCAATTCTAACTATAACATGAAGTTCTGAAGTTCTGACTCGCTGCCCTCTGTTAAAGAAAAAAAAAAGGCTGGATACCTTGATGCAGATGAACTGCACCATCTCCTGGTCCTCGGATTTAGTTATATTCATCAGACTGTAGACCTTCTTCATGCTGGCAGAGAGCTCCCACCGCGACACTGAACAATCCCGCAGAGCTGCAAGCTGATGTTGTTAAACCGCTCACAGAGTGATACTTTACGCCACGCCCTCACCCAACAGGTGACAAAAAGCAGTGGGAATAATGAATAATAGACTCTTTGTGGGGCTTACAGCTGAGAATTTTCAACGTTATAGAAAGGAGACACTTAAAAGATGAGGAAAGGGTTAAACCCAGGCAAGGTTGCACAGGGCCACAGATGGATAAGGTGCAAAAGGCTCTCTGTTCTCAGGATATAGATGAAAGACACAGAAGAGTGATGCATGAACGTACATTCATTTTGACAGGATGTGTTAGTGAGAAAGAAAGAGCAACAGAAGAACCAGGCAAGTGAGAAAACACAAACCTGCACGATCATTCAGGGACTCGGGGCAGTTTCTACTAGTGGATTTTTAAGCTTAAATTCACTGTTTTCTTTCCACCAAATGACTAACGCAGCTCTGCAGTTGTGTAATGTCATCCATGGCTCTGAAGAGGCAATTGGGTCCATAGACATTTTTTCAACCAAGCAGGCAGGGTCACATAAACCATGCAATCATGTTCTGTTATGGAAACTGTAGGATTTAGGGATTTGTGGCTCATTGTGCACTATTCTGAACTCCTCCACCCTCCTAACAGCAAAGTTTAAAGCAGTGCATCAGTAAAATATCCTCTTGAAAGCCTACTCCATTACTTTAGCATCACAGTCCTGCAACACTGTCCCCCCATGATGGTTAGTTTAGAAATAGATCCAGAGCAGAGAATCCTCTTTGTCAAAACCTGATGTCTACATCACTCACAATGCAACAAGGTCAATCTTTTTGACACTTTTGACGATAATTGGGTAAACTAGAGAGTCTAAAGCCCTATTCGGACGGACTAGTTTAATGGGGGGACCTGGGGTAAAGTAATAATAACCGGGAAATCTAGTCCCGTCCGAATGCGCCATGTCAGTAAATGATAGCGGAGTATGTCGGTAAACTTTGCCGAGAATTCTACCTCCTGTGAAACGATCCGGAGTATCTACCATAGGTAATACTAATCCCGTGCGAATGTGACCTTTGGTAATAAGTACGGAATATGTCGTCACATCCTTTTAAAGAGAGAAACAATTAGGTGTGTCTGTTTGCAAACATGGAGGTTCTGGATGAAGCACTGCTTTCAAGCACGCAAGGTCGGCGCCATGTCTGTTTACAGATGGGGTTTACGGAAGTGAAATGAAGATGTGCATGGCATCCAGGATGTGACGGTTGTGCGTAACCAACAACTCCTCCCATGTTAGATGAATATTACAGGCATTTCTTTTCCCGTCCGAATTGGTAATTTCTTCTCCCTGGCGTCGTCTAGTTAACCAACATTACCATACGTCCCCCCCTTGAACTAGTCACGTCCGAATAGGGCTTAAGAAAACACAATAAGCCAGCTTTCTTACTCAGTAATGTGTTTTTGGTTTCTTGACCCCAACTTTACAGCTTTTGCAGTAAACACCTAATCTTTCTTTTGTCACTCGTAATTTTTTTTAAAAAGTCAGACAAAAAATCCTCCTTGTGTTTGGCTCACCTGTTTGGTTTGTTTATGACTGCTGACGAACACTTATTGTTAATAGAAAAGAACATATATCATATGTCCTTTTCTTTCAAAGAAATAAGTGCAGCATGGGGTCAAACATTTATCAAGGTCAGCAGCTTGCAACTAAAATCATTAACAGCCTGAGTAGATGCACATTCATGCCTCCTGTGGATTACAGAAGGGTCTATAATCCTGTTTACCAAACTGTGTCTTTGCTTACCATGTTAGTCTTCAGAGCCTCAGTAATCAGCTCTTTGGTCCCAGCCTCAGATCCCTCTGCCTTTTCTCTGTCCCGACCCATAGTCGACCGCCTTCTCTCTGCAGCCTTCAGCATCTGCAGCAAGTTTGGGCTGCATTTCACTTCCTTTTCTTTGCTTTCCTCTCCTGCCCTCTCATTCAGCTCAGCTCCATCTGGCACATATGGTTCTGGGTTACAGTCAGGTATAGTCAGGTCCTCCCAGGAGTCTCCTACCTGCCTATTTTCCTCTGCCATTACTCCTCTAATTTCCTGTCAATGAAGTGAATAAGATTCCTGCTTAGGTGTTTCTGCCCTCCGTCCTCTACCCACATGCATCTTCGTGCGACTTGTGTGTTAACTCCAAACAGCAGCAGTTCTGGGGTTACTTTGACTAAATGTAAAGCAGATAATTAGTTCCGGATGCTCTGTGTACAGGGTAAACACTGGTGGGAGTGCTTCTTTTGTCATAGAGAGAAGTGCAACTTATAAATGTAGCATTGTTTTTTACCTCAAGTGAAGCAAAAAAAGAAGAACCAACATACATTTTCTCTGGGCTTGAAAAGCTACTTTTAATTTTTGTGTTGCTGTTAATAACACCGACTAAAATCACAATAAGAACACAGACACAAGAGTAACACAAAGTGAGGGTTACATTGTAAACAAACAGGTGTGATGACTTGTTTACAATAAACGCCACCAGCATCAATAGTGGCTCCATGGTGACCAACTGATAAAACTAACGCCAGGCTGAAAGATGACAAGTGTAGGATTTGCCAGACATTGATCTTAATACTAATAAATCAACACATCACCACAGATGATGAGGTTTTTCAGACAGATTAATCTAATTACCAAAAATCTATGATGTTAAAGTCTGAAGTGTGATATACTTTCATATGAAAAGTGAGCTGTCAGGTGTTGCTGTAAATTGTTAGACATTTCCTTTTGATCTGCAATATAGGAAAACTGACATAAAAAGGAAGTTTTATATTAAAGTCCCATTCGAGTAGCTATTAATCCCCTAAATACTCATCTGTGTTCATTAGAAGTTTACATTTAGATTTTTTTTGCCACGAGAAAATCTTTCATGGCCTGAAAATGGCTTTGTTATGGGTCTACACCAGGAGTCTTTAAAGGGATAATCCAGAGTAAAATGCACTTTAGATCAATTTACGGGATGTTGGGAGTACATATGTTGAGTTGACATCAAAATCATGTAATTCGGATGGGTTTTGAGAATTTCGATTTGACCGTTTTTAGCCAAAAGTCGTTAGCCTGGAAGTGAATGGGGCAAATCATGTCACCGCTACAAAACGCTATTTTTATACCTCTTCCTACAGCTCCAAACAACATAACACTTACGTGGTACTGAGTAGAGGGTCCCTAAAGCCAAACCGAAGTGTCCCGAGGTCTTCTTGTGGTCAGACATAGAGTCCAGAATGAATTTAATCAAGCCAGTACCTTTCCGGAAATGTGACTGCTGCAGCTGCCGCTCTATATCCGACCACATGAAGACCTCGGGACACTTCGGTTTGGCTTTAGGGACCCTCTACTCACTACCACGTAAGTGTTATGTTGTTTGGAGCTGTAGAAGAGGTATAAAAATAGCGTTTTGTAGCGGTGACATGATTTGCCCCATTCACTTCCAGGCTAACGACTTTTGGCTTGTTAGATTCGGTTCTTTTAGTAGGAAGCTCAAGAACGGACCGGAGTAATTCAAGTGAAAATGAAGTGTTTATTTGTAGTCACACGTCAAAGCATATCAGCGCTGGGCTCAGTGGAACAGAGCTCCCGCAGGAAGTCTGTCAGACTGCGCCATGATTTCCGGGTATCATTTATATTTATAGTCTCATAGGTTGGACTCACATTCGATCGAGTATGATTGGACATGAGTAGGTTCAATATGCTTCGTCATATTCTCTGGATCAGCCCAAAACAATGTGTGTGTGTGAATCTGCCCTTGCTTTCCCAGGCTTTCCTAATTGTTTTGTCTTTCTACTCCTGGCTCACTTTAGGTCATAATGGAAAAGTACTGAGACTTATTTCATTCATAATGTCTGAGAACAAAGCCAATTTTAACAGGCTAAAAACGGTCAAATCGAAATTCTCAAAACACATCCGAATGACATGATTTTGATGTCAACTCAACGTATGTACTCCCAACATCCCGTAAATTGATCTAAAGTGCATTTTACTCCGGATTATCGTAACAGTGAGCTATCCTGAAGATTAGATTTAGAAAAAAATACACCAAAGTCACTCTGCCTTTTTGGTTTAGTCTATAGGATCATGATTATGTTGTTTAATCCCATACACAATTAACAAGTTAGGTAAGATGAAAACATATTGCTGTTCGACTTATCTAGGCTACCAAATGAATAAATGGACTGTCAACAGGGATTTGATCAAAAACAGATTCAACTTTCATCTTTCCCTTTTGCCAGACTGACATTGTAAATACGTGATTGGTTATATAAAGGTTTTTTAAAAGTCCTGTAATCAAAAAAATCTTAAAAAATGATTCACTCATAACTTTGTTTTTGGATAAATTAAGTTGTTTTTTTCATTCATTTCATTAATAGCATTTCATTCATTATCACAACTCGTATGAGCACTTTCTACATCTTTCTACATTCTCATGTGTTAAGTCCTCATGAGAAAGCATGAAAAGGGGGAATGACCCAGTACTGTGCTGTGCTTTTAATCATTCACTCACTGTGGTTCATGTGTTTGAGACATCGGACAAATGTTTTCTTTACTTCTGAGGTTTCCTGGTTGGACTTTGGCAACAACCTCACTTGGCTAGAGTTAGAAATCAAAACTACTTCATTAGGGTCAGAAGACAGTAATATGGCTGCAATACCCTTTTCCCCTTTTTATAATTCACAATTTATGAGGCATCCATATGACATCTAATTTTACACTTCACATGCAGATGCTCTCATGAACATGAGAGGTTGCATATTCCTTAAAGGTCCCATGGCCCATGGCATGAAATTTTCACTTTTTATGGTTGTTTAAGCCGCTTTCGGACTGCAGGAACCTTTGGCAGTTCTATTAACCTTTAATCCGCGGGGCCGTTTTCTCCCGTGTTCGGACATACAGGAACTCGGGGCTTTCTCCCTTAGTTCCTATAACTATTTAGCTCCTTCTCCAAGATCGGGTCTTTTCATAGTTCTTATAGAACTAATCTAACGGAGGTGTGTGTGGTTGGTAGCTACGCCCCATGTCATGCTTTCACGGCTGAAATGTTTACATATACAACACAGACAGAACAGACACGTGTTTAATAAGCTACTCGCTCACTCGCCTACTCGCCACTCGCTTGGATGCTTTTGCTGACTTGGTGTGTAGAAGTTGGGTGGCCACTGTTTGGAGAACACTGGGGGAACGTCACCTGTCAATAATCTGTATTCTGCATTTTAATTGGCTACTCGCTTTTACTCGCTTACTCGCGTCGCTCGAAGTTGAAATATGTTCATCTCGGAATCCGCCCACATCGCATCGCTTGTACTCTCCTCGCCTACTCGCCTCCTCGCCTCGCGTGAACACATAGACATTCTATTGACTTCACTCGCTGAGCGAGTAAATAGCAGCGACGTGTGTGTATGGGGCTTTACACTGGTCTCATTTGTCTGCAGCGCTCTGCTCTCCTTTCTTCTTTCATGAAATAAAAAAGTACCGTCTCCTGACTCTCTCTGTGAGCTTTTCCAGCCTCGATATTAGACGCCTGATGTGATTGTCCATGATTAATATCACCATCATGCAGACCATAAACACAGTGGCCTCCCCGCTCTCCATATTAGCTTCTTGGTGGTATTTTTTCTACTCTCCTTACTTTTACCGTTTTGTTTTGTGTTTGAATGTAGCGCTAAACGGCTAGCAGACGGCTGCGCGCGGCGCATCAGTCCCTATCAGGTCCCGACTCATGTGCGAATGCAGACTGAAACAGTTCCACTGGGGAAGGATAGTTATCAGAACGAAATTCGAGGAGGGTAGTTCTGATAACTACTTTCTTAGAACGGTCTGTCCGAAAGTGTGAGGAATATGAGTTCCTCTAGCCTGCCTGCGGTCCCCCAGTGGCTAAAAATGACGATAGACCTAAACCATGCACTGGAAATTATTCTCCGGCTTTGGAAATGTGACCATGCAGGTGGCCTGATCGGGAAAGCTACCTGTTATGACGTGGCACCTATTATGACGTGGAGGTTGTTTCCACCCAGAGCCAATAAACTGCCTTTCCCCGCCCACAGCTCTTTGGTCAGCTCATTGCTCTGTACATAAAAAATCTGTTCAGAGCTCCTGCATCAGAACCTCTAAAGAGCCAGTGGACAGATTTTGTTTTTTTCTGGGAAAGTGACGACAGAACCGAAGAGATTTGTGTATGTGTGCGCCAATTATTTCACAGACGAATGTTTCCAGAACTTGGGCTAATACCGAGCCCAAGGGAGAGCCCAGACACCCTGCGGAGGAAACTCATTTCAGCCGCTTGTATTCGCGATCTCATTCTCTCGGTCACTACCCACAGCTCGTGACCATAGGTGAGGGTAGGAACATAGATTGACCGGTAAATCGAGAGCTTCGCCTTCTGGCTCAGCTCCTTCTTCACCACGACGGGCCGGTGCAGAGCCCGCATCACTGCAGACGCAGCACCGATCCGCCTCTCAATCTCCTGCTCCATTCGCCCCCTTACTTGGGGAAGGATCTCATTCCCGAGTAAGTAATTTAACGCTCTATAATTGTGTTGCTTTCCTGTATGTACAGTATAGTTACATAGCTTGTTACCACAGGAAAGGGTTTGTATCGTTAGCAGCTTACGTTAGCTAACGGTTAGCTATGCAGCTAATAGCATCTACAAGCTCTTATCTCTGCCAACTGGGCTGTTGGAGGTGTTTGCATGCCCATGAGATGGTTAGATCGCTCATTTTAGACCAAAACTCCCTACTTCAAGCTTCCTGAAGAAGAATGAATCTGCAAATTCAGTGCATTTCATCAGGATAATGATTCATTCATGGTTCCAGAGTCAAAACGGTCAGTCTGTCTGTGTCGTTTGCTCTGCAGCTAATAGCTCGGTCACTGTCGCTAATGTAACAGTAAATAGCATGAGGTATGCAAGTGGACACCTCATTTACTGTAACACGAGTGTTGTGTACTTATTTGTTGTTTTGATAGCCGTCCTGCTGTTGCTGTTATGGCGCGCACGATATCTGCCTTTCCCCTGATTGAAATGACTCGCGCTACGTGCATCTTTGCAAACCAGAGCAATCAGCTGAGAATGTCAAAATCCTCACTCCTGCTTTCCCCTTCACGCACGGCTTTTTTGCTGTGTCTTGTGTAGCACTTGCTTGATGTTAGGAGAGTTGTTCAGTAACTAGTTCGTCATATTGTCAAAGTAAGCTCATATCAACAGGTTTCGCAAGTTTTACAGCATAGGGCTGCCGTGCCATCTACGTGCCATAGCGATTCACAAAACTTTTGCGCAAGGTACCACGGGCGTAAGTAAGGCCACACCCCCACTAAACAGCTCAGTCTGGAGATCCTAAGGAAAGCTCATTTTTGGGACTGGCTGTAATTCAGAATTTTGGGGAAAAAAACTCAGATACAGTATTAGGGGACCACTAAAGCCTATAAAAATATATAAAAGCCTCCTTTTATTTTCATGCCATAGGAACTTTAAATGTCATCGTAGGTAGTTTTGGCGTGCATAAGCATTTAATCCATTAGATAGTTCTTAGTAGGAGAGTCTGCTCCATTGACTGAGACTCTCCTGAAACCGTTTGGAGGCTCATCTTGCATTTTAAAAACATCAGATCTACAACTTTTTTCTTAAAGTGAATCTTAAATCAGCAGGGATCTATGAATATGCTAATCTGCCCCCACTCACATCTCTAACAGCCATTTGGGGCTTGTGGCTTACAGCAGCTCACTTAGTCCAGACCAAGTCCCAGTTGGTAGTAGCTAGTGCAGGTAAGCTTGGCCAAAGCTGAGAGACATGTCCTAGCTGCCAACGGCTTGCAAATGGGCGCATCGGGACTTGGCCAGACTGAGTGCGAGGCCAATATTCTTTGGTGAAATTGTCCTTGTAGCTTACAATAGCTTCTCATATCATTGGTTCTTCACAGCACATGCAAAATAGCTGCGAAGCCCTTGCCTCTCTGGGACTGAAGGCAAAAGTGTTCATATTCGAAGCACAAATCTCCTGCACTGTAGTGTGATTTAGCTCATATGTCTTATGACATAAAAACATCCAATCGACAGATTGTCAGGGTTAGAAATTTGGTTCTCATTGATGGGTACATTAAAAATGATGTAACCTTAGATTTACCATCATTATTATTTACACAGTAACATTTAAGAATGCACACTGTAGATTTTTTTTCAGACCCTTTCTTATGATAATTGCCATTTACTTGCATCAAACATAGAAGTCCTCCTGTACTTAACTGAGCTCACTGGTCATAATTAAGGTACACAGATCTCAAAGTCAATGAAGAGGTTAACAGAACTGTCCATAATTCCTCTTAAATCTTGTTGCCTTGCCGAACATTGGTCAGAGACAAAGAGTCTTTGTCTCCCAGGTAAGATGGTCATATAATCCAGTTCCTTTGTGGAAAACCTTACAGAGGGACAACCTCAGTTCCATACTCCTCCGATCAGGCCTTCATGGCTGTAATCAGACAGAAGAAATTTCTTAAGAGCACTTACCAAAATGCAGCTATATAACTCTCAAACTATGAGAGGCAAAATCTGGTGATCTATGACACAAAAATCAAATCCGTTTGGCTAAATTCCTAACAGCATATCTGGAGGAATAGGAGTCGGGGACTAGTCAGGATAGAGAGAAAGATGAATGCACTGTTAAGACCTGAAGCTCGGGCAAAGGTTTACATTCCAACTTGACATTAACCAGAGGCATTAGACCAAGAAAACACAGGAGTGGATTTTGAAAAACTATTTAAAAAAACTCTTGGTGTGGCCCAACTAGAAACCAATCAGAACTTAAATGAATACCCCTGCAGAGTCATGAAAATGGCTGCACACTGATACTTCCCACCCAACCTGGTTTACCCTTCTTTGACAGAAGATTGGGGGTTGTTTGGTGAAGCATGTCGAATGTCACCACACACAGACGAAAGAAGAAAAAAATCCTCTCTCACATAAACAACTGAAACGTTTTATTTGTTGGGCCTTTATTTGAAAGTGGGTTGACGGGAAAGAGGTCAGACAGAGAAGGGAATGACATGCAGCAAAGGCCCACAGGCTTGGACTTGAACCGAAGCCGACGGCGCTGAGCTTCAGCATGAGACAGCTGCTCAACCAGTTGAGCTCTCTGGCATCCAACAATTTAAATGTTTAACAAATACATGTCGCAACAGTGCAAAGTGCACAGCTAAAGTTTTCAGGTTTCCCCAGCTCAGCTTCCAGATTGAAGAGTATCGACATTGTGCTTTTTAAACCAACAGAGGGCGCAATGGTTGTGCAGCCAGAGAGCTGACACAAGAAGCACTTTCTGCCATTTCCTTCCTAAGTGTCAGAGATGTTTGAGGCACCCTGTTAAAAAGGAAGGCTAAGAAAACATGCTAATTATGCTTCCAGTCATTAGTTTGACACCTACCTTTCTATCATAATTATGATTCAAAGAACATTTCTACCTGAAGTGTAAAAATGTCAGTTTTACTCGCCAGAAATATGTTATTAGCTCTGCTCCCACCTCTAAGTAGCTCTTGCTCTCTATCCTAGCCAACTTTGTTTTTACATGATCAGTCTAATTTAGTAAAACCATTAACACAGTGAGTCTCTGTAATTAATTTTCACTTTGACCAAAATGAGAGTTATGGAGCGTGGGGATCTTTCCTAGAACATCTTAAATAGAAATCAGGGAAACACATGACATGAAGGTTATGCAAAGGATTACTGAGGAATGACACAATTGAGATAACAATAATTATTCTCTTTTTTATTTACAAAAAACATGTAGAAACAGGAGACGATATGGACAAATATCACATTTAGAATAATTTCACAAAATCACAGAATATAGATGACATCAACGTCAGATGTCAGCTTAATACGACTGAGTAAATCTAGCTAGAGAAGAAACATGCACACACACAAACATTCCCATAACATACATCAGTATACAGCTGCTAATTCAATTTTCTGGTAATTCAGTTTAAAGACCAGGTTTCATTCAGACCGATATGGTGAATCCATCCCATTTTACAGCTTAGTGTTGACTCTAACGCTTTAGTTAATACAGTTTTATCAACAGTCCTTTCCTCTAGTATTACAATTACACTTCTACACCACATTCACAACAATCTTTAACACAGGACTGCACAAATGCATGTTATGTATCAGGAGCAAAGAGGAAAAACACTTAAAGTAAAATTTTAAATAACAAATCGATGTACTTTGTCACAACAGTCAGTGAAGCTCAATTATGTCTTGAGAATTATGATACAGTGCAAGGTCTTTATTGAAATAATTCAAAGTTAAGTATTGTGTTGCAAATATAAAACACATGCTCTCTCAGTGGAAGTGAGAAAAAGTTCCTCCACTGTAAAAGAATAGTGCGCAACAAGAACACATCTAACCTATTTTTCACATATTTTCCATATTTGCTTCTTCTTATTTTACAAGATCGATCACATTTTTTTTGACTCCATCACTAAATTAAGTGTGTATTTGCGCCCTGTATTTGTGCCCTCAACGTGCACGAATGTTCTTGTACTGGCACAGAAGCAGGTGCTTGAAGGTGTTTTTGAAGGTGGTGTTGCAGAGGGCATAGCAGGCAGGGTTGACGGTGCTGTTGATGTAGCAGAGCCAGTAGCCGATGGTCCAGAGGGTGTTAGGGATGCAGATGGAGCAGAAGGTGTTGATCAGGACCATCACGTTGTACGGCGTCCATGTGGCAACAAAAGCAACCAGGATTGCCATGATGGTGCGCGTCACTTTTCTCTCCCTGGAGGAATTGCCTTTCCTTCTCCACTTCGCCACGACATTCTCACTGACAGCACGCTTTGTTACCTGGAAAATGAGAGATGAGGAAGAATTAAGCTCTGTTAGTGTTTGATAAACTGCCTTGACTTTGTGGCAGTGGAACAGGCTGTCAAAAAAAACACCATTTTGTATGTAAAATTTAGGTCCATGTATCAGCAAAAATGCAATAATAATGCTGGTAATATGCTCTCATTCTGACAAAAGAGTGTGAATATATCAACAGTTGTGTTTTCATCACCTTAGAATTAACAGCTACTATCCAATAACAGTCTGCATGTCCTGATCTTTGCCACTCTGCAATGTTGCACCACCTTACTAAATGGATCCCCCTCATCTTTTCGAGAATCTGACACCTAACTGGCTGAAAAATTCCTCATTCGTTTTACAACAAAACTGGAAAATATCTGAACTCAAATAAAGCCTTATTGTTATTTCAATTCCTCTGGTTAATTCTCCCTTTTTTTTCAACAAATGCCCTCCTCAGAATTAAATTGTCTCCCGTATGACCCATATCCCCCACAGTCATCGCTCTTATCTTATATTATTTTCATATGCCTCTGCCTTATTTCCAGATGCTTGCAAACATGCCCTAGTTCATCTACTGCCAAAGAAACCAAAGTTTTGACCTCTTTATTTTTAGCAACTACGCACCAAACTCCAATTCAAGGTTCTGGAGAAATCTGCAGAGTTGTTTTCATTTCTGAATGATAACAGTGTTTTAACTGTTTCTAGTCTGGTTTTAGAGCACTTCACGGTACATAGACAGCACGAGACAGCAAGGTGACTAATGACCAACTGATGAGTGCAAATAGAGGACACTGATCAATTTAAATTATTTTAGATTTAAGTGCTGCCTTCAATACTGTTGACTATAGCATCCCTCTGCATCGCCATATCTCTCTTATCTCCCTTTTTGGTCACTCTTAATAACCTTAATTCCTTAACAGCACAGCTGATCTGTGGCTTACCACAGGGCTTAGCTACTGATTTATCAAATCAAATTTATTTCAGAATTTTTGGAAACTATGGGAGGGGGGGGGGGGGGTAAATTCACGCGGCGTGAATTTGTGCGGCGTAAATTTGTGCGACTGCAGATTTTATTTTATTTGATTGATTTGCACACATTCATTCAACTATAACAAAAAAATACACAATAAAACACAACAAATTAAAAAAATGGAATGTGTGCTGGAGATGTCAGAAACCCTTGTGGGCTTATAAGGAAACCTCATCTTGTCATTAAAACCCAATGATGACAATTGTAATAGAAAATATTTACAGGTTAAAACTAAACTTCATGAAAAATATGAATGGATCATATACAGTGAGTACTTATGCCTTTTTGAGAAACTTGAAAAGGTTTTCCTTGATAACAAAGGGTGTGGGAAGTACACAATGAGTTCAGGAACACATCAGAAGTGGTTTGGTGTTGATATCTTTAAAAACAAGAGAGCTATTACAAAATAAAAATCTAAAATGGAATTAACTATGCACACTGAGTAAATATTCTACCTAAAATGATTTTTCTGGAAACTAAAAGACTGTGAAAGCTTTATAGTGAGTTCACAAACCCATCCGAAGTGGTTTGGTGTTCATTGGCTGATTGGTGCGGTTTTCGTGTCGCTATTACAATTACAAAGCCGGAAAATAGGCGAATGTCGAATATAAAACCAACTTCACCCCGCTCCGCCTATTCGGGATGGTTGAACCATACATGCGGGACAGATGAAACACCTTATTTTAAACAGAAACTATTGAGCTTACTATTTTTTTAAGCAACATACCGGACAACATACTAGTGTACTCGTCATTGCTCAAATTTCACATTATTTCTCATAATATAAATAGGTCAAAAAAATATGTTTGTCAACGAAATCACGATGATTACAGCTGATCTTTACGCACGCGCACCCACTGATCTATAACGTGTGTCAATCGCCCCGACAGCGACTAATAACACATAAACCTTTTTTGCCACTAAACTTCAAAACTCTGACATTGCACACTTTAGGACATGTTTAATTACTAATTCACCTGTTGTATAGTAATATTGGTTGGTTTTCGAGGAAATCGCTGTGTTTCAAACAATTGGGATTCGGAAACTATGGCGGCCAAAAGGAAACTATGGCGGGCCGCCATAGTTTCCTCAATGTATGGGAAACACTGTCACATTTCATTTACAAAACAATTCAAAGTGCTTTACATAAAATAAAAGCATTGCAGCAGGGAGTGTAAGAAGCATTAAAAATACATAAAAGAATATAAAGAGAAACAAATAAAATAATTTAAATGAATTTAAAAACAAGCAACAGTCCAGATATGTTCAAAGATATCGTGCAGATTTCATGCATAGACACATGAGAAAAGAAATGTTTTTAACCTGGATTTAAAAATATCTACATTTGGTGAAAGTTTAATCTCCAGTGGCAGTTTGTTCCACTTATTTGCAGCATAACAGCTAAATGCTGCTTCTCCATGTTTAGTCTGGACTCTGGACTGGACCAGCTGACCTGAGTCCTTGGCTCTAAGAGCTCTGCTGGCTTTATATTCTCTGATTTACAAAAAGTTATGCACACTTTTGTCTATTCTCGCCTTGACTGCAGTTTTTCACAATTCTCAGATATCAGTCAGGGCCAGAGGTGTCAAATAACGAAGTACAAATACTTCGTTACTGTACTTAAGTACACTTTTTAGGTATCTGTACTTTACTCCATTACTTATTTTTCTGCCTACTTCTGACTTCTATGTAAGTATCTGTACTTTCTATTCCTTACATTTTCAAAACAAACAGCCTCGTTACTCTTGGCTTCAGTTTTTTTTTTTTTTTTTTTAACTCTTGGCTTCAGTTTAATGTTTATATATTTCACGTCATGTGCGCCATACAATACAGATCAGTGGTGCCATCCACACCTAGTGAGAACGAGTGTAATTGGATGAATCATATAACGTTTTTGTCTTGACTGTCAGCTATGACAAAGGGGGGAACGTGCGTGTGTATATCTTTTTTTCTTTGAATTTTTCAGGCAGTAAGACTTTTTTTTTTTTTTTGATGGGACGAACATGAATACCTCACACGACCTACCTCTTGAATACTACCTCACGTGTAATTAAATTCCAATAAAGTTTGAGAAAGAACATGCTCCTTGAGTGACTTTGTCTTTGACAGAAATGGTTTTATGATTGTTGTCTTGGGCCACATGTAGAACTAATGAGTTTTCAAATTAAGCTTGCAATTCATATAGTGGCATCTACCTTTTTGTGTGTGGGTTTTTAAAAAAAACATTTTTAATTTTTTTTTATTTAAAGGTTACTTTATACTTTTATACTTTAAGTAGGTTTTGGAGCACATACTTTTTCACTTTTACTTGAGTAAAGCGGTCAAGTTGATATTTCAACTTTTACCAGAGTGTTTTTAAACTGCAGTATCTATACTTCTACTTAAGTAACAAATGTGTGTACTTTTGACACCACTGGTCAAGGCTCCCTCTGTCGTCTCCAGATGATTCAAAATGCTGCAGCTGGACTCATTACTGGAACAAAAATGCATGAATACGTCACCCTTGTGCTTGCCTCCCTGCCTGATTGATTTATCACTTTTTTTCTAATTCATCACACATTTTAGGCAATTAAAATATGATCAAATCAACTGGGAAGCTAAACAAGGAAGACATGATCAGGCTGGATCTGTACAGTCACTGATAGTGACAAGCTAAGCGCAACAACATCACCCTGCACTCTTTGGATTAGTGAACAATTAGATTGGGTTGCTGTTATGAATTACTATTGTCTAATAAAGGGTATCAGTTAATTTTGTTTGTTCATAACTCCAGGTGGCTACTGAGTTCGGGATATTCAAAGTCACGTCTGCAAGAGAGACTAAGAGAAGATGTAACCCAGTTCTACATCCTTTGTTTAAGGAGATATTACATGATTATGAAACAGTGCACATTTTACTTAATTATGTCCCCAGATGCTGGGAAGCAAACTCGATCTTAGTTCTGGTGACCTAAACCCACTATGTCTCTTTTAAGCCAACGTCACAACCTTTATTGCAAAATATATAACTGAGATATGTTATGAAGTAGCGTGGTATCCTCAGTCATGTTGGGTCACGTAACTTTGCAAAGTTCCAGTGGTATTTAGGTGCAAATTGTGGCACATCGTAAGTAGAATACAGTGGGGCCAAACCTCTGACTGGTCCTGTGAATACAGTGAAATAGAAATGGATTTGCTCTTTATTCGCTAAAGGTGTTTTTTCTCTGTAGAGATAAAAGTGTAATTCTGTGAAGTTACAGTGGTTATAAAGACTGTGAAGGTAAGTGTTGCTCGGTTACATGTTGGGACGGAGTGAGGAGTGCTCTCTCTATTGTGAGTCTGCCACTGCTGTTGCTTCATTTAGTTTTGGTTTAAGTTGGCTACAAATTTGACCAAAATCATCAAATGTGGCTGAGAAGGGAGCGATAAGAGAAAGAAAGAAAAAAAATTGACTTTGCCAAGAGAAAATGTATTGTACTGCACAGGAACAACATGCATCCATACACTAGACTGGATTACTGATCCTGATGCACCACTTCAGCTCAGATTTCTGCACATTGCAAATCATGTTTTTTGTTATGAGTGGATGAACTTTGCATGAGTCTGTTATTACAAATCCAGCGCCAAGCTCATGAACAGTATTGCAGTGATTGGATGCAAGATGTGCTTATTTACAAGCTGGTGTTTTTGCATTTATTAAAGAAAAGGAAATATTGCACTTACAAATGCATTCAACTGTGTGTATGTTTTATGGAGATGCAGTCAGTTGTTGTTAACAGTCACTTTAATCTGAATATAGGTTTTCTATAATCTTGGAAACATTTGGGATAATGTAACACATAGTATATAGTGTAGTTCTTGTTTTTATTAATGTTATTCTGAAAATGCTACTTTATATCCTTAAGTGCAAAAAGTACTATGACCTCAGTGTCAGAATGCTGCTGTCCTTAAGATTACAATGTTAACATCCTGAGGTGGGATTTTAACATCTAAGTTTTTCACCTTAATTTCTCCGACGAAGTAGGTATTTTGATGAAAAAGCAGACAGATTACCACGGTTACCTCAACTAGTAAGAGAGTGGAAAAAAATCAGTTATAAAAGGGTTATCAAAGGTTATAAATTTTTCATTTTTAAGTGGGGTTGGGAGGGGTATGTATGGAGTAGTATCTTACCCTCAGTAGACATTCATGAGAGCTCTCCCATTTTAAAGAATCAGGAACTCTGACAGGGGAAGTCAACTTTAACAAATACTCAAAACAGGGAAAGGAAAACCAACCAACCAACCAACCAAAGAGCGATTGCTTGTAGAATGGCTGTGCACATATATTTCTTTAACAGTTGATAGGTGCACACGAATGTCTGCCCTAAGTTTCTTGGCAATCCATGCAGCACATGTTGAGACGGGTTGCTCATAAATACAGATATTGATCTCATTCAAACAATTGTACAAACCTTGGGACAGATCTTGCTACAGTGAGTTACTTTTGGTTGGACTGAAGGTGTTGGCTGTGTATTGCCATCCCTTCATCTCTATGGCTTAGAGTACTGCTAGCTACAAATCTAAACTCTTATTTTGTGAGACTTATTGTTTTTAGTCATGTGAAATAAAATACTGAAGTTTATGATAATCAAACTTACCATCAGCAGAGTCCTTGCCACCATACTTTGTCTGTCAACTGCTGAGTTCTGCGGGGGTGTTGGCTGTGTTTGATTTTTTCCACCATTTGAGCCCTTCCGGGATGAAACAGGGCCTTCAGTGTCTTTAGATGTCGAAGCATGGACAATGTCTGTTGTGGAATCTGCCTGCTCTACCTGTTCTTCCTTTTGTGGACCACATCCGTTTTGCTGCTGCAACATTTCCTTCTGCCTCCCGTCTCCAACCCCTTTCTGAGCTTGTTTTGTTGTGACGCAGTTGTTCTCACAACCTTCCTCCTGGCTGTTAGAGTGAGCTTCTGCCAGACTGGTACCTGAGGTCTTCCTGCTGTCCTTCCTCACCCGGCTGCGGCTGGCCTTGGAGATGCGCCAGTAAAGGTGGATCATGATGGCCACTGGTAGGTAAAAAGCTGTGATCGCTGTGCCAAAGGTCACCGCTGGGTTGGAGAAGAACTGGATGTAGCACTCATCTGGCGGCACGGTTCTCCCACCTACAATGAACTGCCAAAACAGAATGGCGGGGGCCCATAGGATGAAGGATAAGACCCAGGCTGCTGCGATCATCAGGCCAGCCATCTTAGTGCTGCGGCGTGCTGGGTAGCTGAGCGGCTTGGTGACACAGAAGTAACGGTCAAAACTAATGATGAGCAGGTTCATGACTGAGGCGTTGCTGACAACATAATCAACAGCCAACCATAGATCACACACCACTGCTCCCAAGGGCCAGTAGCCAATCACAATATAGACAGTATAGAGGTTCATGGAGCAAATGCCAATAATGAGGTCAGCACAGGCAAGGCTGAACAGGAAGTAGTTGTTGACGGTCTGCAGATTCCTGTTTACCTTTAGAGGAACAACACAGTAGAGCAGACTGTCAGATCCTAATCTTTTTTTGTGCAATGTGATGTGTGTTCCCTCATTTCTATTAGATTACCTATCTGCACAGAGATGCACATGTTTTTTATCTCTAAGTCAGGGTGTGCTTTTCAAGGTGTGCAGAGATGGATGCTTGAACTCATTAATCATGAATGATTGAAAGAAAAAAAAGAAAAAGAAAACCCAAACCTTTATTGAAAGCATGACCAGGATGTTTCCAACGACCGTGATCAGACTCAGAGATCCAGCCACCAGGATGATGAGCACTATCTCCACGGTAGTGTAGGGGCTTCCAGAGAAGAGGCTGATGTTACTGCCTCTGCTGATGTTGGTGCTGTGGGATGAATTCTGAGTATCCATTCTGTATGATGTCCCTCTCACATAGACTTCAGGCTTGAGTCATGTCTGCGCAATCCCTGACAACAACAAAGATTTTGGAAGAATCAGGGTCTTTGTATTTATTTATTTCTCTATGTTCGTGATCACTGATGCAAAATCATGTGTAGCTTTCAGCTCGTAAACCACTGGCAGGTGTTTGGGTGTTTAGTGCCAACAGCAAGGCCCCGATGAGCAGAACAGACAGGTGTGAAAAAAATAAAGGCTGCAGCTGGTGTGTTTACAGAAGCTTCTTACACACTAATGTCAGGAATAGCAAAACTGGTTCATCTTTATGCAGTGAAATCATCCTATTTAGTATAAATGACTAATAGACGTGATTAAACTGAGTCAGATGTTTGCTTCTCTATTGAGTAATATTTTAGGTGGTCATGAAAGGCGTAACTTGTAAAGTCTGACCTCACAGCATTGATAAAACCAGGTAACGAGGGCACCTGCACTTCAAGGATCCATTCAAATATTCAGTCAGGCCTTGAAAGTCACAAAATGTTATTTCAAAGCATCCAATCTGTGCATGGGAGCTGGTTAAAAAAAGTGGGGGAAAAATTAGATCCTTCTTTGGGAAACTGTTGAATATGATGCCTTTGTGTTTGCTTTTGTGTTTTCCAAATAATCCTTGATTGAATTGTGGTTTTGATGTTAGGTCAGGACACATTCTCTGAGGCTAAAGAAGAGTAATAAAGTCTGTGACAAGAAAAAAGAAAGAGTTGTTTTTTTTTTTCTTTGGCATTGGAACTGCATGTTCTGTGAGTTATGAAAGACTGTTTCACAGAGCGTACAAACAGATTTCCACTGGGGCCACCCACACTCAAAATCCAGGCACTGACGGTGCTGTTAGGTGCAATGGATAAAAGCATCTACTTAAACATTATATGCTGCCCATATGGAGATACCTGCTCTTTTGAATTTCTAATGGATTATGTATTTCAAAATTACCCCTGGCAGTCAGTCAACAGCAATCATCTTTTATTTACACTGTTAAGTATGATTACAGCCTCTGTTTTGTTGAAAACATCAGGATTAGAGTTGCAGCAAAACAACATGATTATCTGATGCATTCTGATCAGAAAATCAATATCAATTGAGACCGTGCGGGTTGGTGCTTACTGCTAAAACCCTGTAAGTGACTCCATTAGGCCACATGATAAGATCATACTGTACCTGAGAGACAGTTCCTTCCTGCTCTTATAGTCACATGAAACTTCATTACAGCATCTCTAACTCTATCACTTACTCATCTAAGATTCATTCTGGGCCTTCTCTGTCACAGATAAAAAAAGAGCTATGTCTCCATGTGTTTGTGTGTCTAACACTTTAGTTTAGCTCTACATCTCAGGACACAGCCTGTAAAATCAGGTGAGATTATTAGTAAGGCTGGTACAGGTGTAGTAATTTAGGGTCTTCTTAAGGTTGGTGTAAGAGTTTGAGTACATTTTCACTTGCACTTATTGGGTTTTAGTACAAAAGTCTGGTCACACAGAAACATCGATGCATCTCATTTTTGGGTATTTAATCAATTTGCACTAGATTGGTAAAAATAATTTAGGTGAAGCCTTTAGTTCAGGATCAGGGTCACAGTTAGGCATAAATCAGTGTTAGTTATTCAAAGCTAAGGCTTGAAGGGATTCATTTAAGTCAGTGAGTTAACTCCCACTCATAAGTGAAGGGACAAAGTGGTCATTTAATTTTAAAGTCACAATGCCACGGAGTAGAAATACTAATTTACAGTAAAAAATATCACGAGAATGCTCTTTGATAAGGTAGATGTTCTTTAAGTAAGGGAAGTATGTTAACAGTAAGTCTTCACATTTCATAGAATGATAATTTGTTTTGTCTGTAAAACTTTTTTAAAAAACGTCCGCAGACTTGAAGCATATGTGTAAAAAGTTTGAATATAAAGGGTTGGAGTTGGCTTGCATGAGATGAGTCAGCATGACCACGGTCACAGTCGAATGGTCTTTTTCACTTTGGATAATTCCTAATGGGGTGAAATGACCCAGATGTTCTGCATGTAAGTGGCAACCATAATAGGAGCTAATGAAATTCTCTAAATGCTTAGGAACAATGCTCCAATGCTTCCTTTCTTATCTCCTTCAGTCTAGGATCCTCCAGACTGTTCTTCAGCAAAGGAAGGGAGGTAACGCCTGCTTAAATTTAAATTTTATTTTGGTGGCAACATTCGAAGCAGCATATCATAGTTTTGTAATCCGATTAGAATCAGCTAGTGGCACACCAGTCTCTGTTTCTACATTATTGAAACACGAATACATTATATACAGCTGCATATGTAGAACGTGTAATACTTAGACTATCAAACTTCGGATATTTAGGATTTCTGACTATAAATAGTAATGGGCAGGAATGTTGTTCAGCCTGATGTAAACAAGAATAAAAACACATGTGGTAAAATGTTAAAAGAGCACTTTTTATAGTTCATCTTTATAAATGGGTAGTTTTACTACAGCAACCCACGTCTAGTTAAAAGATCATTTGGAGTCTTTATACACTGTTGCTCATGTCCTCATGAATTTCCCCTCAAGTCTTTTCCAACCTAACGATGTTTGTTTTTGATGATGAGTGGATTTAAAACCCATGTATCATTGTCATCTCTAAGTAAAATAACTACATGAGATATCCAATTTAAGATTTTTGTACACCACACCCCTGTCCTGTAATTCCAGCCTGACCCTACACTCACCCACCTTGACCTGAGCCAAATCTTACACTACTTTGAAATGTCAACTTTTACGTTGCATTGAAAGTGATGCATGGCGGTAATGCGACCTGTGTTTTTTAAATGAAAGGGGAAAAATATTCAAAATCCACACCAACCCCATCATTTCAATTGCTGCTGCCTTGGTGCTTTACTGTTATCACTGGTTTTTACTGTCTATTTAGCTGCATCTTTCTGACTTTACTTCATGTTCGTCAACAACTAGTTTATAAAGTCTGTCAGGATGGTGATACTAATTCTGAAAGTCTGCTAATTTGCACTCTATACAGGATAATAACAAGCTGTCAGAGAGGCTTGTGTGACGTTTCCACGTGATGTAGCATATAGGCTGGAAACAGAGCAGAGATTGATGCCTGCTCACAAGCTTCTCCTTACTTTTGCTCTCCATTCACACTAATAAGACCTACATTACTGGACCTCCCTAATTGGTATGCAGGGCTACTGGAGAGAGTCATACAGGCAAGCAGTATTTCTTTGACAGGCACAGAAACATAGTAATTAGATCCAGCAGATGCAGTCTGCAACAGCTGTACCGGTAATATGCCTCAAGGATATAGGGGCACTTGCCTGGCTGGGTGAGCTTGCCTTTAAAAAGTCTGTATGACTTTAATATCATGAACAACAGTCTGTGGTAACAGGCAGATGGGAAGATTTGTGCAAAGAGACAAGAGCAGGTGTGGACACACAACTGGGACTGCAGACGTTACACAAAGCACACAGATGCATCAAAGTGAGGATTTAACGACAACGTGGATCAAAATGTTTAAGGGTCCAATTCAAAGATCTTTATCTCATAAAAGTATTTTATTATGTATCCTATTATAATTGTATCCTATTTCATTATGTATCCAGGACAAATGTGCTGTAAATGTGTAACAACATTTCAAATGTTTGAACAGATAACGTGTAAATACACTTTAATTTTACACTTTACACTTTGTTTAATTCTATTAAAAACAGAATTTGGCTGTTGGGAAATTATTAGGCACCTCATGTTATTGCACGAGATATTGAAAGCAGGTTAGATTTCATTTCCGAGAAGTATGTCCTGAATGTGAAGAGTGGGAAATTTCACAACAGTCTGAGCTCTGGCCTCACACAGTGGTGTAACAACCAGAGAAAAGAAAAAAGAAAAAAAAGCTGATGGAGTTAATAACAGCATTACCATAATACAAAGAATGATAAGATACAGCAAAGAACAAGAAAACCAAGGGACACATGAACAAGCAGGAAGAATTTTTCAGTTGTAGAATATTTCAGGAGCTGGATATTTTAAATTTGCCTCTTAGACACAAACTGTGTTAAGCATAATGAGGGGGATTCCTCAGGACCTGGGATACTGGGGAATCCAGAGGCAGGATCTGGTGCTAATGGCTCACTGAGGCCATTCAGCTAAGAACAGAAATGAAGATTTGCATTTGTAGAGCAGTCTCATGGGAACCTCATAATTAATCTAAACCTCTTCAGGAAGTTCAGCGAGTGTGCGAAGGGTAACGTTTCAGTCAGTGTATTGATGTAACTCAGTATGTTTCTTGATCTATGTCCCATAGTTTCTTTTTACTTTCATATAATATCATATATCATTTTGACTCGTAAAGATTTTCTCGGTTGATTTTTTTCTTCCAAGCAGGTTATAATAAATAACACCATGGTTATTCTCGTGAGAATCCAAATAAAGGGGAAAAAAGTAGATATTCTTTTTGTGTATTTACATTTTGGACAGACATTAAAATCTGTCAATACAGTTGTTCCATAAGTTAGGGAAAAGATCTTAAAAGTGCTCTTACCTGCTTCAGTTTGGCAAAAATCCAAAGAGAATTGGTATTTTACCTTGTCCACAGGGAATGACTCAGACGAGCTGTTTTTGTTTTGTCCATGCTACTCTCACCTCTGCCAACACACTGGTGCGGAGAGAGAAGCAGAAAGTAACCAGACGTTGATGCTGCTCCTCCTCTGACAGGAACCAGTGTGTGTGTTTGTGTGTAACAGAGATTGACAGGCAGAGCAGGGAGGGGTTGTGGGGGCTGTTAGTGACTGTTGTGCTGAATCCCTAAAGCTAGGGTTGCAGGTTTGAATAAACAAGAGACCGACAGACAGGGACACATGTTTGTCTCAGGACCCTGGAGAGCACTAGTTTCTGCAGCACGAACATGCCATATTCTCCTGCATTATCAAGCTGCGGGCAATCAAGTGTAAAGGACGATGAATGGCTGTTGCATGAAAAAAAAGAGTAAAGCTCTATTAAAATGAGGACAAAAGAAAACGGTCACCCTGTTTCTATGATGCTGCAGGACGTTAACCTTTAAGACTGTTTTGACCTTTTAACCAAACTGGTGACGCAGTCTGTCCCAGTTGGTAGATGACCTTACTTTGATGGAGTTACCACCGAGGATATTGGTACCTCTCCATAAAATAATATTGCGAATGATGCCAAGAGCGTGCCATCAAACAGGCCTGAGATGGGAATGTAGCAAGCATGATTGCAATGAGAAGTTCTGAGAGGATCTTTTAGCATGTCTTGGTACAGAATGAAGCCAACTTAATCAACTCTGTTGTGTTAATTGGCTTCTCCACATTTTAAATTCACTACAGGCACTGTGATATAACATCACATAGGTCTTACATGGTCAGTCACTTATTTTGATGTAAAGTTCTTAGAAAACGACATCTTTGCATCCATAGCCATGAGCTTCATGTCTGTTTCACACAAATCAATACCATATTGATCTGTATATATCTGACTCTGTATCCCTGGGGGACAAAAAGGAATCTACATTGCCCAGATCATCGTCGACTCTTTGTTAAGTCTAATCTATCAACATTACAGTTAAATGTACGGAAGCCCTAAACGGCCATAGACACATACATTTTATTCCATCCCGTGATTTTCCCGTGATAACGAGATAATTTGCCTCCGTTTTCTCGTGATAACGACATAATTTTCCTCCGTTTTTTCGTGATGACGAGATAATTTTCCTCCGTTTTCCCGTGATAACGAGATAATTAATTCCAGATCTCGAGAAAACAATGATCGTTTTCTCGAGATAACGAGTTAATTTACCGATGGTTCTCGAGGCCACTTTTTCTCCCCAGTCCGCCCCTGTGTATATGTGTTTATATGTATTTCTGGCAAAGGTGTACCCATTTTTAGCCCCCTTTCATTGAAAACTGAATAAAGTAGCCTATGTGGAGCGTTTGTGTAACAATTCTGCTTGTGAAAATGCACAAAGTAAATCCCGCTGGTGTGACAAGCATTTGAAGAATGGAATCAGGTTTAACACACACCAATCATGCCGATATCGTTTTCTCGAGATAACGAGTTATTTATCTCGTTATCTCGAGAAAACGATAACGGCACCTCTCGTGCATCATTTGGTAACCATGGAGACGGCCTGGTCCGCTCAGCTGGTCACTGATGAAGTTGACTATATCAGCAGGATCACTTAGGTGTAAACGCCTATTGAGCTGCAGTCGAGCCAGCCGTCTCCGGCTACCTTATTCAGTTTTCAATGAAAGGGGGGTCAAAATGGGTACACCTTTGCCAGAAATACATATAAACACATATAAACAGGGGCGGACTGGGGAGAAAAAGTGGCCTCGAGAACCATCGGTAAATTAACTCGTTATCTCGAGAAAACAATCATTGTTTTCTCGAGATAACAACATATAATTATCTCGTTATCTCGAGAAAACCATCAAAAAAAAGTTTATACGTACCACGTCCGCTCTGGGCTTCCGTATAATTGAATCCAATCTATGAAACACTGCAATGAACCAAGTAAGTATGAGAAAATGGAGACTTTATTGTGCAATAATACTGACAATAAAACTGAGGTTGGCTCCAAGGGCAGACTGAAAATAAAATCAAAAGAAAGTACATTCATATGTAGTCTCACTGCTCCTCCCAATTGGAGTTTCCTCTTGTCATATTTCCTGCAGTCAGTGTCAGGATGATAAAAAAGAGGCAATCCTGAATACATTTAAATGATTGATTCAAATTCAAGGATACTTAAAATTGTCAAAAAACAAAAGGAAAAGGGAAAAGTTAAGATTGCTAAATTAAAATACATTATGATCAGTAGATTAGTAATCCATTGCTTTTTGAAAAGAGGTTAAAAAGATTAAGAGGATTAAAAGACGATCTGTGTTTAAAATGCTGTCTTATTTAACTTCTTTAAAGGGATAGGTCGCCTCTTTTGACATGAACCTGTATGACATCCCATATTATCAATATCATTTATGAACACTGACTTACCCCCCGCTGCGTCCTGTGAGCCGAGTTCCAGCCGAGTTTTGGCGTTGACGAAGGTTGTCCGGTTAGTTTGCTAGGGTCCCGAAAATAAAGCGTCTTGCTTCTCGAAACAACATGCGTTCAAAAGAGTAATACATTTGCATTACAAAATCCTCCCTCCAGAAAGAGTCAGACCTCACATCGCTTGGCGCTATTTCTCTCTTCCTTCATATCACTACGAGCTGTGTAAACTGTGCAGACCGAAGAGCAGACCGAGCAGTCCCCTGCTTCTGAGCAAGAAACACCGTAACAGGTGCAGCTATCGCTAGGTGGCTGTACGCATTGGTATGAAGGGAGGATTTTGTGATGCAAATGTATTACTCTTTTGAACGCATATTGTTTTGAGAAGCAAGACGCTTTATTTTCGGGACCCTAGCAAACTAGCCGGACTACCTTCGTCATCGCCAAAACGAGGCTGGAACTCGGCTCACAGGACACAGTGGGGGGTAAGTCAATGTTCATAAATGATATTGCTAATATGGGATGTCATACAGCTTCATGTCAAAAGAGGCGAACTATCCCTTTAATGTTTTTGGGAAATGCAACTTAAATTAAAATATGCCGTGTTTGCTTGTTTACATAAGTTTCACTTTCTTTGCCGTAAGTTTTGAGTACCAATTTGTGATCGGAGGATCTGTTCATGATTGCTAATGCCTCGTTCGAACTGCGTACGGAACGTGTGGCTTACGTTCGTCCATTACAACATTGGACTTGACTGAAGCTACTTTGTGTCCGTGTCGTACTTCTATTTCTCCTTTTTCAGGGGCGTAACATCAGCATTTACAAGAATGAAAGCCATTGTTTCTCAATTCAAAGCAAAAATCAGTACCCCTTTACCCTGTTTCCTAAATATATCATGATTTATGTGCTTACCATACATCATTATTTTTTGTCCTTAGGCTAAGTTAAAAAGATGAAATTGATAACACCTATCCTCTTTGTTTACTTCACTGAGTTTACTTTAATTCATTGAGTAAATTGTGGTTATAACATATTTCCATAATGTTCTATATT